>NC_052155.1:171131695-171463066 GCF_902713615.1 Scyliorhinus canicula
TTTAAAATTGGAAGAGAAAATATTACTGCAATTATCATGAACATTCCATCAGGCAAATGACAAAATTATTGAATGAAAAAATGTTCTAGTACACCAAGTCTCAATTCACAACTTTCTTTATTCAACCTTTTAACTACTTGAACGCTAGTCAAGATACCAGCAGTAAATTACTAACCATGGTTCTTGCAGCATTACAAAATAGCTGCCCATGGCAAAAACCATATGAAAATTGTGCAACGGAAATTTTCAATAGTGAAGACACCCACAATTCCTTATGGTTTGGTGAAATGTAGTAAACTCTTGAATTCGAGATATATGCAAATCGATATTTTAAATAATAGAAAGCTGATAATTCACAAGTAAAAGAAAGGTATTTGATTTAATTCCCTTCAAACTAGTGTGCTGGAAAAGGGAATAGGGAGAGAAAATTGACAGAAAACTGTAGGTTGGAGATCCAAATCCCAAACTAGGACTTGAACATGTAATCTAAATTGAAACTTCAATACATGCTGGACTATCTAAATACTCCCAGGGGCCGGTTATCTCAGTTAGGTGGATGGCTGGTTTGTGAAGCAAAGTGAGCCAACAGCGGGAGTTCAATTCTCGTATCGATTGAGGTTATCCATGAAGGCCCTGCCTTCTCAACCTTCTCCCTCACCCGAGGTTTGGTAGCCCTCAGGTTAAATCACCACCAGTCAGCGCTCTCTTTAGAAAAAGGGGAAAGCATCCAAGTCATTTGGGGCTATGGCGACTTTCATTTCCTTCAGATACTTTTGGGGCTTATAATCAGGACACTACACTATTTGTTCCATTTAACAAGTATTCCCCTTTTGATTGTTGCTATCATACTACTTGCACGCTTAACATTAAATTGTATTTACATATGTTGGTCCAGCGAAGTAAAAAAATTGGTTTCAAACAGGACTGCGGATTTCAGCTTCGGATGAGGAAAATTGTTCACACGAGTAATGCCGAGAATTTTACATCTTCTAGTTTGGAAATTATGCGTCAAAAAATTGCTTTAATAGCAGGGGGATGGTATTTATACATCTTGACTAACAAGCATGTTATTTGTGAAGCAACATTAATTTAAAATGCTCTCTACAAGAATAACCCTTTTCCTCCAAGGAGCCGAAGAGTTTGACAATATTTGCAGGGGACACACGTGCAGCAGTTGTTTTTAAATTGTGCCAAAGGATACAGGCCATCACGATACAAACCTCTTCTAATCAATCACGCACGCGCACGCACACACACGAGAGTTAAAAGACCACTCTTCCTGCAAGCATTGTGTGAATAGTGAATTACAAAGGGTCACCAGTACAGCTGTTTAACATGATGGAAGTGATGCATTTATAAGAATGAATATTTTTTATAAAGTTGAAGTGTGGGATGAGAGATTATACAGTTTACTTTGGAGTCTGGTTTGTTACTTAGTCAATCTGCTGCAATTAAAAGTAACGTGGAATTCACTTTCCCTTGTCCCGAAATTCCTTTAATTTAGGAAATCCCAGAAACTAATCAAAAGTACCAGTACGTTAAAAGGAATGAATGTGCAGCACACAAGGTATGCTCAGCCAAGCAATGTCTATGGTACTCTACTTTCTGGGGCAATTTAGCTTGGCCAATCCACCTCCCTGCACATCTTTGGACAGTGACGCAGGGCTGGGATCGAACCCAAGTCCTTGGCGCCCTACGGCTGCAGTATTAACCACTGCACCACCATGCCGCCCAAAATTCTTGATTTTCAAGATGTATTTTACAAATATCAGAAATTGACAGCCTTAAATGATGCCCATTATGCATGTGGCAGCCAAAAGAGCTATCCAGCCAATACCACATTCCAGCTCTTCTTCCATAACTTTGGATAAGTGCATATCTAAACTTCACATTAAAGAAAACATTCTGAAGATTACTGCCTCTACCATCCTTCCAGACATCGAGCACTGCATCACCTCTGATGGGTGAAAATATTTCTCAACTCCCCTTCCACCAATTACTTTAAATCTATCTCCTCAACCCTCTCTCCCTTCCCGTCAGTTATTGACCCCTCTGCTAATGGAAACAGGTCGTTCCTATCTTCACTATCAAGGTCCTTCATAATGTCATAAAGCCCAATTAAAACACTCCCCCATTCACTGTGCCTTTTCTTGTCTGGTTTGTCCTCAAGTGCATGGCCTCACACTTCTCTGGATTGAATTCTATTACCACTTTTTGCCCAGCTGGTGAATCTTCCTACAGTCCATTGCTATATAATAATAATAGTTTATTGTCACAAGTAGGCTTCAATGAAATTACTGTAAACGCCCCTCGTCGTCACATTCCTGCGCCTGTTCGAGGAGGCCGGTACAGGAATTGAACCCACGCTGCCGGTATTGTTCTGCATTACAAGCCAAATGTGTAGCCCACTGTGCTAAACCAGCCCCACCATCAACCACGTGGCTAATTTCTGGACCATCTGCAAACTTCTTAACCATGCCTCCAAAATTTAAGTCACTTACATATACCAGTAAAGGCTAGGGACTTAGTACTGATCCCCACAGAATCCCCCTGGAAACAGTCTTCCAGACATAAACTTTGCTTTCTGCCAGAGCCAATTTAGCATCTTACCCATAAATTCCATGGGCTTTTACTTTCATGACCAGTCTGCCAAGTGGGACCTTATCAAAAGCCTTGCCAAAATCTACATGAAATGAATCAAATGCACAACCTTCTTAGCCCTCCTAGTTATCTCCTCAAACAATTTAATCAGGTTAGTTAGACATGACCTTCCCTACCAAATTCTTTTCAACTTCCCAGATTAATTCATGCTTTTCAAAAGAGCAATTTGTATTGGCCCTCAATTGTTTCCTGTAATTTTCCCATCACGGAGGTTAGACTAACTGGCGTGCAACTTTTTATATACAGAAACAGTACAATGTTAGCATTCATCAAGCACCACAGCTGTGGCTAGAAAGGAATAGAAATTATGGTCAGAACCTCTGCTATTTATCTCTTGATTCACTCAGATGGTTGGGATGCATTTAATCTGGGCCTGGGAATTGACCTGCTTTTACAGATGTTGAACGTCATATTTCCTCTCTCAATGTTTATCCCGTCCAATACTTCACGCTCCTCCTTAACTGGAATATGTGTATTTTCTTTGTTTTGCAGAAAGAGGTACAAAAACCATGCCCATGTTTTCTGTCTCCATACATAGGTTATCTTTTTGATCTAATTATTTTCTTGTTCACAATGTATTTTAGGTATCGTTCTTTATGTCTTTGGGTTGTTCATGATTTTACTTGCCAATATTCTTTCATACCCTCCCTTCACTGATTTTCTTTCTAATTTCAACTGGCACTTTCTTTACTCCTCCATGTTTCCTGCAGTGTTGAGCTCAGAGTATCAGACACAAGCTTCTGCTTTCTGCCTTATCTTTTCCTGCAAGTTCTCCGATATTGATAGGGTGCAGTTAGGATGGAGGGGCACAAAGGAAAGAGTCTAGATTTAGAAATCCACCCTTTTCCTTTGTGGGAAAAGATTTGTTCAGAATCCTCAGTCTCTTGCATGAATCACAGTAGCTGCTTCCAGTTCACTTTTGCCAAATCACAGCTGTTTATTAAAATAGGTGATTCCTCAAATTAGAACCTTTACTCCAGGTTTATCTTTGTCCTTTTCCACAACTACATTAAATTTAACTGGATTAGGATCACTATCTGCAGAAAGTTCTCCTTACACTCCTCTCACCTTTCTAACTTTATCCCCAAAAGTCCAGAACAGCCCCCTCTCTCTCATTGGGATTGATATGTAGTGGAGAAATAATTCGTGAATACATAGCAAAATTTCTGTACATGTGGGCAGCACGGTGGTGCAGTGGTTAGCACTGCTTCCTCACAGCACCAAGGTCCCAGGTTCGATCCTGGCTCTGGGTCACTGTGTGGATTTGCACATTCTCCCTGTGTTTGCGTGGGTTTCGCCCCCACAACCCAAAAGGATGTGCAGGGTAGGTGAAATGGCCATGCTAAATTGCCCCTTAAAATGAAAAAAATGATTTGGGTATTCTAAATTTTAAAAAAAAGAATTCTGTACATTCCATACCTTTTGTGTTTTTAATGTGTTATCACAGTTCAGGTGCACATGCGTCGTCTTTCCATTTGGATCAGCTGTAAGTTAGTAAGGGACTCTGGGGACTCAACTCAAAATAAATTTTTCAGCCACCACTTCTCTTCAAAACCAGAAACTTCTCTCATTTGCCAGTACTTAACTACAGATAACACACATGGGCTTTGCATCCTTATTTGCGTTGACACAATTGGCAAAACCGCAACAAGAAATCATCTGTATACTGCTTTGTTCCCGCATTAAGTTTCTTCTTTGTAGGCTGTTAAGCGGAGTCCCTGGAGCTCTGAACGGAACCAACACTAACAGGGCTCTGTCCTATCCTGGACTCTGCTGTGTAGCTCTCTCCAACAAATTTAGAGATCCTGTCTAGTAAGTACACTGCTTGTGTGTGTCGCTGGGCATCTCTTACTTGTAAGAAAATGATTCATCTTCAGTCCTCTTCTTGCCTTACTAGCAGCTAGAAAATGGAAGAAGCTCCCCTGTGATTTGGTGCCAAACGCATGTAAATACAGGGCACTTGACATCATGTGTATGTGTAGGATGGTGACCTGCTCGCTGCAGCCACTTCTGGCCAGAAGACTGCACACAGCCTCATTTCCTTCTCATTTAAAAGGTTGCCATTCTCAATAGAAATGTCAGCAGCAGCCATTGGACACTTCTCGCATGATCTGCGTCACCGCAGGGACATCGTGACTGATCACTCTGCAACCCGCACAACACCCCACCAGCTGCCTTCACTATGAAAAACCCTGTTCTAGTCTCTGTTCCCTATTAGACTTGTAGGGAAGTGTAATGTGGCACTCGCCCCAAAATTCTTCTCAGCAATGTCCTTTCCTGACTATTTTGGAATCTATAGTAGATGCCAATATAAACACATGAATTCGGCCTCTCGAGCCTCGTCTGCCTTTTGATAAGAGGCTGATCTCAATGTGGCCTCAACTCCACTTTCCTGTCTGCCCCATAATACTTTACTTCATTGTCAATCAAGAACCCATCTCACAGGGCAGAACGGCGGCACACTCAGCCTTGAATATATTTAATGACTCAGCCTCCACTGTCTGAGGAAGTGAACCCCACCCCGGGGGGGGGGGGGGGGGGGGGGGGGGGGGGGGGGGGGGAGACAAGAGAGAGAGAGAGTCTAAGCTCATCCATAAGCGGAAACAACCCCTCAGCATCCACCCCATCAAGTCCCTTCAAGGTCTTATGTGTTTCAATAAAATCACCTTCTAAACACCATTGGCTACAGCCCCAGCCAACTCATATACTTCATCTGCCAAACTTTGTCCATTCACTTAACCCATTTATAGCCTTTGTACATTCCTTATGTTCTCTTCACAACTTATTTTCTAACCATGTGACATCTGCAAATTTAGCTACCATACATTCCATTCATTCCCTTTATCCAAATCATTGACAGATTGTAGGTAGTTGATGTTGCAGCACTGATCCCACTCCCACTAGTCACATCCTACCAACCCAACCAATTTATCCCGACTCCATGCATCCTGTTTGCTAGCCAACCCTCAATCCAAGTTTCCCCTACGCCATGATCTCTTATTTTATGCAGTAATCTTTACTGTAGCACCTTACTGAACGCCTTTGGAAATCCAAGTACACTACATGTAAAGGTTCCGCTTTATTCTTGTTACTTTTTCAAAGAACTCTTATAAATGAGTAAAACACGATCGCCCTTTCAAAAAACGTTAACTTTGCCTGATTGCATTATAATTTTCTAAATGTTCCTTAATAGTGGATTATAGTACCAATTACAGAAGGCATGGTAACTGGCCTATGGCTTTCCATCTCCCACCTTCTTTGAATAGAATACTGCTTTCCAATCTGCTGGGACCTTTCCAAAGTCTAGGGAATTTTGGGAGATCACAACAAGTGCATCACTATCTCTGCATCCACTTATTTTAAGATTCTACGAGGCAGGCCAGAAGGTCCAGGGGACTGGCCAACCTTGGCTCCAACACGTTTTGTAGTGTCAATTCTAGTTTTGCTTCTTCTGGAGCAGAATGGTAGTACAAGTGGATAGCACTGTGGCTTCACAGCGCCAGGGTCCCAGGTTCGATTCCCCGCTGGGTCACTGTCTGTGCGGACTCTGCACTTTCTCCCCATGTCTGCATGGGTTTCCTCCGGGTCATCCGGGTTCCTCCCACAACCCAAAGACGTGCAAGTTAGGTGGATTGACCATTATAAATTGCCCTTAGTGACTGGGTTATGGATTTAGGGTGGAAGTGAGGGCTTAAGTGGGTCGGTACAGACTCAATGGGCCGAATGGCCTCCTTCTGCACTGTATGTTCTATGTTCTTGTTTCTTCAAGTATTTTTTACAGGAGTTGTGTCTCCTGCACAAAATATCTGTTCAATGCTTCCTCCATTGCCCCTGTTTCTCATTGTGAATTCCCCAAACTCTCTCTTGAGAGAGGACCATCACCTGCCCAGCTGTGTGATTACCCTTTTTCGTTCCTGCATTCAACCCACAAAGCAACATCTTATGATCCTTTGAGTATATCATCCCTGATCAGGATTACGACTGTTCAACCCATAAAGCAACATCCCCCCCCCCCCCCCCCCCCCCCCCCCAGCCCTTTTTTTTTTAAACCTAATTTTCTATCCTGCCGGATAACCGTGCAACCAGGAACCTTGGACTGGCATTCTTGCTCTCCTTTAATCCATACATCATTAAATAGTTACATCGTACTTCCAGTGTCTATGCGTCCCTCAGCTCATTGCCCTATTCACTAGGTCCCCTGCATTAAGTATATACTGCGAATCACTGAGCAACTCCTTTTCAAGGAGCAACCTTTTCTCCCCGGCTTCAAAACACACGTACTAATTTTCCACTTCAGCTTTGTTGCTTTGTCTTTTGAATCTACGCTCAAGTTGCCACCCCTCTGTCAAGTTAAGTGTAAAACCTTCCCATCGGCACCAGCAAACTTCCCCACCGCGATATTGGTCCCAACCAGTCAGGCTTGTACAGGATCTGCATCCTGCAGCACCAGAGCCCATATCCCTGGAATCCAAACACATCCCTTCAGTCATGTTCTCATCTGCACTAGCCTCCCATTTCTGTATTCACTATTGCACGGCACCAAGAATAATCCAGAGGTTGCTACCTTTGAGGACGGCTTTACGTTTCTTACCTTACTCATATTTGGATCACATACTCCAGATGTCTTTACACATTTATGAATCTTGCTGGGTTCATCAGGGTAAACACACTTTTCACAGGTGGGGAAAGGCTTCCTGAAGTGGATGGTTAATGATGGCAGACTTGAAAGTGTATAACGCCAAAACATGCAAATTTATACACGTGACAAATACACTGTACCTCCAACTTCTTTCCTCCAACTGTCCCACCTCCGCTTCCAATATTTATAAAAATTCTAAAATTGCTTTTCATGTTTCATGTGGGTTTTCACCTATAATTCATTACTTCAGGGCAGCACGGTGGCAGAGGTTAGCACTGCTGCCTCACGATGCCGAGGTCCCAGGTCCAATCCAGGCCCTGGGTCACTGTTCATATGGAGTTTGCACATTCTCCCCGTGTCTGCATGGATTTCATCCCCACAACCCAAAGATGTGCAGGGTAGATAGATTGGCCACGGTGAATTGCCCCATAATTGGAACAAAATGAATTGGGTACTCTAAATTTATTTTTTTTAAATAATTAATTTTTTCAATGTCAACTATTGTACCCGACTAATTAAGCACGCAACTGAAACAGCAGATTTGTCATCAAATATCTGAAAGAAATAAACTCGTAGAGTTAGAGGGATCGGGTGGGGGGAGTAGGAATGACTAGAACACTCCCCGTGAAGCAGGCAAAGACATGAAGGACCCAACGGTCTCCTCCTGTGCTGTAAATGACTATGACTCTAAATTCTTCATGTCATCTAACTCCCTGCAGGTTCAAAGCCAAAATTGAAACTTTGAAGTTCCTACTGCAGCATCATCCTGGGCAAGACTCCAAAGTTTTAAACAGAGAAACTTCACTGCAATCCTAATTACAAACCAGAATTTACCATCTGTGCAGAATGGCATGTGTATACTGTACAATCAATTTCAATATCTGCTGCCATTGTTTAGCACACTGGGCTAAATCACTGGCTTTGAAAGCAGACCAAGCAGGCCAGCAGCACGGTTCGATTCCCGTAACAGCCTCCCCGAACAGGCGCCGGAATGTGGCGACTAGGGGCTTTTCACAGTAACTTCATTTGAAGCCTACTCGTGACAATAAGCGATTTTCATTTCATTCACGCTTTTGTAACTCATTTCTTGCTTGACAAAACTAATTGTGCACAATGCTCATCTACCAAGCTCTGTAAATGTAACTGAAATGCCACGTCTTGCACACAATTCACAGAGAACGAGCACAAATCGCATGAAATGAAGTCAATAGTGATTTCCATGAGGGTTTTATGCAAGTTGCCACCTTAGGATTGCTTTTGTATAGATTTGGCTCAGCAACGATAACAAAACTCAGCTTTTCACCTTACGTTATGTGACAGAGCAAGAGATCACTGCAATAAAAGTGACTGATGAAATGTATTTGAAATTCACTGAACTTCACTACCTTGGAGCTCACTTAGAAAGGGAATGCTACAGAACCATGCACTGAACCTGATCCAACTCGGCCTGACATGGTTAGGTTATGCTGCAGCTAGATTTAAATATTCTGGTCAGAATTCTGCATCAAATTCTGGTAGTCGGTAAAACCATGGCTGACCTTACTACCCATTACCATATTTACTGCAATTTAGCTTCATGGTTATATAACTTGTAGCAGGGGACAGCACGGTGGCGCAGTGAGTTAGCCCCGCTGCCTCGTGATGCCGCGGTCCCAAGTTTGATCCCAGCTCTGGGTCACTGTCCGTGTGGAGTTTGCACATTCTCGCCGTGTTTGCGTAGGTTTCGCCCCCACAACCCAAAGATGTGCAGGTTAGGCGGATTGGCCACGCTAAATTGCCCCTTAATTGGAAAAAATGAATTGGGTACTCTAAATTTTTTTTAACATATAACTTGTAGCAGATGGGATGCCTGTACATTCCCTACAAGTATACCATGAGCTGCCAATGCACATGGCAACTATAAAATGAAGCAAGTAACACACGTGCCACTTTTTGCAAACAATATACAGACTGCTCCCAAAACCATGCTCCCAAAACCAATGCGACAGTTACTCCTGCTGGTTGAAGAAATGTGACCTGACCAACGTGTAGCATTATCAAAATGTCGGAAGAGTCTCAACAGCTTTTCAGGTACCGAGAAGCACCTAGTTTTAGCAATTGCCTCTGTGGTGTCAATACCTTATGATTAACGATCAATTTCTTTTCAAATATATACAAATAATCTTAGATAAAATTAGAACTTTTAATCACTGGATTTCCAATTTCCAGAGGAAGGTCAAATATGTATTGTCACTGATATTGTAACTTCCACCCGACAGCTTTGAGTAATACTGCTGGATTCAGTTACAGCCCAACGTGCCAACTTTGAGGTACAATGGGATTTTAAAAAAATAGTTAAAACACATTTCTCATGGGCTAAAATTAAAAAACAAATGCTTGACACAGCTGGCTCCACCTCCCTTTACTGTATTACAGGTAAGCCCACTGAATCCATCAGTATCATGTTACTTGATAAACAAACAAATTCATACACACCACTGCAGACCTCTGATTACTTACGACACCACTTGAGAATTTTAGCCACACATGCAAGGAAGAGCATTTGTAGCTCATCACATTCACAATATCCCAAAGCAGCTCACTCCAACATTAGTTTATGCGTGTAAATTCCCTTATGGAGTCAAATGACAATTTCCCAAAGCAAGGGTTCCACAAAAACTAAATTAGATGAATTAATTAAATCTCTTTTTAATGATGGTATCAGGTGAGGTAGGAATATTGGACAGGACAACAGGAGAATTCCTCTTCTCTGAAGAGTGCCATTGGATCTTTTACATGTACGTAAACAGGCAGTTGTTACTCTGGTTTAATGATAGCATCGCGACAATGCAGCAATCCCCAAATACTGCACACAGTGGCAATCTAGACTTTGTATGCAAGATTTAAACCTACAACCTTGAAACTTGCAAACAACGAGTGAATCTGGCACTGGGACAAAGCAGAGTTGCTAAGACTGTGAGGAAAGACCAGAGATTGAACAGAGCCACCAGTGGAGAAAACACAATCGGATGGTTTTATAATTTCTTAGAGCAAACTTGTCATGATAAACTACAAAAGCTAAATATTTACATCTTTTAATTAAAATGGATTACATTTAAGGGAATTTCCATAGCTAACGTTAAGACGAATTTTAAATGTTTTAGGTAAACCTATTAAGTTTGTCAACTCATTGTAGAAACTTTACTGCAGTGCAACGTAACCTGTATTATTGAGACACCCATCGGGCATGCACCAGTTACTGGGAAATAATCTAAACGCAAGGAGGGTTGCCAAATCCAGGTCTGTTTACAGAAGCCACACAGATATAAAATATATATGACATTCAAGTGTCAGCAGATAGGAACAAAGCCAGAGTTGGCAACATTCAGCCTGCATCACTAATCTATTCCAGAGTACAGATATCCTGTGTACAACAGATCTCTGCATGTGGAATAAAAAGCAAAACTTATTCCTCCCTTAAGTTCCAACATTTAGTTCACAAACTAAATTAATTCTAGGTACTGAACTTTTAGACTTCATATTAACATTTCAGAAGGCAATTTTCTATCTTTCAGCCTGCAAAAATGCACTCAATTACATTTAACTCGACCAACCCATTATGCAACAGGTGTTTAAGATTTACCCAGACTAAAATTAGCCACAGGTAAAAAGATTTAAACCTCCAGATCATAAGCCGAAAAGAGTATAGTAATAAAATAAAAATGCAAGTTAAATATTCACAATACCTGCTAAGATTGAATTTGTTGAGTTTTTCCGATACTTCCCGCAATCTGAAAAGAGAGAAAGGTCTCGTTGAAGCAATGCAACAGTAAAACTTATTGGTCATCCTTTTGTAATTAACAAGTATATGCCATCCAACTCCATCACATATGATAATGCTGAACTGTACACAGTTTTCATCTATGGAGGATTTCCACACTTCACAAATCGTAATAACAAAATACTAAACTTTTCTCAATTACAATTTTGTTACCATACTAACTATATTGCAGAGTACTTAAGCCTTTTGCTTTTTCCAAGGTGGAGTCGCACAAGATTACAGACACAAAATACTTTAATTTCACAATTAATTAAAGTTTTGTTACCTTCAGTGTTTTTAAAACCCATCCATAATTGGAAACAAAGAGTTTAATTTTGAAGTAATAGTGTCTCAGTATTTAGGGCAAATTGGTGCTCCTGTGGTACAAAATAAATCAGGAGTAAATGTAGAGTGCATATATTTACACCTAGATTCTCTGAGAACAAGGTCATCTCTGCACCCAGGTGCAAATGTATCGCAATACAGGTACGGAGCTTTCTGTAAACCAAATAACATTACAAATTTGGAATCCATTCTAATATTCCCTGTCTGCTTCTAAGCTGCATGAAAGGAAGCTGTTCCAGTTTTGATGATATATTGTCTGACTCTTGACGTCTTTCCCAATTGCCTGGCTCTTGCCGCCTTTCCCAAATAAATACACCTTGCACATATTGCAATTGCAGATCCACTCCTTTCTACATACTGCCCACATCATCCTCTTTTTGAAATAAACCCCAACCAATTTACTCTGTTCTTATAAAATGCCATCCCCTTTGTGATTGTGACTACACCTCCTCATCCTTCTCAACCTGTCTCAAGCACTGTTGTAAACTGCATATCCCTCCTAGTGGTCCAGCTGAGTGGAACTATATTTGTCTGATTCCACTCCTGCACTCAATTACCTCGTAACTTTGGACCTCACTCCTTCACATATTTCTCACCTTCATGCTGCCTTTGGGTGACATTTATCTGAAACATTACCTGAAACGCAAACTTAGTTTTCACTGTATGCAGGTGACACCCAGGACGATTGTCAAAGTGCCCATCTAACATTCAGTCTTGGATGATCCTAAAGTACCTCCAGTTAAACATTAGGAACTGAAGACATTGTCTTCGATCTCCGTCATAAATTCTATCCCCTCACCACTAATATTACACATATCTGCCCACTGTATCAGGCTGAACCAGACTGTCCACAACATTGCATCCTCAGTGCTAGCTGGGCAGGTTTGTTAATGGGAGTGAGGGGAGTGCCAGGAGGAAGGTGGGGGGGTTGCTGACAAAGGTGTGTTTGGTGCGCCGCAGCTGTGAAGAGATCGATGACAGTGGTCATCAGAAGTCAGGCCTGAAGCATCACGCGACACGGGCCAGCCCAATAGGAGATATGGCTGATCGGTAGGGAACGGCTGGGAGCCCTCAACCAGGCTGGCCACATGGAAAGCGAGGCAGTTGAATGGGCCAGTCAAACGGTCGCATGTGTTCACACATCTGAGGAGTTTGAAGGCAGATGTGGTTTCTTTGCAGGAGCCGCACTGGGGGACCAGATGAGGTTGAGAAAAGGTGGGTGGGGCAGTTTAATTCAGAGTTGGATATGAAGACGAGGAGGGTGGTGGTTTCTAGTTAACGTGCAGGTTGCTTTCAAGGTGGGGAGTATTGTGGCGGATTTGGGGGGGGGGGGGATTTGTGATGGTTAGTGGAAAGTTGGAGGGGATGCAAAGGTGTTTTCATACTTCTCCCATGTGCATCGGGTGTACTCCCGGATTGATTTTTTTTGTGCTGGACAAGACGTTGTTGGCGGGGGTGACTGACTCGAATACTTGACAATTATGCTTTCTGACCACACACCGCACAGGATGGATTTGCACTGTGGGAGGCACTCAAGGCAGTAATCAGCGGGGCATTTGTATCAATCTGGGCGCACAGGGAGAAAACGTAGAGGGCTAGATTGGTGGATAAGATAATGAGGGTGGACAGGAGATACTCGGAGGCAGGGCTGTTGAAGGAGAGGCAGAGGCTCCAGGTGGAGTTTGGGCTAGTTTCGACAGTGTAGGCGGTGGGGCAGCTACGGAGAGCCAGAGGGGCAGTGCATGAGTAAAGGGGGGGGAAAGGAGAGTAGGGCGTAGGCCCATCAGTTGAGAAATTCAGAGGTGGTGAGGAAGATCAGCAGAGTTAGGGATGATAAGGGCATGGTGGTGATGGACCCGGAGGGGGTTAATGGAGTGTTCGGGTATTTTATAGAAGGCTCTACGAGTTAGAGCCCCCCCCGCCAGGGAGGAGGGGATGCGATGGTTCCTGGATGGGCTTTGAGTTTCCCCAAAGTAGAGGAGGGGCTGGTAGGGACTGGGGGCCCAATTAGGCGGAGGGAGGTGATGGAGAGTATGGGAACGATGGAAGCAGGGAATGCCTCGGGGCCGGAGGGGTTCCTGGTAGAGCTGTATAAAAGGTTTGGGGCAGACCTGGGTCCACTACTGTTGAGGACATACAATAAGGCAAAGGAGGGAGAAACCCCTCCCCCTACATTGTCGCAGGCTTCCACCTCCCAGATTTTAAAAAAGGATACGGATACAGAGCAATGCGGATCGTGCCGCCTGATATCATTATTGAACATGGACGCCAAGTTGTTGGCGGAGGTGTTGGCATTCCGAATTAAGGACTGTCCCAGGAGTGACAGGCAAAGATCAAACGGGTTTCGTGATGGGGAGGAGCGGTTGCCGAATGTGCGCAAGCTACTCGATATAATCGTAATGCCTTCAGAGGGGCAGGAGGTGGAGATAGTGGTGGCGACGAATGCAGAGACGGTATTTGAGAGAGTGGGTGTATCGATTGGAGGTGTTGGGCAGTTCGGGTTTGGGCAGAGGTTTGTAGATTGGGTCCAACTGTTGTATAAGGTGCCGGTTGCGAGTGCTGACGCGCCGAGTGAGTTTGGGGTACTTTGGACCGCATCGTGGGACAAAGCAGGGGTGCCCGCTCTCCCATTGCATTTTGCCTTGGCGATCGAACCTTTGGCAATGGCGCTTAGCTGGAGAGGGATTGGGCAGGGGCGGGTCGATCACAGGGTCTCATTTTATCCGGACGACCTGCTACTGTATATTTTGGACCTGGTGGGTAGTAGCGGAGGCATCATGGGGGTTTTTGGCCAGTTCTCGGGATACAAATTTAATATGGAAAAAGGCGAGTTGTTCCTGATTGAGACTAGAGGGTAGGAAAGGAGACAAGTGGAATTTAAGATGGTGGGGGCGAGTTTTAGATATTTGGGTATCCAGGTGGCTTGGAGCTGGGTGCATTTGGACTTGGCTCTGTTGGTGGAGCAGACAAAGGTGGACTTTACACGGTGGAATGTGCTGTTGCTGGTAGGACAGGTGCAGACAATAAAAATCACGGTGCAGCCAAGGTTTATTTCAAAACCTCCATTCCCCAAGTTGATTTTTAGGAAGGTCAATGGGCGGATCTCTGGATTTGTGTGGGCGAAGAACCCGAGGGTTAGGACGACTTTTTGGAGCGGGGGCTCAACATTGCCAAATATGAAGAATTCATTCATTACTATTGGGCGGTGAATAGTGTTTATAGTTAGGAAATGGGCTGTGGGGGAGGCGTCGGTGTGGGGATGGGTTGAAGCTGCATTGTATAGCGGTACGTATGCAAGGGCTTAGTTTTGGCACCTTTACCATTGTCGTTAGCCAGGTACTCAGTGACAGTGGTACAGTAGTGTCGGCCCCAAGGTTGTGGAGGCAGTGGCAGCAACACCTGGAGCTGGAGAGTGCCTTAGTGTGGACGCAGATTTGTCACAACCATAGGTTTGCACCTGCGGGGCTGGACACAAGGTTTCAGGGGTGGCGGCAGGCAGGGATTGACCACTTTGGCAATCTGTTTATGGGAGCAAATTTGAGAAGTTGGCAGACCTGGAGGAGGAGTATGGGCTGCCCAGGAAAAATGGCTTTATGTACCAGCAGGATCGGGATTCTGTAAGGAAAGAGGTGCCGCTGCCGCCCCTGGGGTTGCAGGACAAGGTGCTGTCGAAAGACGAAATATGGGAGGGGGAAGTGTCAGATCTCTGTAAGGAGTTGATGGAGTGGGAGGGAGAACAAGTGGGAGGAGGAGCTGGGAGGGGCCTTGAGGGTGAACACGTCCTCGCCATGGCTGGGGCTAAGCCTCCTCCAGTTCTAGGTGGTACATCGGCTTATGTGCCAAGGATAAGTAGGTTCTTTGAGGGGGTAGAGAATAGGTGTGAGCGGTGCGCGGGGAGGCAAATCACGTCCAGATGTTCTGGGCATATCCAAGATTGAGGGGTTCTGGCAGTGGCTCTTGGACCCGATGTCCGAGGTGCTGGGTGTGCAGGTGGCCCCGAGTCCATGGGTGACAATATTTGGGGTGTCGGAAGACCCGCCACACTACTTTCCATCATAAAGACCACCTATTTTCCAACTTCATATCAACTGTCATCACTTCAGTTGTCTACTGTTAAAACCCACATCCATGCTTTTGCTACCTCTAATTCACTATTCTATTGCTTTACGGGCCACTCTCCTACTTGCCATAAACCAATCCTTTCCAGAACTTTGCTGCTCATATCCTTGCTTGTTCTTAATGCCAATTATCCACTATCCTGCTCGCTGATTGGACTGGTTCCAGGATCAGCAACACATGAATTTTAAAACCGTGTCTAAACCTCTCCACGGTTTTTCTCCTCCAGCCCTACAACTGATTTCTGGTGCTTTCCTGTACTTGTTGCCCTAACATTGTCAGCTAGACTTTCAGCCATCTAGACCCTAAGCTTCTCTTTACCCTGCCTCTTCTCTCTCTCTCTCTCCTCCCCCCCACAGCCCCCTCGAAAAGTACCCATTTCAAAATTGTAGTTTCCAAGCCCATTATTTACAATGGGGTTTTTTTGTATTGAATCATATGTATAAACATAACCCCTTAGTGATGACCACAAATATATATTTGGATGTATTTCACCTCAAAATAAATTAGTGATAAAAACAAGCTGTATAGTGAACAGGTGGCATATTATAAAGCATAACCACAGATATGGCTGAAAGATTCCTTTTCAGATACTGCAGTTATTCTTTAATTCAGTCTTTCTTCATCTGAGAATCTGGCTTGCAGTTTTTCTTCAAGCCAATACCATTTTATTTGCCAATAGGTGCGTAACATCCAACATTAATGCCCCACCTGGAAGGTCTAATACAGGGAGGGAATATACAGTGAATGGTAGAACCCTCAGAGTATTGACAGTCAGAGAGATCTTGGTGGACAGGTCCACAGGTCACTGAAAGGGGTAACACAGGTGGAGAAGGTAGTCAAGGCGGCATACGGCATGCTTGCCGTCATTGGCCGGGGCATTGAGTATAAAAATTGGCAAGTCATTTTCCAGCTGTACAGAATCTTAGTTAGGCCAATCCAATCCAATCCAACAAATCCAAACCAATAACAGCATCAAGAGGTCAGCGCTGTCCATGTTGTACAGCTAATATATTTTTGGCTTTGAAATTCCTTCAATGTACGAAGTGTCTCACTTACAATGTGTAAAGTACCTGAACACTGCCTGTTTTAACACTGTTAATTCAAAGCAACCAAAGAGATGCAGGAATCGCCTCCTCAGCATTTCTATTGCAATGAAAAACTAAAATTAGTGCTCATTTGCCAATCAGCAGAAATGAATGTCTCAACAGAAATACATATAATATGCAGCTCTTCCGATAAAGGACTAGTGAATACACAGACATCCAAGTAACTAATAGTCTCTGGAATTAATTATCTAACTATGAGATGAAATTTGCATCTTCTTTGCTGAAATAAGAGAAAATGTGGATAATTTACCAAACACCGAACTCAGTTTGCATCACATACTGAAGGAAATTGCCAGATGAGTTGCACAGTGAGCATGCCATTTCTATCCCTCAATAAACAAAGCTTTCATGAGACACAGTGATCATATGTGCAAATGTCAGAATTGGAAAATGATGCACAATTCTCAGAAGTGTGACTTAAATGCTTGTAGGCAAATCTGAGTGCAGTGAAGTCATACTAGGCTTAACCAAGCTGTGTTTATTTTACTTATAATTCCTAACACTATTGCCGATTTAACTAATCAATAACAAAGTTTCCAATCTAGCAGGGAATAGGAACTAGAAAAATAACTGCCATTTAAAAAGTTTGCAGGTGACTTGCAGTTAAATCCACTATGTTTCACCATGTGTTTTTTGTACTCAATACACTGAGTATTTCTCAACCACTGATTGTTTTTCTGGGGTAACTATGCTAAACAGAATTACCTTAATCTATGAATCAGGGATTCAAAGGAAACCGGTGCACAGATTGCAACACTTCAAAATATCAGTACCAGCAACTTCATAATCCACTGAGCATAAAAGCAAAACCCTAACAGGATACAATTAAAATGAATATTCTGCCTTTGGTTCCACTCAGAACTGAAATACAATGCTGATATCACACCTGCCAAAGTTCTTGCTGCACTATTTAAGATAACCTGAGCAAAACAAAGCAAATAAAATTGGGAAATTTACGATGTTCGAGTCAAAATGAGGCCCCAGTGTCATTCAGGGCATCAGAAAGTACAGGTTGTAAATGCCTGACAATCATGGGGAGAGGAGGAGCAATTAGACGACAAAAGAAGCTGTCTATATGCTACAAACAGTTCCCGAGTAGCAATGCCACAGGAGTGAACAGAACAAATATATAAAGAAATGTTTTCTTTTATAAATTTAGATTACCCAATTATTTTTTCCAATTAAGGGGCAATTTAGCGTGGCCAATCCACCTATTCTGCACATTTTTGGGTTGTGGGGGCGAAACCCACGCAGACACGGGGAGAATATGCAAACTCCACACGGACAGTGACCCAGAGCCGGGATCGAACCTGGGACCTCAGCGCCGCGAGGCGGTTGTGCTAACCACTAGGCCACCATGCTGCCCTTTTCTTGATCTATGTTAATAACCGAGTGCATAGGGCACAATTTCAAAATTTGCAAATGGAAAAATTGGAAGTATTTGAACTGAGGAGGATAGTGATGGGATTCAAAAGAATGCATACAGGCTGGTGAAATAGGCAGACAGAATTTACTGCAGATGTGAAGTGATCATTTTTGGTAAGAACATGGAGGCAATATAAATTAAAAGGGTACGATTCTAAAGGGGGTGCAGAAATAAAAATACCCTAGTGTATATACACAGATCGTTGAAGATGACAGGGCAGATTGAGAAAGTGTTAAAAGGCTATACAGGATTCGCGGATTTATAAAATGGAGAGAGAGTGCAAAAGCAAGGAAATTATGGCAAATCTTTATTAAATACTTGTATTTTTTTTTATAAATGTTTTTTATTGAGTTTTCATATTTTATAAATGACAAATTACTAATTATTAGAGAGAAAAAAAAGAAAACACAAAAATTTAACATGTATATTTACAGGTAAGCATCTTTATAACAACAATTGTGGCCGCCCCCTTTAGCCGGCATACATATTTTACATTCCCCAATATGGCCGAGGCACATGTTTATAGGCATTTATTTATAGTTTGGTTTTGGGCCTTAGCTTGCCATCAAACCCCCATAACGAACCCGTACCCCCCCCCCCCCCCCCCCCCCGGCTACCTTCCCCCGATTCCCGTCCATTTTCCCCTGATTCTTGGCCACCCGACTATTCTTCCTCTTGTTCGTTGGCCACAAACAGGTCCCGGAACAATTGCATGAATGGCAATTCTATGGAAGCCGTCGTCTGACCCTCGGATGGCGAATTTGATTTTCTCCATTTGGAGAGATTCCGAGAGGTCGGACAGCCAGTCTGCAGCTCTGGGCGGTGCTGCTGACCGCCAGCCAAACAGGATTCTACGGCAGGCGATCAGGGAGGCAAAGGCAAGGGCGTCCGCCCTCCTCCCCAGGAATAGATCTGGCTGGTCTGAAACCCCGAAGACCGCCACTATCGGGCATGGCTCCACCCTCACCACTTTGGACATAGCCTCGAAGAAGGCTGTCCAGTAATCCACAAGTCTGGGACAAGACCAGAACATGTGGGCGTGGTTGGCCGGGCCTCTTTGGCACCGTTCACATCTGTCCTCCACCTCCGGGAAGAACCTACTCATACGGTTTCTCGTTAAGTGGGCTCTATGTACCACTTTTAGTTGCGTCAGGCTGAGCCTTGCGCACGTGGAGGTGGAGTTGACCCTATGCAGTGCTTCGCTCCAGAGTCCCCACCCTATCTCCTTCCCCAGGTCGTCCTCCCATTTCCTCTTGTTGCATCCAGTACGATGTCGTCCCTTTCTACCAGTCGGTCATGCATGTCGCCACAGTTCCCTTTCTCTAGGATACTTGCGTCCAGTAGGTCTTCCAGTAGTGTCTGTCGTGGCGGTTGTGGGTACGTCCTTGTCTCCTTTCGTAGGAAGATTAAATATTTGTATGGCCTCAACTGGATGATTACATCCAATTCTAGGCAGTTTCGTGAAGGCTTCCGAGAGAAGACAGCAAAGATTTAGAAGAAAGGTCCTAGGGATGAGGGCTTCAGTTATGTGGACAGATTGAAGAAACAGGGGTTGTTCTCCTTAGAGAAGGTGGAGAGGAGATATGAAAAACCTGTTCAAAACCATGACAGGCCTAGAGAAACTTTTCCCTTTAGGATCAAGAACCAGAGAACACTGATTTATGGAGATTGGCAAAGGAACAAAAGGTGACATGAGGAACACTTTGTTAAACCAGCAGTGGTTAGTACCTGGAATGCACTTCCCGAGAGTGTGGCAAGTTCAATCATAGCTCTCAAAAAAGGAACTGAATAAGCAGCTGAGGAGAGAAAATCTGCTAGGGAGGGGAGTGGGACAAACTTCAGTTACTCTTGCAGAAAGATAGAAACAAAATGACCTTGCAAGTCAAATGACCTCCTGTGCTGTAGCTATTCCCCGAAGAGACATTTATATGAGACATTATATTCTACACTTCCCTACATTACACAAATCAGCCTAGTATTTGCTGCAGGTCTTTATGAATGGAGCTCAAACCTGTTAATCAGTATGAAATTTACCAATAGGTATAAAAATTAATCTGTTTGCAGTAAATCAAACAAATGTGCCTAATTGTCACTGGGTCCAAATATTTCCTAAACTTTCACATAGGTTTTGCTGACCTAATTCAGCTGGGATTCTTTGTGACAGAAGTATTAAGCAGGGACCAGGTAGCTCAAATAAATGCTTTGGAGGGAAGAAGGGGGTTAACAAAAAATTAGATGAACCACACATGGGTCAACACTGTTCATCACTGGGCTGGCTATCAGAAGCAGAACAACTTCAGAATGTGTGGCATACAAGTAGAATTAGGAATCAAGATTGAGCAGCATGGTTTTTTCCAGGAAGGTTTTTTCTGCCCTTCTAAAAATAGGTGGCATACTTTCACCTATGTGATGACATACTTTCACTCATGTAATAAATTGCAACCAATGTGCATTATCCAAAAATAAACTTTTTTTAAATTTGCACAATGCACCAACATAATTTAATTGAATCACTTGCAAATGCAACTACGACATTCAACTAGATTCCACCATATTGTAATACTATCAAATTCGGCAATTGATCAAGAGCAGCCAAATCGGCCAATAAAATCCCTGCCATCAATGTCTTAATATCGCACCAACAATCTTAATTTCTAAGAATCCAGGAATATGAGGAGCACTTGAAAAAGGGGAGGGAGGGCGATCAGTCATGAATGTAGAGTGGTGGAGCAGGAGCGAGAGGTTATATAGCCTAAACCTGCTCCTATTTCTCATGCAGTAGCACTCTTGGAGAACAGGGTCTGTCAGGCCAGATCAAAGTGACTAGTCAAAATGTATACACGGTCTATCTTCTTATATAATAAACTGAGCCAACCAGCAAATCAAATGTTCAAATTTTCATAATTAAAGTTTTTAATATTACGCATGTTTGTATTCACTATGCCAGCACTAGTTACAAGCACAACTGGTCAGTGAATTCAAGAAAGCAAACACAACACTCCATTTTGTCTTAGAACAAGGATATAAAATGCCTTACCTCCAATCTGTTATTGTTGATTAAATTACCTATTTAATACAGCCTTAGATTCCATTTCAACTGGGCATAAAATTCCAATTGATAAACTTTAATTGAACAAGTGACTAACAAATTCCTGCCTTTGATGGGAGAATGAACCAAGAAAAGAAATGCTCAAACCACGAGTTAAGTGCTTGGATTTTTGATAGCAGTAACTGGTTATAAAGAACATACTTATCTTCCTAACAAAACACCACATTGGAAAACAGAAAGCACCGAGAAGTAAAAGGTGACTAAAAGCATGGCTACAGAAATAAGTTTTGTTAAACTGGAGACTGTTGGTATTGCTGCTGGTAATGTGGCGCTGATGGTGGACGGTGTCTGGTAGGGCCGATTCTATTAAGATGGCGGAGAAGGGATTACCATTGACAGTTAAGAGAGCCAGCCACATAAATACTGTGGCCCCAAGAGGCTGGGAACTCTGCAGCAAGCAACTCACCTCCTGACTCCCCAAAACCTGTCCATCTCATCTACAAGGCACAAGTCAGGAGTGTGATGGAATACTCTCAACTTGCCTGGATGAATGAACCACCAACACAAGAAAATCAACACCATTTAGGACAAAGCAGTTCCTTCTGAATTGGTATCTTATCCATACTTAAACATTCACTCCTTCCACCACTGGGATACAGTGGCAGTAGTGTGCACCATCTAAAAGATGCACTGCAGCAACTGGACATCGTTCCTTTGACAACAACATCCAAACCTACAACCTCCACCTAGAAGGACAAGGGCAGCAGGGGATGGGAACACCACCACCTGCAATTTCCCCTCCAAGTGACACATCATCCTGACTTGGAATGAGAACCGCCGTGACTTCACTGTCGTTGGATCAAAATCCTGGAATTCCCTTCTAATAGTACTGAGTTTACTGACACCACATGGATTGCAATAGTTCAAGTCAATTAGGGATGGGCAATAAATGCTGGCCCAGCCAGTGACACCCACTTCCCATCAATGAATAAAATAAATTCTGCTGCACCTGAAAAAGGGCTGAAAATGTTCATTCCTACCAGTGAAAGATGCATTTAGTTATATCTTGTATTCTTCCATACTATTTATTGCTCACACTACCTTCACTGTGGATGCTTTCCAGAGACTGTGGCGCAAGTCCAAAGAGATTAACTTTGAGGGCGACAGGCTAATGGACAGGTTGTCACTAGGACACTAATCATGGAATTTGAATGACATGGGAGCTTGTGTAGACGGCAGCTCAATTAAGAGGAGCATTGGAAAAACTTGGAAGTCTTGACCATTTCAGAGGATGGTAATGCTTCAGAGACAAGTAGTCCTGTCCATGGACCACATGTGTTTAGGACACCACAAATGGGTTATGAACCTGTGGATTCAGTCTGAGTGACGGGCCCCTGTAGAAATTTCAATCCATGACAAATTGAACAGTATGGCTTGAGCAATGAAGCAAAATTCTAACTCATCCTGAGCAGGAAAAACGAAACGCAACAATATCTAGAATAAAGATAAGTAGGTAGCATTGGGAATTATCATCACACATCTGGAAATTATCCCATGTTTGGAATTACCTCCACGGTCAAATACTGCATCTTGACAATGCTGGGCCACAATTTGGGGCAAACCAAGAATGACCATATCCAGGCCAGGAGTGCTATCGCTGGAGTATTAAAACAGAAGTTATTTTCCTGTGTGTAAACTAAAGATCACATCTAGCAGAATTATGCAAAATGGCCCTATTTTTACAACGGGTGGGCACAGATTTAAAGTAATTGGGAAAAGCAGGAGGAAACATTTTTCATGCAGGGAGTGGTTACAGTCTGGAATGCACTAGCTGAGTGCGGTGGAGGCAGGTTCAATTGAAGCATTTAAAAGAGAATTAGACGATTATCTGAAAAGGAGGAATGTGTGGGGTCATGGGGTAAAGGTGGGGAGAATGGCACTAGGCGAGTTAGTGCAGACATGATGGACAATTGGCCTCCTTCCATGCTGTAACAATTCTGCGATTCTGTGAGGAGCACAATTAACTGGTTTTAGACGTATGTGGTTGTCCTGTTACTGCCACAAACGTCAATTTTCCCAAAGGATTTAATCTGATTTCACTGCAGGTTATGAAAATGTGATACTGACTCAGTAAAATTGGTTAATCCTGTACAATTTGTTGTTACATAAATCAAGTATCTTATAGATTAAAACCACAACATTCTTTTAATCGGACTGCATGATGAAAATATATTACAACACCCATGAATGCCCATTAGTCTCCATTTTCTCAATCCAAGTAATTTTACAAGATGTTAAAATCTGCAGGGATTGTCTCAAAATCACAACTGCCCTCTATCTTGTATTATACTATAGTATAAAGTTCAATTTTCTCCCATCTTCTTCCCTGATGCTTTTTCCTCAGAAGGCAGCAATCTTTCTGTACTTTGCCAAGTGTGGTTATTCATTTGATAGCAAATCAGCAACGCCCCTAATCGCCACACTCCGGAGCCTGTTCGGGTATACTGAGGGAGAAGTCAGACTGTCCAATTCACCCAACAAGCACATCTTTCAGGACTTGTGGGAGGAAACCCATGCAGACAAGGGGAGAACGTGCAGACTCCGCACAGTAACACAAGCTAAAATCGAACCTGGGACCCTGGTGCTAACCACTGTACTACCGTGCCACCCTTACAGGGCCATAACTGCATTGAATAAAGAGAAAACCACAACTTATTTGTCACCCTCCCTCCAAAGCAAGCACCACCAATTAGTTGTTTTTTTCTTTTGAAGCAAAGCAAACTTGACAAAAAAAAATCAAGTTATGAAACATTCATAACCAAGCAAAAAGTCACAGCTTTAGAATCTCATTTTATTAAGGCTTCTAAACAGACCTGGTATCCAGGGAAGAAACATTCAAATGCAGTTGATTGAACAGATCTTTAAGAATAGAAATAGTTCAAGATGTTATGTTATTCACCCAAGATGGTGGTATCATGACCATTGAAATTAAATCAAAATAAAATATAATCTGATTGCATTACAAAAATCATGATAAACATTCAAGACTGACTCAGATCCCTACAATTTTATCCGCTTTTAAAATGCATGTTATTCACCTTAAATATACCTTGGATTAAAACTAGTCTCGGAGGTCAAGGTAGATACCCCCAGGTTCATAGGTAGAGTAGATCAAGGAAAACATTAAAGGCATCAGCAAATTTTACAGAACGTAGCTGGCAAACATTAGGTCTAAACGTGGCGAGATTAACAGTTCCAGGAAAAACACACTTTCTCCTAAAACTATACAATGTGTTCTTTAAAAGGAAGAGACGAGGAGATTCGAAATTCCTTCCCCTCCCGAATACTCGAGACGTTACACGTCAGGAGCTGGTACTGGAAAATCTGCACCCATTAACGGGAGGGATGCAGCCGGATGGAGAAGCGTGGTGTCACCGGTTCGATCCCCAGCCAAGGGGGGGGGGGGGGGGGGGGGGGTGTAGGGCAATAATCACTCTGCAAATGACGCATCGGCCAACACAAACCGGTTTCTTCAGTGGCACCCAAAATATTCCGTCCCAACATGTGCTCCGCGCTTAATTTCATCGGAGCACTTGAGCTTCTTTTCCCCTTCCCCCTCCCATGGCAAAAACCAGGCTGGGTGCCGCTGATCGTGGATGCGAAGCGGGTTTCGCCCCCACCCACTACCACCACCACCACCAAGTCTTTTGTGTTCGAGCCTGTTAAAAAAATCACTTGGGAGACGAGTAGCCTCGTCCTGCCTGGAACAATCGGTCCTGCCTGGAACAATCGGTCCTCCCCCAAACCCACCCAACCACCGACGGACAGACCGACCTCTCAAGGGTGGGTCTCTCTCTCCCCCCCCCCCCTCCCCCCAGCCGCATTGTCTCGCCAACTTTTCCGCCCTCGCTCTGGCGGCTGGGGGCAACCTCGGCCGTCGCTTTTGCCAGCGCCGAAGCCGCTCCCCTCCCCTGACCCCCCCCGGGCTCAGCCCAAACCTCGGGCCCGGGGCCTTCCCCTGGCCAAGGCCTCGCCGCCGCCTCCTGCTGCTGCTCACCTGTCGTTGAGCTGATCCTCGGTGCCCGGTAAGGGGTGAACCACAAAGTGAATGGAAGTCATGCTGTGTATTGGGGAGGGGGGGTGGAAGGGCGAAAAGCGGCCGAACCCGCGCCGCGCCAGGGGAGAGGGGGAAGGGAGGGAGGGCGTCAAAATAAATAAACCTCGGATTTACAGACTCGTTTCCTTTCCGATCTCCTTTTTTTTTCCACACAAAAAAAAACAAATTTTTTTTGTTGAAGGGGATTGAAGGTGGTGCCGCTGCTGGGGGAGGGAGGGATGTATTCCTCACTCTGTCTCTCTCTGACACCCGCCGCTTCAGCGAGCAGCCGCCGCCATTTTACTGTTGATGCGCCCGCACGATCAGAGCCGCCCGCCCATTGGTCGCGCCCGCACGGCCGGCCGGCGGATGTGACGAGCCCTCCGATTGGCCCGCGCCGGCCGGATGGAGAGGGGGAGTTGGCCTGGAGAGGGGGGGAGGGGAGAACGGGGTGCTGGGCGTGGACCAGGTGACGCGGCGCCGGGCATATGACTGCGGGTCAGCCGGGGGCCATTGTTAGGGGTGGACACGTGACAGAGGGAGAGGCCCTCAGCAGCAGTAAGGACCTGGCTCTGACCCTCACCATCTGTACACAATCATCTTTATTTATATATTTTTTTAGAAATTTAGTGTACCTAATTCATTTTATCCAATTAATGGGGAATTTAGCATTGCCAATCCACTACCCTGCACGTCTTTGGATGGTGGGGGGCGCGAGATCCATGCAAACACGGGGATAATGTGGGCAGCGCGGTGATTAGTACAGTCGCTTCACAGCTCCAGGGTCCCAGGTTCGATTCCAGACTTGGGTCACTGTCTGTGCGGAGTCTGCGTGGGTTTCCTCCGGGTGTTCCGGTTTCCTCCCACAGTTCAAAGATGTGCAGGTTAGGTGGATTGGCCATGCTAAATTGCCCTTAGTGTCCAAAAAGGTTTGGTGGGGTTACGGGGATAGGGTGGAGGCATGGGGCGTAAGTCGGGTGCTCTTTCCAAGGGCCGATGCAGACTCGATGGGCCGAATGGCCTCCTTCTGCACTGTAAATTCTACGAATGTGCAAACTCCACACAGACAGTGATCCAGAGCCAGGATCGAACCCGGGACCTCGGTGTTGTGAGGCAGCCATGCTAACCACCACGCCACCGTGCTGCCCACTATATAAAATAGATTACCATGTATAATTCATCTCCTGATTCCACTTCAGCCACCCAATCAAGCCAGGTCAACGTCAGTGTCACGGAGAAGCTTATTTTACCACCGAGAAGAGTAGTGGACAGAAGGGTATCAATCATCTTTTACAGACAGGGAAAAAGGCCTCATAACTTCACGTACAATAAAAACAAGAAGCGCTGGACTAACCCACCAGGTCTGGCAGCAACTGTGGAGAGAGAAACAGGGTTGACGTTTTGGGCCCAGTATTACCCTTCTTCGGAACCAAAGAAGATTGCGAAGAACAGTCACCGGACTCGCAACGTTAACTCTTGTTCGTCTCAGCAGATGCTGCCAGACCTGCTGGAATTTTCCAGTGCTTTCTGTTTTCATTTCAGATCTCTTGACATGTAGAGTATTAATGCTTTTTAATCTCAAAACGTTATGATAGGCTTAGGGGTGACACGGTGGTTAGCACTGTTACCTCACAGCGCTAGGGGCCTGAGTTCAATTCCAGCTTTGGGTGACGGTGTGGAGTTTGCACTTTCAACCCCATGTCTGCGTGGGTTTCCGCTGAGTGCTCCGGTTTCCTTCCACAGTCTATAGATGTGCAGTTTAGGTGGATAAAGGGATTGGGCCGAGGTATGGTGCTCTTCCAGAGAGCCGGTGCAGACTCAATGGGGTGAACGCCCACCTACACTGTAGCTAATGCAACCATACAAAACACAATTTAGCCCATTGTACCTGCTCTTTGAAAGTGCTGTCCAATTAGTCCAAATCTCAATCTTCACATAGCTCTGCGTTTTTTTTCTCTTATTCGTAAGCCCTTATGTATATACCGTAATCTCAGAAATGATACATTTACCATAGAGGGAGTGCAGTGAAGGTTCACCAGACTGATTCCTGAGATGGGTTCCTGCAGGGTTGTCATATGAAGCGAGACAGGGTCGACTAGGCCTAAATTTACTGGAGTTTAGAAGAATGAGAGGGCATCTCATTGAAACATTCTAAATTCTGGTGGGGCTGGACAGACTGCATGCTCTCAATTTCATCTGGCTGGCAGATTCTAGGACAAAGAGTCACAGTCTCAGGAAACGAGGGTGGGCCATTTAGGACTGAGATGAGGAGAAAACTCTTCCCTCAGAGCGTGGTACACTTGTGGAATTCTCTCTCAGAAGGCTGTGGAGGCCGCGACCTGCTGGTTCATTCCTCAGGGCAATGCCATGACCTATCAGAATCAAGCTGCCTGGTTTAAATTTCCCAAAAATGCTCGGCAGTTAACTATCAGTCACCATGAACTGGTGCATTCTCCATGGCAATACCTCTACCAATCAGAGTCCACTTGCCAACCAATCAGCTCTCTCTTCTCATGCAGTATAAAGTTGTTGTTTCCCCTGACATTGATATTCCTGCAATTGTCCTTATGAGTGCAAGATGAAAAGCTTCAACAAAATGTCTTTTTTCAGCAATACGCAAGTTCTGTACTATCAAACGATTCACTAAGAGTGTGTTGTGGGGACGGCACGTGGCGCAGTGGTTAGCATTGCTGCCTATGGCGCTGAGGACTCAGGTTCAAATCCTGGCCCTGGGTCACTGTCCGTGTGGAGTTTGCACGTTTTCCCCATTTCTGCGTGGGTTTCACCCCCACAACTCAAAGATGTGCAGGGTAGATGGATTGGCCACGCTAAATTGCCCCTTAATTGGAAAAAAATAATTGGATACTCTAAATTTAAATTTTTTTTAAAAGTGTGTTGTGGAAGATGGTCCCAGTGACTTATGGCCACATGTTAACATATAAGGGCACAAGTTATCTTCAGGCATCAGCCAAGAGACTCACCAAGACTAACAATTGCGGTTTCTGATGTCATTTAAATGCTGAGAGTAATTTGCAGCCAGACTAACTGCCTACCTATCTCATCCATAATTCGATAACATGGTCCAAACAGACTGTATGCCCGTAACAATCTGGAAGAGGCTAACACAGGCTAGCGTATCTGTGGTTCTGACAAAGGCTTTTCATTTAAAACGTCAACCCAGGGTGCTCAAACTCCAGTTCACGAGCCAGATACAATGGTGTGCACTTACCCCAGGCAGCTCACTCCTCTATATTTCTCTACAGGGAGCGGTTGAGGCAGAGAATATTGCACAATTTAGGGAAAAGTTGGACAAACAGTTGAAGCAGGGGGAGGTCTAGGAGAATGGAGAGCTCTTGGAAAAGTGCTTTGGATTTCTCCAGCAAAGAGCAGGCATTGATGAAGTAGGCTGAAAGGCCTTCTTCTGTGCTATAAACCTTGAGAGTCCAATGTGATTATATTTGCTGGTTTGTCCTTTATTGAAATTTGAGGATCCCCTGATGATTGGAAGGGTGCTGAGCACTCTTCCGTCAGATCTGTTAAATCAACAAACAGATGTTTACGTAAGTTAATTGAGTTAATGATGTTTTTTCTGCTTACCTACTTGACAACCCATGATCTTCTCCCCATTAAAGTGAATTGTGACCTGAAAATGTATAAGTGGAAAACCCAAGGTTATTTCCTCAGGCATTCAGGAGGACTAAGGAAATCAATGCATGGCTCATGGATTGGTGTCAAGAAAAGGCCTTACAGATTCTTGGGCGTTGGTAAGGTAAAGTCACCACAGTCCCAGATGACCAGAGGCTGCTTTCCCCTTTGAATGGGAGAGCTGACTGGTGATGATTTAACCTGAGGATCACCACACCTCAGCCGAGGAGCAAGTTTGAGAAGGCAGTTCTGAGATAGGTCGAGCTATTTTGTTAGAATGGGCCCTATCTGACTATTAACATCCTGAGAGGCAATGTTTGCCATGGGATAGCTCTTACATTTTATTTTTGGAGCATGATACTAATTCCTACCTTCTTACGGTAGCATTGTGTTATTGTCACTAGACTGGTGAAACAGAGACCCAGGATAATACTCTGGGGACCCGGGTTCAAACCCTGCCACGATCAAAAAACCACCGCAAAGTCTAAATGAAAAGAAACCGGACGGACCACCCAGCAAAGTCCTAGGCACTGGAAACAACAACAGCAAACCCAGCCCTGCCGACCCTGCAAAGTCTACCTTACTAACATATGGAGGCTTGTGCCAAAATTGGGAGACCTGTCTCACAGACTAGTCAATCAACAGCCTGATATAATCATACTCACGGAACCATGCTCCACCGATAACATCCCAGGCTCCACTATTACCATTCCTGGGTGTAGCCACGTCCCACTGGCAGGACAGGCCCAGCAGAGGTGGCAACACAGTGGTAAACAGTAAGGAAGGGAGTTTCCCTGGGAGCCCTCAACATTGACTCTGGTTTTAGGAGAAACATGCCAGTCTTCAGCCAATTCGATTCACCTGAAGTGATATCAAGAAACAGCGGAAGGTGCTGGATTCTGCAAAGGCTATTCGCCTTGACAATATTCCAGCAATAGTACTGCAGACTTGTGCTCCAGAACTTGCCGTGCCCCCAGCCAAGCTGTTCCTGTACAGCTACAACACTGGCATCTACCCAGCAATGTGGAAAATTGCCCAGGTATGTCCTGTACACAAAAAGCAGGACAAATCCAACAGGCCACCATCTGCCCCTCCTCTCAATCATCAGTACATAATGGAAGGAGTCATCAACAGTGCTGTCAAGCGGCACTTACGTAGTAATAAACTGCTTAATGATGCTCATTTTGGGCTTTGCCAGGGTCACTCAGCTCCTGACCTTATTTAAGCCTTGGTTAAGAGCTGACAAAAGAGAGTGACTGCCCTTGACATCAAGGCAGCTTTTGACTGAGTATAGCTTCAAGAAGTCCAAGCAAAACTGGAGTAAATGAGAATTAGAGCGAAAACTCTCCACTGGTTGCGGTCATACCGAACACAAAGGAAGCCAGTTGTGGTTGTTGGAGGTCAGTCATCTCTGTCCCAGGACATCACTGCAGGAATTCCTCATGGTAGTTTCCTAGGCCCAACCATCTTCAGCTGCTTCATCAATGACTTCCCTTCCAACATAAAGTCAGATATGGGGATGATTGCACAGTGTCCGACATTATTCGCAACTCCTCAGACACTGGAACATTCCACCTAAAAATGCAGCAAGTCGTGGACAATATCCAGGCTCGGGCTGACAACTGGCAAGTAACATTCTTGCCACACAAGTGCCAGGTAATGCCCATTTCCAATAAGAGAGAATCAAATGATCACCCCTTGGTATTACCATCACAATCCCCCACTATCAACATCCTGAGAGTTACCATTAACCAGAAACTGAACTGGACTAGCAATTTAAATGCCATGGCTGCACGAGTAGGTCAGAGGCTGGGAATCCATAAGACCATAAGACATAGGAGCAGAATTAGGCCACTCGGCCCATCGAGTCTGCTCCGCCATTCAGTCATGGCTGATATTTTCTCATCCCCATTCTCCTGCCTTCTCCCCATAACCCCTAATCAAGAACCTATCTAACTGTCTTAAAGACACTCAATGATTTGGCCTCCACAGCCTTCTGTGGTAAAGAGTTCCACAGATTCACCACCCTCTGGCTGAAGAAATTCATCCTCATCTCAGTTTTAAAGAATTGTCCCTTTAGTCTGAGATGGTGTCCTCTGGTTCTAGTTTTTCCTACAAGTGGAAACATTCTCTCCACATCCACTCTATCGGGGCCTTGCAGTATCCTGTAAGTTTCAATAAGTTGAAAAAAAATGAAAATCGCTTATTGTCACAAGTAGGCTTCAAATGAAGTTACTGTAAAAAGCCCCTAGTCGCTACATTCTGCCGCCTGTTCGGGGACGCTGGTACGGGAATGATCCCCCCTCATCCTTCTAAACTCCAACAAGTACAGAACCAGAATCCTCAACCGTTCTTCATACGACAAGTTCTTAATTCCAGGGATCATTCTTGTGAACCTCCTCTGGACCCTTTCCAAGGCCAGCACATCCTTCCTTAGATACGGGGCCCACAACTGCTCACAATACTCCAAATGGGGTCTGACCAGAGCCTTATACAGCCTCAGGAGTACATCCCTGGTCTTGTATTCTAGCCCTCTTGACATTAATGCTAACATTGCATTTGCCTTCTTAACTGCCGACTGAACCTGCACATTAACCTTAAGAGAATCGTGAACAAGGACTCCCAAGTCCCTTTGTGCCTCCAATTTCCTAAGCATTTCCCCATTTATAAAATAGTCTATGTCTAAATTCCTTCTTCCGAAGTGCATAATCTCACACTTTTCCACATTGTATTTAATTTGCCACTTCATTGCCCACTCTCCTAGCCTGTCCAAATCCTTCTGCAGCCCCCTTGCTTCCTCAATACTACCTGTCCCTCTACAGATCTTTGTACCATCTGCAAACTTAGCAACTAAGCAAAGACCCCTTTATCCCCACTCTCTGCCTTCTGCCAGTCAGCCAATCCTCTGTCCATGCCAGGATCTTACCCTTAACACCATGGGCTTTTAACTTATTTAACAGTCTCCTATGCGGCACCTTGTCAAAGGCCTTCTGGAAATCTAAATAAATCACGTCCACTCCTTTGTCTAACTTTCTTGTTGCCTCCTCAAAGAACTCTAACAGATTTGTCAGGCACGTCTTCCCTTTGACAAAGCCGTGCTGACTTAGTCCATTTTACCATGCATTTCCAAGTATTTTGCGATTTCATCTTTAATTTTTTTTAAATGTTTTTTATTGAGTTTTCATATTTTATATCCAACAAATTACAAATTATTAGAAAAAAAACACGCAAAAATTATCATGTATATTTACAGGTAAGCATCAACATAATAACAACTGTGGCCGCCCCCTTTAGCCGGCATACATATTTTACATTCCCCAATGGCCGAGGCACATGTTTATAGGCATTTATTTACAGTTTGGTTTTGGGCCTTAGCTAGCCATCAAACTCCCATAACGAACCCGTAGCCCCCCCCCCCCCCCCCCCCCCCCCCCGGCTACCTTCCCCCGGCTACCTTCCCCCGATTCCCATCCATTTTCCCCTGATTCTTGGCCACCCAACTATTCTTCCTCTTGTTCGTTGGCCACAAACAGGTCCCGGAACAATTGCATGAATGGCTCTCACGTTCTGTGGAAGCCGTCGTCTGACCCTCGGATGGCGAATTTGATTTTCTCCATTTGGAGAGATTCCGAGAGGTCGGACAGCCAGTCTGCAGCTCTGGGCGGTGCTGCTGACCGCCAGCCAAACAGGATTCTACGGCGGGCGATCAGGGAGGCAAAGGCAAGGGCGTCCGCCCTCCTCCCCAGGAATAGATCTGGCTGGTCTGAAACCCCGAAGACCGCCACTATCGGGCATGGCTCCAGCCTCACCCCCACCACTTTGGACATAGCCTCGAAGAAGGCTGTCCAGTACTCCACAAGTCTGGGGCAAGACCAGAACATGTGGGCGTGGTTGGCCGGGCCTCTTTGGCACCGTTCACATCTGTCCTCCACCTTTGGGAAGAACCTACTCATACGGTTTCTTGTTAAGTGGGCTCTATGTACCACTTTTAGTTGCGTCAGGCTGAGCCTTGCGCACGTGGAGGTGGAGTTGACCCTATGCAGTGCTTCGCTCCAGAGGCCCCACCCTATCTCAATCCCCAGGTCGTCCTCCCATTTCATTTTTGTTGCGTCCAGTACGGTGTCGTCCCTTTCTACCAGTCGGTCATACATGTCACTACAGTTCCCTTTCTCTAGGATACTTGCATCCAGTAGGTCTTCCAGTAGTGTCTGTCGTGGCAGTTGTGGGTACGTCCTTGTCTCCTTTCATAGGAAGTTTTTGAGCTGCAGGTACCGTAGCTCGTTCCCCCCGGCTAGCCGAAATTTCTTTGTCAGGATTTCATCTTTAATAACAGATTCTAAAATCTTACCAATGACCGAAGTCAGGCTAACCGGCTTATAATTTCCGGTCTTCTGCCTCCCTCCCTTCTTAAAGAGTGGTGTTACATTAGCCACTTTCCAGTCTTCTGGAACCCTTCCTGCCTCCATTGGTTCATGAAAGATCATCAGCAATGCCACCACAATTTCCTCAGCTATCCCTTTTAGGACCCTGTGGTGTAGTCCATCCGGTCCAGGTGACTTACCCACCTTCAGATCTTTCAGTTTCCCCAAAACCTTGTCCTTAGTAATGGTCACTGCACTCACCTCTTCCCTCTAGTTCTCCTGGAGCTCTGGCATCCCTCTGGTGTCTTCCACCGTGAAGACTGATGCATAGTAACTATTCAGTTCATCTGCCATTTCTTTGTTTCCTATTATTACATCTGTAGCCACATTTTCCAGTGGTTCAATGTCTGTTTTTGCCTCTCTCTTACCTTTTATATCTTGAAAAAAATTCTTCCAGTCTTCCTTTATATTACTAGTTAGCTTACACTCATACTTCATCTTCTCCCCCCTTATTGCTTTTTTTATTTGTCCTCTGTTCCCTTTTAAAGGCTTCCCAATCCTCTAGCTTCCCACTAATCCATGCCACTTTGTATGCTTTTTCTTTTGTTTTTATGCTGTCCTTGACATCCCTCGTCAGCCATGGATGCCTTGTCCTCCACTTAGCATGTTTCCTCCTCCTTGGGATGAATTTCTGTTGTGCCTCCCTAGTAACCTGCAAACACGTCTGCCATTGCTGTTCCACTGCCTTCCCTGCTCGGCTCCTTTTCCAATCAACTCTGGCCAGCTCCTCCATCATGTCTTTGTAGTTACCCTTATTTAATTGTAATACTGTTACATCTGATTGCAGCTTCTCCCTCTCAAACTGCAGGGTAAATTCTATCATATTGTGGTCACTGCTCCCTCAGGGTTACTTCACCTTAAGTTCCCTAATCAAGTCTCCCTCATTCAGTGGCGTGCAGAGGTCTGGTGATGCCCGGGGCAAATCGTGAGTGTATGCCCCAAAGACTCAAGTATAAGGCCTAATATACTGAGAAATATTATGAGAAAGGAAAACATTTTGAATATAAACACAGATGAAACATGAAATAAACGCTTTATTCGATTTTAATATAAATCAATCAAATTTATTAAGTTATTTTCCCCAAATGATACCTCCTGTCACAAAACACCTGAACTACTTCACTTTTTACATCAGCTGTGAGAAATTCTTTTTCAATGCTTATTAAAGCCAGGTTGGTCAGTCGCTCCTGTGACATAGAAGACCTCAGATATGTTTTTATTAATTTCAGTTTTGAAAATGACCTTTCACAGCTTGCGACTGAAAATGCGATTGTAAGCAGTAATCTGTATGAAGCACACAGCGTCGGAAAGACATCCCTCCCATACTGCAGTAAAGACTCCAGAGCATCTTTAGGATCAGGGGGAACTCTATTCCCTCCAGCTCGAAGGAGCATCACAAAATCAATAATTTTGTCATATAACTGAATTGCAACCACATCATTGTCATAATAATTTGCAAAGTCTGAACATTCCTTTTTTAATTTCTCTCTTTCTTGTTCATCTTCAATCTTCAATCACTACTAAATTTAAGTTCAGAAGAAAAGAAAATCGGTCACTGAGTCTTTGAAGACGGACACTGCGGTCTTCAATTTCAGTTTTTAATCTGTTCACAATCTCTACCATTACTCTATTCATTTATTCTTGTGCCGTCAGTCCACTATCTCTTGCTGACTCTCCAGGCATTAATCTTCTTCTCCTTGTTCGTGCAATTGGTATTCCCCAATTTTGACAATATTCATTGGCTAAATCTATTGCATTGTGGATAATTTCATCATTCTTCAAATTCAAGATATGAATAAGTCCGCTCAGATCACAAGAAGCTTCATGGAACCCCATTTTCGGATCCTGCAAACGTTTTGAGACTTTCTCCACTGATGATAAAACTGAGTACCAAAAATTGAATAAAGCTATAAACGGGAACTGTTGAATAGAGTTCAGTAGCGATCCTGCTTTTCCCTTGAAAATTCTCCTTCCAGCAGGTGTTGAAGGCTTGCAATAACGTTGTCACACTCTTCATGGATTACTTGCACAGCATCATGGCTGGAACTCCATCTTGTGTCACACTGTCTTTTCACAGTCCGAGTGACAAATGATTTTAACACTTCCCAACGAGAAATAGATGAAGAAAAAAAAGTAAAGAGTTTTTCTAGAATGCCAAAAAATGTAACAACAACAGGTTGCACCTCACTTGCATGGACACAGGCCAAATTGAGGCTGTGGTTCTCGCAGTTCACAAACACAGCTTTTGGGTTAACTTCAAGAATTTTTTGTTGAACACCTCCTCTCACTCCAGCCATAACTGCTGCGTTATCATATGCTTGACCACGACAGTCATTCATGGAAATTTTGTCTTCTTCCAATTTTTCCTGAATTTTATTTACCAGGCTGACTGCATCTTTCTTGTTGACTTGAAAAAATCCCAGAAATGTCTCCTTTATTTCTACTTTTCTGTTTTCATCAATATGAACGTAACGCAGAATTTCAGAAACCTGATCTTCATGGGCAATATCTGGAGTTGAATCCAGCATTATGCTAAAATATTTTGAGTCCTTAATTTCGGAAATTATATTTTTCTTGACAGTTTCACCAAGAAGATTGATTATTTCGTTTTGAATTCTGTTGGACAAGTAGGTGACACTTTTTGGTTTCTCTTTCCCTCTCTGCAAGTGTTTTGCTAAGATGTCATCATATTTGGCCAAAAGTCTGATTGTTGCTAGAAAGTTTCCTGTATTTTCACTGACTGTCTCCCCTGGCTCTGATAACCCAGATATTCCTTCTCCTCGATGTCCACGATAGGCCAGATTCTGTTTTGCCAGAAAGGATATAACCTCGACAATCCGTTCAGTTATAGCTTTCCATCTTTTCTTTTCAGCAGACATTTGCTGTTGAAGTTCAGCATCTATCGTAGTTGAATGATGGAGTCTAACTACGAGGTTCAGGTATTCCCTCATGTGAGCTCTATGAGAAGGGCTTTTCTCATGGTCAAGTATTGTTGGATTTAATTTTCTCCAAGTGGAGAAACCGTCTTCCTTTCCAAAGTTTGACACAGACGACAAATGCTCCTTTGAAAACAAAAAGCAAACAAAACAGTAGCATGCTTTCCGATATGGAGAGTATAACAACCATTTTCTCTCCACAATTTCTCCGTTTGTGGAAACTTTATCAAACCACTGTTTGGAAAATGATCTCCCATCCTTCTCAGCAAATGGACCACTTTTATTCTGATATCTTTCAGGGCCATGTTGTAATATTGTCATCTTCAAATGATCTGGAATCGGTTTCTTCAAACAGCCAAAATCGCTTCTTTGCAAAAATATGCTAAAATCTTCTTTATTTTCTTCACATGGATCATCATCCTGACAACGAGACTGAGGAGAGAGAGTATTATGTTCTGACCGAGCTGAATTCGTATCAGAAAAATCCTTCTCTGCACCCACATCATCTTTTACTTCTCCAGGTTCTCCTACTTCTTCTTTACTTCTTTTTATCCATGCATCTAATGCCCCTCTTTGATGGGACTCTTCTTCGACTCTGGCCCTCTGTTTTTTCCTGTTCTGTGCTCCACTCGGTTGTACACGAAATACTCGTAACATTTCATTTTCTATCTCAAAAAACCGTAAGACGCATGAGAAAATGGGAAGAAAATGGTAAACAATCGGTCAGTTGCAGACGGATAAACCATATTTCATTTCTTTGTTCCTTCGTATCAAATTATTTCACACTGATTCTCCACTGATAATTTTGTGCAATTTATATCATAGACTTGCAAATTAGTGGTATCTGTATTCGAATATTAGCATGTTAAGGAATAAATGTCTCCTATTCCGAGATTAAATGCCATAGCAGTCCTCTGATCATCCAGGCTTCACTCTTACTACATCCCACGTAAATATTTCATTAAATATCACCAAAAAACCTATAAAAAACGTAGTTGCACCTGTTCTAGAGCTATTCACTGACCTGAGTAGGTAAAAGAACTAATCTAGATGCACAAAAAGCTGAAGAAAAGACGAATTATGACTCGAGGAAACACAGGAACGAACAGCCACGGAAGGGCCTGTTCTGTGCTGTACTATTCTATGTTCTATGTTCTATATCTGCTTGTTGCTTTTGATGGTTGCACCACGTACATCATGCGCATGCGTGTGGGGGGAATGGGGAGAAGCACCATTTTCTCTAGACAGAAAGGGTACACCATGTTAAAGGAATAAAGGGCTAACAACTGCCTCTGCAGTGTGGTGAGCCTCCAAAAATTGATTTATCACCGCTGAAATTTAAAAATTACTATCTTATTTCCTTCTCTGGGGCAGCACGGTGGCCTAGTGGTTAGCACAACCGCCTCACGGAACAGGTCCCAGGTTCGATCCCGGCTCTGGATCACTGTCCGTGTGGAGTTTGCACATTCTTCCCGTGTCTGCGTGGGTTTCGCCCCCACAACCCAAAAAATGTGCAGAGTAGGTGGATTGGCCACGCTAAATTGCCCCTTAATTGAAAAAAATAATTGGGTAATCTAAATTTAAAAAAAAAATTTTTTTTTTCCTTCTCTGATTGGATGCCCCCATCCAATGGATGCCCAGGGCCAATGCACCGTCGCCCCCCCCCCCCCCCCCCTCTGCACGCCACTGCCCTCATTACATATCACCAAATCCAGAATTACGTGTTCCCTAGTAGGCTCTGTCACAGGCTGCGCAAAAAACCATCTCTTTGACATTCCACATATTCCTTTTCTTGGGATCCACTACCAACCTGATTTTACCAGTCCACCTGCATATTGAAGTCCCCCATGATTATTGTAATGTTGCCTATTTTACATGCCTTTTCTATCTCCTGATTTATTTTCTGCCCCACATCCTGACTACTGCTAGGGGGCCAGTACATAACTCCCATCAGGGTCTTTTTACCTTTGCGATTCCTCAACTCTACCCACAGAGATTCTATGCCTTCTGATCCTATATCGCTCCTTGCTACCGATTTAACTTCATTCCTTACTCACAATGCAATACACCCCCTTTGCCCATCTGCCTGCCCTTTCAATAGGACATATATCCTTGTATGTTAAGATCCCAGCCCTGATATCCATGCAGCCACGTCTCTGTGATGCCCACAACGTACCGGCCAATTTCAATGTGCGCAACAAGCTAATTTACCTTGTACCGTATACTGCGCGCATTTAGGTACATCACCCTCAATCCTGCAATGGCCCCCTCCCTTTTCAAACTCTACTTAGTCACTGTACCATGTACTGTAGCCCTTTTTGATTTTTGACTATGCCTTTAACTTTCCCCCTTTCTGCTTTTTGTTTCTGGCACTGTTTTACTTTCCTCCAACTTCCTGCATCGGTTCCCATCCCCCTGCCACATTAGTTCAAACCCTCCCCAACAGCACTAGCAAACACCCCCCCAGGACATCGGCTCCAGTCCTGTCCAGGTGCAGACCGTCCGGTTTGTACTGGTCCCACCTCCCCCAGAACCGGTTCCAATGCCCCAGGAATTTGAACCCCTCCCTCTTGCACCATCTCTCAAGCCATGCATTCATTCTATTTATCCTGACATTCCTACTCTGACTAGCTCATGGCACTGGTAGCAAGCCTGAGATTACTACCTTTTTAAAAAATAAACATTTTATTGAGGTATCTTTTGGTATTATAACAACACAATAAACAATGTACATGAAACTATAAACAGTGCAAAAGCCGTCTCCCTCCCTTACAGGTCCCACCTTTATTAACTCCCTACTCTAAGCTAAACTAACCCCCGCCCTTCTGCTGACGATTAATTTTCCGTGAAGAAGTCAACGAACGGTTCCTACCTCCGGGTGAACCCTAACAGTGACCCTCTCAAGGCGAACTTGATTTTCTCTGTGTTGAACCACGTATGGCTGTTGTATATTATTATTGTATTTACTCGCTGTTACTGTTGTTGTGTTGATGTTGTTGTTGGCTCTGCCTGTGGCTCCGCCCCTCTGAGAAGGTATATAACCTATCGATCCGGGACAGCCACTCAGTGCAGGAGGAGCTACTGGTGGGTACATTCTAGCTGATTATAACCACAGTTCTTGTTAACTACTGTTTTGACTGGATTAATTGGTATTAATCTGCCTCTTTCTCCTCCTGGATTCCCGGGTCTTCCGACATCCCGAAAATCGCCACCTCTGGACTCAGCGCCACCCTTATTTTTAACACCGTGGACATGACATCTGCAAACCCCTGCCAAAATCCCCTAAGCTTCGGACATGCCCAGAACATGTGGACATGGTTCGCTGGTCCTCCCGCACATTTTGCACACCCGTCTTCCACCCCAAAGAATCTGCTCATTCGGGCCACTGTCATGTGAGCCCGGTGAACGAGCTTAAATTGTATCAGGCTGAGCCTGGCACATATTGTGGACGCGTTGACTCTACTCAAAGTGTCCGCCCATAGACCATCCTCTATCTCTCCTCCCAGCTCCTCCTCCCACTTGCGCTTCAGCTCCTCGGTCTGCGTCTCCTCTGACCCCAAAAATTCATGTAAATGTCCGAGACGCTCCCTTCTCTTACCCACCCTCTGGAAAGTACCCTGTCCTGAATCCCCCTTAGTGGTAGGAGCGGGAAGGTTGACACCTGTTCACGTAGGAAGTCCCGCACCTGCAGATACCTGAATTCGTTCCCCCTCGCCAACTCAAACTTCTCCTCCAGTGCCTTCATACTCGGAAAGCTCCCTCTATAAACATGTCTCCTATCCTCTCAATCCCTGCTCTCCGCCATATCCGGAACCCCCCATCCTTACTTCCCGGGGCAAACCGGTGATTATTACAGATTGAGGGCCAGACTGATACTTCCTCTGCTCCCACGTCTCCTCCATTGCCCCCAGACTCTCAGGGCCACCACGGGGCTGGTGGAGTACCGTGCCGGCGGGAACAGCAGAGGCGCCGTTACCAACGTCCCCAGACTGGTGCTCTTGCATGAAGCTGCCTCCATACACTCCCATGCCGACCCCTCCCCCACCACCCACTTCCTGATCATGGCTATATTCGCCACCCAGTAATAGTTACTAAAATTTGGCAGCGCCAACCCGCCCTCTCCCCGACTCAGCTCAAGCATTACCTTCCTTACTGGCGGGGTCTTGCCCGCCCAAACAAAGCCAGAGATCACTTTGTTGACCCGTTTCAAAAAGGACCACAGAATAAAATGGGGAGACATTGAAACACGAACAGGAATCTCGGGAGGACCGTCATCTTCACTGTCTGCACCCTCCCAGCTAATGACAACGGGAGCGCGTCCCACCTCCGAAAATCATCCTTCATTTGATCGACTAGCCGGGCCCATTCCCGCGCTGGTTGAATGCCTAGGTACCTAAAGCTTCCCCCTACTAATCTAAACGGCAGCTCCCCCAATCGCCTCTCCTATCCCCTCCCCTGGATCGCAAACATCTCACTTTTCCCCATATTTCGCTTACAACCCACAAACCGGCTAAATTCCCCTAGAATCCTCATGATTTCTTCCATCCCCACTAATGGGTCCAATACATACAGAAGCAGGTCGTCTGCATAGAGCGAGACTCTGTGCTCCACCCCCCACCCCCCCCCCCCCCCCCCCCCCCCCTCCACCCCCGGACCAGCCCCTTCCAGCCCCTTGAGGCTCTCAGAGCGATTGCCAACGGCTCTATAGCTATCACGAACAACAGTGAGGAGAGAGGGCATCCCTGTCTCGTCCCATGGTGCAGTCTAAAATAGTCCGATGTTGTTCTATTCATCCGTACACTTGCCACAGGAGCCTGATACAGCAACCTGACCCAGTCAATAAAGCCCCGCCCAAATCCGAGCCGTCCCAGTACCTCCCACAGATAATCCCATTTTACCAGATCAAAAGCCTTTTCTGGATCCATTGTGATCATTACCTCCACCTCACTACCTTCTGGGGGCATCATGATCACATTTAACAGCCTTCTTACATTGGCCACCAACTGCCTACTCTTAACAAACCCCATCTGGTCCTCCCCAACACAATCCTCAATCCTGGAGGACAAAATTTTGGCCAGCAGTTTGCCGTCCACATTCAACAGGGAGATCGGCCTGTAGGACCCACACAGTTCTTGTCCCACTTCAGAATCAGCGAAATCGTGGCCTGTGACATTGTCGGGGGCAGCACCCCTCTTTCCCTTGCCTCATTGAACATCCTCCCCAATATCCCAGAGAACTTTTTATAAAACTCCACTGGGTACCTGCCTGGCCCCGGGGCTTTACCCGCCTGCATGGCCTTCAGCCCCTCCACTATCTGTTCCAGCCCGATCGGGGCCCCCAACCCTTCTACCAGCTCCCCGTCCACCATTGGGAAATTCAGCCCCTCCCCCCAAGAAGTGCCTCATCCCCTCCGGCCTCGTAGGGGGTTCTGACCTATACAGCTTTCCGCGGGGATCAGTGCTGGGACCTTTGTGTTCGTAGTATATATAAATCGTTTGGAGGAAAATGTAACTAGTCTGATTTGTAAGTTTGCAGACGACACAAAGGTTGGTAGAATTGCGGATAGCGATGAGGACTGTCAGAGGATACAGCAGGATTTTGATCGTTTGGAGACTTTGGCGGAGAGATGGCAGATGGAGTTTAATCCGGATGTATGTGTGGTAATGCATTTTGGAAGGTCTAATACAGGTAGGGAATATATAGTGAATGATAGATCCCTCAAGAGTATTGACAGTCAGAGAGATTTAGATGTACAGGTCCACAGGTCACTGAAAGGGGCACCACAGGTGGAGAAGGTGGTCAAGAAGGCATATGGCATGCTTGCCTTCATTGGCAGGGGCATTGAGTATAAGAATTGGCAAGTCATGTTGCAGCTGTATAGAACCTTAGTGAAATGAAAAAAAATGAAAATCGCTTATTGTCACAAGTCAGCTTCAATGAAGTTACTGTGAAAAGCCCCGAGTCGCCACATTCCGGCGCCTGTTCGGGGAGGCTGATACGGGAAGTTAGGCCACACTTGGAGTATAGTGTTCAATTCTGGTCGCCACACTACCAGAAGGATGTGGAGGCTTTAGAGAGGGTGCAGAAGAGATTTACCAGGATGTTGCCTGGTATGGAGGGCATTAGCTATGAGGAGCGGTTGAATAAACTCGGTTGTTCTCACTAGAACGATGGAGGTTGAGGGGTGACCTGATAGAGGTCCACAAAATTATAAGGGGCATAGACAGAGTGGATAGTCAGAGGCTTTTCCCCAGGGTAGAGGGGTCAATTACTAGGGGGCATAGGTTTAAGGTGTGAGGGGCAAGGTTTAGAGGAGATGTACGAGGCACGCTTTTTACACAGAGGGTAGTGGGTGTCTGGAACTCGCTGCCGGAGGAGGTAGTGGAAACAGGGACGATAGTGACATTTAAGGGGCATCTTGACAAATACATGAATAGGATGGGAATAGAGGGATACGGACTCAGGAACTGTATAAGATTTTAGTTTAGACGGGCAGCATGGTCGGCACAGGCTTGGAGGGCCAAAGGGCCTGTTCCTGTGCTGTACTTTTCTTGTTCTTTGTTCTTTGACTTCTGACTGTAATCCTGCTCCTGGAACCGCGGCTGAACTTCCTCCATGCCTGTTGACCTGGGTGCACGTCTTGTAGCCATTCTGCTCCACAGTTGGTTTGCGTCGGCTTTTTGCACGCATTGAAGCTCTGACATGCCCTTCTCAGCACATTCAGTTGGCTGGGCTATTTCAATTGCCTTGTCTAGGGAAATCTTTGTCTCAGCCAAGTCTCCTCTGTACTCTGATATTATTGGTGCCGCATACTAAGCGATTGCGCAGCATGTTGCTCAACACCGTGCCAACATGGGCCTACAAACTGTCAACAAAATAACCTCTCTAGGGGAGGCGGTAACATTGTGGTATTGTCACTAGAGGAGTAATCCAGAGACCCACTAGAATGATCTGGAATCCCGGGTTCGAATCCCACCATTGCAGATGGTGAAATTTAAATTCAATAAAAAATCTAGAATTAAAAGTATAATGATGACCATGAAAACATTGCTGATTATTGTAAAACCTTATCTGGTTCAGTAAGTCCTACAGGGAAGGAAATCTGCCATCCTTACCCGGTCTGGCCTACATGTGACTCCAGACCCACACAGAGATGCAATTGACTCTTTGTTTTAAAAAACGTATTATATTACAAACATGTATCAAAACAGGTGACAGCAAATAAACACCCCAGGATATATACTTCCCAACAATCAACGATACAGTCTGTACAGAGTTGTCCCCTATTTCACCCCCTCCCCCCTCACCACCCACTTCCCACCCCCCTGCGATGAACAGCTCCTCAAACACGGTCATAAACATCCGCCACCTTTTCTCAAACTCCCCTGTTGAGTCCCTTAACTCATACTTTATCTTCTCCAACCACAGGAAGTCGTACAGGTCACCCGGCCAAGCTGCTACCCCCGGTGGCGATGATGACCGCCACTCCAGCAAAATTCACCGCCAGGCATTCAGAGAGGCGAAGGCCACAACATTGGCCTTCCTCCTCTCCATGGCCTTCCTCCTCGCCCCAATTTTACAACCCCAAAACATGTGTGCCTGATTCGCTGGCCCCAGCATACACCTTTCACACTGATCTGCTATCCCCTGAAAGAACCCATTCTCGCCCGAGACATATGCACCCTGTGCACCACCTTGAACTGTATCAGGCTCATCCTTGCACAAAAAGGTCCCGTTTACCCTTCTCACTCCATACTCCCCAATTGATCTCCCCTCCCAACTCCGCTTCCCATTTCTCCTTGATCTTCACCACCGCTCACCTCCCTGCTCCCCCAACCCCTTATATATATTTCCAATTTTACCCTTTCCTTCCACATCCGGAAGTAGCAGTCACTCCAGCAGGCTGTTTCCCGGCAACCTAGGGAACCCCCTCCAGACCTTTCATGCAAAGTCCCTAATCTGCAGATACCTGAACTCACTCCCCCTCATCATCTCCCTTAGCTCCTGCAGACTGGCGAACCCTTCCTCCAAATACAAATCCCTCAGCTTGACCAGGCCCACTTCTCTCCATCTTCTATATACCCGATACATCCCCCCCCCCCCCCCCCCCCCCCCCCCCCGGCTCCGCACAGCGGCGTTAGCACTGACATCCCTTCCATCCTAAAATGCCTTTTCAGCTGATGCAATTGACTCTTCACAGTCCCCCACTGAAATGGCCTAGCAAGCCACTCAGTTCAAGGGTAATAAGGGATGGGCAACAAATGCTGGCCCAGCCATCCCAAGAGTGAATTTAAAAAAAGATTTTCATGGCAATAAAGAAATACCAGAGTCACTTGATACATTGGCTCCAGCCCCCTGATATCGAACAGGTCAATTTTCCCAATCATGAGCATGGTTCTTTTTTTTCACTCAATGTTTTTAGATGTAACACCTTCCACCACGTGTTCTGAATCATTGTGATCATTGTCTGATTTACGCTTGTCACCAATGTGATGATTCGAGGCAACATTCAGAGGCTTTTTGTAGAACATAAGGGGTTTATTGAGAACAAGGAAAAGGATAACGATATACAGGCACAGAGACCTCTGGCACATGCCTTCACTCTAGCACTCCTGGGTCCAACCTGCCTGGGCCCCTGCTCCCAGGGCCCTGTGCTTTATCCCCATTGGTTGGGATTCACGTGCTCCCACACAATAGGCCCCGAGTCAGCCATGTCAACCATGAGGATTTGCCCCTTAAAGGGGTCACGCTACCACAAGTACTTTATAAGGTCATTGGCCTGTAAATACTATGGGCGTTTTTGAAAATGAAGATGGTGCAGTGGGAGGGTGGGCGGTGGGTAATATTGGTCTGGACAGCACTGCAAAACTGGCTGGAACGATTCAAAAACCATTTGTACCGCAGAAAAGAAAATCTGGGCCTGTGTAAAACCAGCTGACGAAAAAGGAAAGACTCATATTTACACAATGCCTTCCGCAAGTCTAGGAGGCCCTAAGTGCATTAAAGGCCAGGATTAAAACGCTGTCGCTGTTATAACCGAGGAATTGCAGCAGCCAAATCATGTGGAGCCAGGCCCCATAAACTAAAATTGAAACAACTACTCCGATCGTCTAGTTTCAGTGATACAGGTTCATAGATAAATATTGGCTGGGGCACCGGGGAGAATTCACCTGTTCTTCTTCGAATAGTGGCACGTGACCGTTCATGACTATCTGAGATGGCAGAAGGGCTACGGTTTGACATCTCATCCAAAAGATAGGATGAAACCCATCCAACAGTGCAGCATCTCTTCAGTACGGCACTGAAACATCAAACTGGATTTTACCTCGAATCTCTGGCGTTGGGCATGAGCAAAGAACCTCGACGCAAGGTAAAAATCATGACCTCAGGCCATGAGCACGACCTGTGAAGACGAATTTCACTCCATGGCTTCTTGTTATGCTCCAGTTCCTGCCCTTCATCACCGCAGTTTTGAACAAGCCAAAGTCGGCCTCGCAGTCAAAGCCTCTCATCATCCCGCTATTTCCTTCCATCTTCGAAGATATTTGTCACCGTTGCCTTTTGTTTTATGAAGCTTCATTTGCTCCACTTTCTTAATGGCAATTTCCTAGTTATCTCAATTCTGCCTCTGTGCTCATATAGAGACACAGATAAGTAGGTTGCAGTATCACGAATATTGCTGCAATCGTCACCTGTGAATACTGATGAGATGTTCTAAATTAAGAAGCACAATTAGATCTCCATCTTCCATCGCTGGGCTTCCATTTTTATCCTTTAGATGCCCTGTGTGTTTGCACTGTTTTGCCTGATTCAGAATTATTGAGAAATATTTCAGGAATCTGTTCCCTTCGGTATTCTATTTTCCTTCCAGTATTCCTGAATTTATTTTTCCGTCCCACACAAAAGTCATTCCTAACTTGTGATATAATTTAAGGAATTAGTTTTTTAAAAAACATTTATTGACATGTTCTTGATAAGCAAGGGGTGAAAGGTTATCGGAGGATAGGTGCTAATGTGGAGTTGAGGTTACAGGGTCCCAGTCAGATCATCTGTGACCTTATCGCAGCGATGGACAACCTAGACTGGTGAGTGGGCCGCATGAGGGGCCCTCCTTCCCCTCAGTGGGCGGCAAGATTGAAATCGGGCTTGTTCATTAACCATGACTCATGAATAAGATTAAGTGCATTTAATGCGCGCCGAATATTTCATAACAAGTTATAGAAAATGCATAATCGCTTCGATATAAATAGAACTATCATCAACTTCAAATGGTAAAGATAAAATAAATATTTACACTTTGGACACAGAGGGAGTGCACGGCTCTCACAGTCAATGTTGTGAGCAACCAGCACACACCTCACTTTACTTACTCTCGCTTTACGCGCCACTCACTTCAGTCATACTGATAGGAAAACGCCTATGCGGACGGGAATCAACAGAATGTGTCAGCCCTGTACATGGGCAATGGCTAATAAAATGTTTGATGAGCCTCACTCAGAACCCAGATGGGCCTTATGTGGCCTCCGGGCTGTAGGTTGCCCAGCACTGTCTTATTGAAAGGTAGAGCGGACTCGAAGGATCAAGTGGACTACCCCTTCTCTTAATTCGTATGTGTGGACACTTTCTCTAGACTCCCCAGTCAATTATTTCAACCTTCATCTTGTTGTGGCATGCATCACATGCACCTTTGCAGCTTTCAACAGGCCAGGGAATATCCCATTACGGCAGTGCCATAATCGGTTCATTTGGAAGCTGATGCATGATCAATTGCACAAAAGACTCAGATTGGTACAACTGTGGCTTTATTACAGTCAGATGCGTGGCCTCCTACTGCAGCTGGCGAAATGGCTGATCAGAAGGAGGACACGCGTATTTATACGGCTCCTTGTGGGCGGAGCTAGTCGGCAGGGGCTATCGGCGAACCTGTAGTGCAGGTCCTACCTTACATCCCCTAATACAGGTGCACACAGTGGTTCACCACAGAAGCATCCTGAGCTGGTACCAAAATCAGGCCCCTTGAATATGTCAATCCAGTGCCTGATGGCAATTAAAGGACCCCTTTCGGAAATTAGTTTTTGCTGAACTGGGCAGACCCCAGGGCTTCCGGTGCCTTGCCAACCAAAAGTTGTTTTTTAAAATGTCGAATTTTTAAAAATAGTGTTTTAGTCAGAAGAACGCAAGAGCCTCTCCTGACTCTGCGGGCATTGTGATTGGCCCCCCTCCCCTCCCCTGCAGCTTCCCCATTTGCTTGTCCCCCACCTTCCAGGGATTGTGTGTGGGTGACAGCAGAAATGGCCGCTGGCGTCGAGCCATCAAATGGAAGCACGACTGGTGCAGTCAACTTTCACCAGTTAAAAAAAAAGTCGCCCAAAGACCAATTTCTACCAATTCTCAGTGCCACTTGCTTTGAATGCACACTTTCTCTGCAGCATGTAGTCAAGGCCTAGATTTGTACCCAATTACACGCACAGGAAGATATAATTACATCCCTTTCAACCTCTTGCTGGAAACATTTTATTATTCTGTTGCTATTTTACTCTGAGGTATATTTTCTAAAATAATTATCCCAGCTCATCTCGAAGCACGATCATGTTTCTGATCTACAAATTACCATATTTTAATAACGCGAGCTGTAAATTTTACTACATTAGATATATTAATCTTGTGCTAACTTATACCCAACTGTGCCCTTGCCTCTAGGATTGAAATTATCACAGTCAGTTCCAAATGTTAGCTCTGGTACGCTATACCTGGTGCCTCATTTATATGCACCCTTTCATTTGCTGCATTGTTTTTTTCCCTGAAGATGACTCCTGTTGCGATCACGTTACTCAGGGTAATTGAAGCTACTCATGGTTACTATCCAATCTTTCCTCAAAATTGGATCCCCCCTCCCCCCCCAACTCCCCCCGGCATTCACCAATAAATGGCATCGGCCCTTGACTGATTTAGTCCTGATTGCTGCACACTGTCATGTGAACATTTTGCCTGTATCTAGCACTCTGAAGCAGATCGCAATCACGTGATATCCCACCACTCACCAGCCTCCTCTCAAGTCTGTGCTCTGTCTGACGGTTCATCCTCCGTCTCTGGGTGGCGTTTTTGAGACTAGGTGGCGTGGGGGGGAGGAGCTTCTCTACCCACCACATCTGGAGTCTTCGATCCCCTTCCAGTAAACCCTGTGGTATCCCTTTTACTCTCCTTGTTTGGGAGTTCTTCGTGCAGCCTTGTCAGGGCCCAGCTTCCCTCCCCTCTGTCTTCCGCTGTTTGTCTCCTTCACCCACCTCTGCCTGCCATTGTGAGCCCTGGCCATACCCCACTCCTTGGAGAGTTGTCCTTCCACATTGCCCTCCTTGTCTTCATCAGGCCACCGCCCCCCCCCCCCCGTTCAACCCACCCCCCCCCCCCCCCCCCCCCCCCCCCCACCCAGCCAAACCTCAAACTCACCTCGCACTCCACCCATGGCTGAAATTCAGACCTTTGAGGTGGAGGCTGCATTAGGCACACAGCACAATGCTGTCCGGGGGGAAAGAGACCCCTGCACCCCCCCAATCCCAGGCTCAGTACTGATCTGACATGGGGACATTCTGTTCCATTCGTCCAGCAGCATGGTGCTGTCCATGAAGACCAGCTTGACATGGTGATAGAGGCCAGGAACTGGTCTGCCCGGCAGAGTGGTGAACAGCGCTTCAGGAGCAATGCAGCACTATGGCAGAAAGGCTTTGGGCTGGATTGTCCGATCCCCAGGCATGTGTTTCTTGGCACACTGGTGGCAGGAGTCTCCACTCCCGCTGCTTGTCAATGGAAATTCCCATTCAAACCACCCCATGCCGCTGGGAAACCTGCGGGATGGGACAGGTTGCCAGTGGGAACAGAGAATTGCAATGGCCCGAGAATCCCAGCCCTTGTTGCACACACCTCGAAGTCGCTCCTGAACTGCGGACTGCTTTGTCCATGCCACTCTTCAGCAATCGGGTTTGACACTGATGTGCTTTCCCATTGGTGTGACACAAGATTGGAAGGCCTGATGGGAGGCCAATGGACAGCTGTTTTAATGAGCATTGATGAGATGGAAACAAGTGTTTACACCACCTGCTAGCTGGAAGACTGACCCCGCCCCTCCCCCATCATTAACCCGCCATTGGGAGAATTGCAACATGATTTCACAGCGGCAGATTTCTGGGGCGCGATCGAACTGCCTCATCGCACCCAACCTGGTCATGCAATGAGGCCATTAAATCTTGCGAGAGGTCTCTCACGTGATTTGTGATGCTCGGAAAACCAGGGGCCCGATTCTCCCAAAGGGAGACAAAGTCCCGATGCCGGAGTGAAAACCGGAGTGTTTTCCCAACCCCTTATTCTCCCGCCCCCGAGGGGCAAGGAGCGGGGTCGCATCTTTTACGCGCACTGGGCTATGGCGCCGCGTAAAAAGCGGTACCGCATAAATGACGCGGCCGGCGTCGCGTAAATGAGGTGACCCGCGCATGCGCGGGTTGCTGTCCTCACCGAGGCCACCCCGCAAGAAGATGGCGGATGGATCTTGCGGGGATGCGGAGGAAAGGAGGTCCTCCTTTAGTGAGGACGGACCGCCAATCAGTGGGCCCCGATCGCGGGCCAGACCCCATCGGAGGCCCCCCCCTCCCCGGTGAAGGAACCCCCCTCCCCACCACACAGGCCGCCCACCCAGCGTTCCCGCAGAGTTCCCGCCGGCAGTGATCAAGTGTGGAGGGCACCGTCGGGAACCTGTCGTGTTGTAGTGGCTGCTCGGCCCATCCGGGCCGGAGAATCGGCGCAAACACGAACGGCGACTCTCCGAGCGGCCCAGCGCGATTCTCGTGGCGCTGGTTTGGGGGTGGGTGGGAGAATCGCGCGCGGGTGTCGGGGCGGCGTGGTGCGACTCGCGCGACGCTCCAGCGATTCTCCCACCCGGCATGGTGGGGGGGGGGGGGGGGGGGTACTGCTCCAGATCTCGCAGGTCGCCGCACCCTAGCACTGCTGGTGCCACCCTGGTATCCCAGCACTGCGAGCCTCGCACCCTGTCAGTGCCACATGGGTGCCAGCTTGACACTGCCAAGGTGCCCAGTTGGCAGGGACACTGCCAAGATGCCAAGCTGGCATTTTTTTGAACGGGCAGGATTGGGCCGGGGGAGTAGGGATGGGGGGGGGGGCTGGCGTTGCCCAACCTCTCGGGGTACTACTGGGCGGCCAACGTGTCGATGGTGCGTAGGTGGGTGATGGAGGGGGAGGGGGCAGCATGGAAACGGATGGAGAGAGCGTCCTGTGGGGATACAAGCCTGGGGGCCCTGGTAACGGCGCGTGGCCGCTCCCTCCCATGAGGTATACCACGAGTCCGGTGGTGGCGGCTACCCTCAAGATTTGGGGGCAGTGGAGGCGACATAGGGGAGAAGTGGGGGGCTCGATGGAGGCTCCGTTAAGGGGGAACCATAGGTTTGTCCCGGGGAACATGGATGGGGGATTTCGGGGATGGTATAGAGCGGGCATTAGACAGCTGAAGGACCTGTTTATCGACGGAAGGTTTGCGAGCCTGGGGGAGTTGGAGGAGAAATTTGGGCTCCCGTCGGGAAACATGTTTAGATATCTGCAGGTAAAGGCATTTGCTAGACGGCAGGTGGAGGGATTCCCTGCGCTCCCCGCGAAGGGGGTGAGTGACAGGGTGCTCTCGGGGGTCTGGGTCGGGGAGGGGAAGATATCCGATATCTACAAGCTTATGCAGGAGAAGGAAGAGGCGTCAGTAGAGGAGCTGAAAACGAAGTGGGAGGTGGAACTGGGGGAACAGATCGAAGACGGGACATGGGCTGATGCCCTGGAGAGGGTAAATTCTTCCTCCTCGTGTGCGCGGCTTAGCCTCATCCAATTCAAGGTGCTGCATAGGGCCCACATGACTGGGACGAGGATGAGTAGGTTCTTTGGGGGTGAAGATAGATGTGCCAGGTGCTCGGGGAGTCCAGCGAACCATGCCCATATGTTCTGGGCATGCCCGGCATTGGAGGAGTTCTGGAAGGGGGTGGCGAGGACGGTGTCAAGGGTGGTGGGATCCAGGGTCAAGCCAGGATGGGGACTCGCGATCTTTGGGGTTGGGGTAGAGCCGGGAGTGCAGGAGGCGAAAGAGGCCGGTGTGTGGCCTTTGCGTCCCTAGTAGCCCGGCGAAGGATTTTGCTACAGTGGAAGGACGCGAGGCCCCCAAGCGTGGAGACCTGGATCAATGACATGGCGGGCTTCATTAAGCTTGAGAAGGTTAAATTCGCCCTGAGAGGATCGGTGCAAGGGTCCTTTAAACGGTGGCAACCTTTCCTCGACTTTCTGGCTCAACGATAGGGTACTGGGACAGTAGCAGCAGCAACCTGGGGGGGGTGGGGGGGGGACGTTGATTATGTTGGCTTATTTTATTTAAATTTGATTTATCTAATTTTAATTTATGGTTAAGTTCTCTTGTTTGGGGGGGGGGTGGGAGAATGTGATACATGTGATGTTACGGTATGGGGGGAATTGTGGGTGTTATGGGGCTGTTAGTTGCATATTACTGCTTTTTGCTATACTTTTTGTTATACTTTCTGTAAAAAATTCCAATAAAAATTATTTAAAAAAAAAAGGATTGGGCCGGGGGTGCCTTGCGCAGGTACAGTGGGGGGCCTTATAGTGAATTGAGGGTTTGGGGTCCCGATGGCATCCCGATCTCTCGCTGCACTGAGGAGTTCAGCGAGCGGAGCTCCTCAGTGTAGATAATGGGTCTAAGTGCGGCCTCGGCTGTGTTCCCCAGTGAGGTCCCCAATCTACCCGGATGGTATACCTGAGTGCCAGGAAGCACCTGGCCAAGCACAGTGTGGCACTCACCCAAAAAGCTGGTGCTAAGCACGCTGCCAAACCCCCCCCAAAACATTTCTTAGCGCCATTTTGGGTTGGTTTGGCTGGGTGTTTATCACCAGCTTTTTGGGTGAGATCCACACCATTATTTACCCATACTGTGGGCGCAATCTACCCGAATGGGGACAGAGTCCCGTAGCAGGATTAGCCAGTGTTTCCCAGCACTCAGGTCCCGTAGCAGGACTAGCCAGTGTTTCCCAGCACTCAGATCTGCCATGCGGGTAGATCTTTGGGTTGTGGGGGTGAGACTCACGCAAACACAGGGAGAATGTGCAAACTCCACACAGACAGTGACCCAGAGCCGGGATCAAACCCGGGTCCTCAGCGCCATAGGCAGCAGTGCTAACCACTGCGCCACCATGCTGCCCCCAGGGAAAAGAGAATCCTAATGGCCAGAGAATGCCAACCATTGTCTGTCCTTCACGATTTTGTCTCTAAATCAATGGCTCAATTTACTAGTTACAATTCTTTTGATGATTCTGCTCTATAAATGTCAATGTTCTTCATATTCTCCAGTACTATCAGTACATCTTGATTTTTACAACTAACTAAAATCAGTTTCTTGGAATTTCTCAATGACACATTTTTATAATATCTTTCATCAGTTTAATAAATTACTTATTTCTGATGGATTCAGCTTTATTGATTCTTCATTTATTGCTATTCTTGGTCTCACTATGTCCTGTGATGTCAAGTGGAACTTCTGCATCTCATTCTTTGCTAGAATTGCCTCCAGGAAGCTCAGCTTCTTCTTTTCCCTTGGCATTTCTACAAAGTCGAATCCTGTCCATGCCTTCGATTGTTCTCTTGTAACTGAAAAGGATTTTCTTGAGCCATTCTTTCACGCACAAGCCAGAGACAAAACTTAACTAGCTCACAGATTGTTTATCTTTCCGCTCCATGACGGCGACAATTTATATTGCACCTTTAACATTGAAAATGTCCCAGGGTGCTTCAGGAGCCATCTCCAAGAGAATCTTTACTTGGAGCCACATAAAGAGGCATTAGAATACACGACCAACAGCTTGATCAAAGAGGAGGTCTTTAAAGAGCGTCTTAAAGAAAGGAGAGAGATCCAGAGAGGTTTAGAGTGGAAATTCCAGAGCTCAGGGCCTTACAGAGCTGAAAGCCTGGTCGCCAATGAGGGGTAAAGTAAATAGGCAATGTAGAAGAGGCCAGAGTTGGAAGAGCACAGAACTATTGGTGGTTGTGGGGCTGGAGGAGGTTATTGAGATAGGGAGGGACAAGGCCTTGGATGGATTTGAACAAAAGAATGAGAATTTGAAAATTGAGGCTGGCTTCCAGGCCAATGTAGGCCAACAAAGGTGATGAGTGAAATGAGTCAGGATATGGGCAGCAGAGTTTAGAATGACCCGCAAGTTTCCCTCCAAGCCGCTCGCCGTACTGACTTGGAAATAAATCGCCGTTCCTTCAGTTTCGCTGAGTGAAAATCTGGGAACTCCCTCCTTAACTGCACTGTGGGTGTCACCATCACTAAATTTCGATGCTTTCTCTATTTGATGAATATGTTGGGCGGGATTCTCCAGCTACCCAGCCGCGAGTTTCTCGGCGGTGGGAGGCAGTGTGCCGTTCGCTGGCAGCGGGATTCTCTGATCTCGCCGCTATCAATGGGAATTTCCATTGAAGCCACCCCACGCAGCTGAGAAACCCAGGGACGGGGATGTGCTTTGGGCGTGGCCAGAGAATGCCACAGCCAGTGAATGGCTGGGTAATTCCGAATATTGATGATAGAGTTCAGTAGCCTGACCCCGCCTTACCCCCATTTTCCTTGATCCCGTTAGCCCAAAGAGCTATAGCTAATTCCTTCTTGAAATTACACAATGTTTTTGCCTCAACTACTTTTTGTGGTAGTGAATTCCACTGATTCATCACCCTCTCGGTGAAGAAATTTCTCCTCACCTCAGTCCTAAAAGATTCACCCCTTAGCCTCAAACTATGACCCCTAGTTCTGGACTCCCCCACCATTGGGAATATTCTTTCTGAATCAACGCTATCTAATCCTGTTAGAATTTTATGTTTCTATGAGACCCCCCTCATTCTTCCAAACTCCAATGAATATAATCCTAACCGATTTAGTTTCTCTTCATATGACAGACCCACTATCCCAAGAATCAGTCTGGTAAACCTTCGCTGCACTCCCTCCAAAGCAAGAACATCCTTCCTCAGATAAGGACACCAAAACTTCACACAGTACTCCAGGTGTGGCCTCACCAATGCCCTAAACAGTGTAGTAAAACATCCCTATTCCTATACTCAAATGCTCTCGCTATGAAGGCCAACATTTGTCTTCTTTACTGCCTGCCATTCCTGCACGCTTACTTTCAACAACTGATGCACGAGGACATCAAGGTCTCTCTGAGTATCCACCTCTCTCAACTTACATGCATACAAATAATACTCTGCCTTCCTATTTTTGCCATCAAAATGGATAACCTCACATTTATCAACGTTATACTGCATCTGCAAATTTGGAAATACTACATTTAGTTCCCTCGTCCATATCATTCATATATAATGTGAACAGTTGGGGTCCGAGCACAGATCTCCGCGGTACACCACTAGTCACTGCCTGCCAATCAGAAAAAGACCCAGTTGTTCCAGCTTTTTTGCTTTCTGTCTGCTACCCAGCTTTCTATCCATCTCAAGACACTAGCCATAATACCATGTGCTTTAACTTTACATAGTAATCTGCTGTGTGAGACATTGTCAAAAGCCTTCTGAAAATCTAAATAAACCACATCCACCCAGTTTGCCTGGTCCACTCTGTAGGAACCATTCCAGACTCCAAAGAATTTTGGAAAATGACTGCCAATGGATCTACTATTTCTAGAACGATTTCCTCAAGTATTCTGGGATGAAGATTATCAGGCCCTGGAGATTTATCCGGCTTCAATCCCATTAATTTTTCTAAAACCATTTCTCTACTAATGCTAATTTCCTTCAGCTCCTCACAAAAATTTATTTTTTCTTTTTTTTATAAATTTAGAGTACCCAATTCATTTTTTTCCAATTAAGGGGCAATTTAGCATGGCCAATCCACCTACCCTGCACGTCTTTGGGTTGTGGGAGTGAAACCCACGCAGACACGGGGAGAATGTGCAAACTCCACACGGACAGTGACCCAGAGCCGGGGACCTCAGTGCCATGAGGCAGCAGTGCTAACCACTATGCCACCGTGCTTCCCAAGCTCCCAAATAAAACTTGTGTTTCTCAGAACCTCCGGTACATTATTCATGCCTTCCTTTGTTAAGTTCCTCAGCCATTTCTTTATTCCCCGTTCCAAATTCCCCCATTTCTGACTGTAAAGGGCCTACATTCATTTTTATAAATACGTATGGAAACTTTTACAGTCAGTTTTTATGTTCCCCGCTAGCTTACTTTCATTTTTTTTAAATTTAGAGTACCCAATTCATTTTTTTCCAATTAAGGGGCAATTTAGCGTGGCCAATCCACCTACCCTGCGCATCTTTGGGTTGTGGGGGCGAAACCCACGCAGACACGGGGAGAATGTGCAAACTCCACACGGACAGTGACCCAGAGCCGGGATCGAACCTGGGACCTCGGCGCTGTGGGGCAGCAGTGCTAACCCACTGTGCCACCGTGCTGCCTGTAGCTTACTTTCATATTGTATTTTCCCTTTCTTAATCAATCCCTTGGTCCTCCTCTGTTGAAGTGGGGGGGGGGGGGGTGGTGGTCTCAGTGAGGAGGGTAGGGGCTATGTTCAAGAGGCCATGGGGAGAGTTATAGAGCGGGATTACCATGGGAGTGGCGTACTGCGAAAGGTTCTTGCCCTACAGTAGCCCATGGAGCCAAAGCTGCCGGGCTTCTCACATGGTGCACATCGTCCAATGGTGTGGGTAAATTCCGGTCGGAACCAAATTAGGCACTTAACTGGCCATTAATTGGATGAGCAACAGGCTGCCTGATGTTCTGCTGTACCCCCTCCCCCTCCCCAACCCCCATAAAATTTCAGACAGGCCACAGGCAGGTGGGTAGTTGGCAGGAGGTCACGCACTGTATTCTGAGTACCCACCCACCTAGAAACCCGCTAGTGGGGGGGGGGGGGGAGCATAAAATCCAGCATCAAATGTTGAAGGTTCTGACTGAATCGAGAGCAGTCTCGTTGGGAGTGAGAGACATTTGTTTGTCTAATGAACATCTATTGAGGATCCAGGTGTATGATCTGTGTCTGTGATCAGGATTAATGTTGTAACAGCACTAACATCAGTCGGGCAAAACCAACCTGTCCCTGAATGATTTAATCACGGCTCACGTTTATTGTTGGTTGTTAGTTGGATTGGATTTGTTTATTGTCACGTGTACCGAGGTACAGTGAAAAGAATTTTTCTGCGAGCAGCTCAACAGATCATTAAGTAAATGGGAAGAAAAGGGAATAAAAGAAAATACATAATAGGGCAACACGAGTTTTCTCCCGGTGATATCACCCCACACCACAGATCTCTGTGGCTTTGTGTTGAAACTGGGATCAGCAAACATCACATTCCACCTTGGATTAACTGAGTGAGCCAGGCTTCCGGAGCCTTAGCCTGGGAGTGGCAGCACCATGTCCCTCCAATAGGCTACACCGCTTACTAAAGGGGGAGAATCTTAGACATTGTTCTCTAACATTTCCAAGTATCATTCATTCCTGAGTGTCAGCCAAGGCTCAACAAATAGTGCTTTCGTCTGAGTCACAAGGTTCTGAGTTCAAGTCCCACTCAAGGGCTTGAGCACAAAAACCAACGGCAACACTCCATTGCAACACTGAGGGAGTGCGGTACTGTTAAAGACGCAACCTTTCATATGGGTTGCTAAACCATCAGCTGGATGCTGAAAAGGTCCCGTGACAGTATTTTGATGAAGAGCTGGGGAGGTATCACTGCCCTTGTCAATATTATTTCTCAATCAAGATCAGAAAAACAATCTCTCCAAATGGAAAAAATCAAATTGGCCATCCGAGGGTCAGACGGCGGCTTCCACAGAACGTGGGAGCCATTCGCCCAATTGTTCTGGGACCTGTTTGTGACCAACGAACAAGCAGAAGAATAGCCAGATAGCCATGAATCAGGGGAAAGTAGCCAAGGCATGAGAGGGAGGAAGAGACGGGGGGGGGGGGTAGCTAAACCTAAGAGAAAAGAAAGGCGAATCACAGGAGAAGGGGGAAGAGGGGCAGAAGGGGGGGAGGGGGGAAGAGAGAGGAGACAGGGAACAATACAGGGGAACCAGAGAGGTTGGGGGGTGGGGAGGGGGGGGATGATAGCCAAAAGGAGAGCAAGGGAAACAATAACAAACTTGGCAAATACAGTAACAGAGCAAGGAAAATATGGGCGAAAGACGGGACGAACGGCTGAAGCGGAGGTGAACACGCAACGGCAACGGCAGCGAAAACCGTCCGGGAGAAGTAACAACACCAACACCAGATCCATTCTCGCATTGCCCTCTCTGTATTGGACGTAACTAATGTAATTGTTTCTCTGGCACCTAAATGTACCTCCCCAGTTTCCCCCACCCCCACAAACATGTGCCTACTTATTTGTTAAAGATAATATTGCGAACTGTACAGAGTTGCTGTTGTTGAGCTAGTGCACAATATCATACATGTTTTTTTTCTCCTCTCTTCTATATATATATATATATATATATTATTCTGTGTACATAACTGTCAATATACTTTGTTCAAAAACCCAATCAAAAACATTTATAAAAAGAAAGATCAGAAAAATATTATCACATTGTTGTTTGCGGGGGTTTGCTGGTGTGTGTTGTAATACACGGCATCTAACAATGGCTGTCCTTCAGAAAGTACTTGAATGGCTGCAAAGCACTTTGATACATCTGGTGGTTATGAAAAAACATTATATAAATACAACTCAGTCTTTTTTGCTCTATTATTTGCTCCTACTCCACAATCCACCAGGCTTGGACTGCCATCTGCACAATCAGTACGAACAAGTGAATGGGTCGCCTCCTCATTTTCATCAACAGCCTGTTGAATATCTATCAGCGGTAGTAACTGGTATGTAGGTCTGATCTACAAGCATTAAAGAGTTATAATGTTACACCCGTTTGTCTATCCATTCCCTACTGCTGCTTAAAAAAAAATTCTCTGACAATATTAATGGCATTCCCTTACCTTCCAGAACCTTTCACAACAAACCAAAGTGAAAATTGTTTAAAAACTTTTGCAAAATCAATTAATTATAGTAGAATGATTGTTTGTACTCATTTACCCTCCTTAGAATATGTCAGTCCACTGTTATCCTGGATTACTTCTGCTTACTCCGTCTAACTTTTGTTTTCTTTGCGATTTAGCATTTTTCTTAGCATGCAAATATCCAGGTGATATAGTTCTTAAAATATATTGTTTGTATTTAAAAGTACGAATCTATTGGAACAGAGTTTCCTCTCTGCCATGCCAGGCACTGCTGTGACTGAGGGGAGATAGTGGCACACAATCTTACCGACCATTTGTAACCTTCGCCTCCAAGCATGTGATCAGTGGGATGAAGCAAAAGTGTGGCCATCGGCTTGAGTAGCCTGCAGCTACATCCAGCTGCTGGCAATTGGCCATTTCAGCACAAGCCAAAGAAGGCCTTGTGGAATACTGATCAGGGGCTGGAATCTCCGTTTCTGCGACGATGTCCCCACACCGACGTGAAAACTGTGGTCATTTACGCCAGAAAAACTGGTGTCAAAAGGCCACGGATTCACAACCTTGCAGGGGGCTAGCAGGCAGCTGTCATGGAGCTTCAGCTCCAGCTGTCGATATGGCCCCTGCATGTCCGGGTCATAGGCGCATGGTGGCGGCCTTCAACGGCCGCGCCGTGCTCCATAGCGGACTCAGGACGCGGACCTGGACCACGGAAATAAAGCCCCCAATCGGCCGAGCACCGACCCGGACCGCCCGCACAATATAAGCCCAGTCCCGAATAAGGCCCCCCCCCCCCCCACCCACCCCCCGGCCGTCCGATCGGCCCGCCCCCGACCGTGGCAGCCGTGGACGGAGTCTGCAGCCGCCTCGCGAGATTACCGAACGGCAGGACCACATTAGAAATACGCCTTCGGGAATTCGGCCTGTCGGGGGCGGAGAATAACGGGACAGGCCTCAAGCAATGGCCTCAGGTGGTAGATACTAGGCGTGGTGTACTCCCCGAGTACGTCGCTTTTCGGGGAGCGGAGAATCGCGCGACCGGCGGCGGCCCCGATTTCATGAGTGAAACTGGATTCTCCGCCCCGTCGCCGAACGCGATTTCGGCGTCGGGGTGCGGAGAATCCAACCCCGGTGCTGGGAAGGCGGAGGAATGAAATCCTGAAAACAAATGACCACATGCGTCCTTGAAGAGCTTCTCTTCTCCCACTCCTCTGCCTCCACCCCGGGTTCCTGGTCAACCCTCAGATCCAGGGAGAGCCTCACTACTGGGTTTCTTCAGGCACCCTCTGTTTTGCTGCCCAATCACCAAATGAAGAGGCCATTGGGGTCAGAAGTCTGGAATGCTCCCTCGCAGGGAATACTGGACCTTTGCCGACAACCAGCACAGGCCTAGTAACCTCGCTTTGCTCTCCCCGGAAATCTTAGCTCAGTATTGTGGGAATGGAAACCAAACCCAGCACAAGGCCACAATATGTTCTCTTTGCTGTGCCAGAGGACTGAGTGTGACCCAAGTGTATCTCCTAATCTAATTTCCAACTTTCATGAACATATTTATATGGTATCATTTGGTGGTCCCACCTGGTAACTTATTTCAGAACTTTGGGTTAAAAAAAGGGATGTCTGACTTCCCCTCTTCCTCTGAACTTGAGTATTTTTAAACATATATTCCCTGATTAATACTCTTGGGTAGATTACTGGCTCTCATAGTCTAGTTTTTCAGATCTCCAAGTAATATTGAGATTTTCAAATCGTCACACAAATCATGTGACCTTCCTCCACCACTATGACTTCAAAAGGGATGTTTATTCCAAAATCTGGAACTGATTTTGATTTCAGGACTGATAATGTCCCAGCCATTAGCTTTTGGAAAACACGCCATCCATGTTGAGGTTTTTATGTCAGGAAGCCATTGTCTAGGCAGACTCTGTGACTCCGGTAGAGGGTTAAGCTTATCAAAATGCAAAAGATGTCCATTGTCCCCTCAATGGGTCGCTCTTAATATGGACATGGACAGTTCTGGGTATGAAATTAGTATGTAAACAGTTCTGCTGGCATAATGAGTTTCGGACTGCAAGTCCCCTGGTTTGGTGACTATAAGTCCTTACTATTGGGTGTGAGATTCCACGATAATGAGATGAGTATTCCTTTGTTCTTGTAATTCCTGTTGGTAGCTTCCAGGACAAAGGGCCAATCCTGTGCTCATGTGACTTGTAGCAGCCATCGTTTTTTGTTCAGCAGGGCATCCATTTTAAAAATCGCAAAAAGAATAACATTTTGAAACAGTTTTGGATTTATTTTTATATCATCTTGACCTGACACCGCTCTTATAGTGGTTGCACTGTAGGACAGAGTATAAATCAGGACGTAAAGGAGGATGATAAGAAAGTTACTGTAATAATCGTGGGAGATTTTAATCATCAGATTGGACAAATCAAATTGGCAAAGGTAAGTTTATAGAGTGTATTTGTGATATTCTTAGAGCAAGACTTTTGGAATCAATCAGAGAATAGGCTATTTAACGTGATAACATACAATGAGTCAAGATTAATTAATGGCCTCAGAGTAAAGGATCCTCTTGGGCAACAGTAATCATTATATGATAGAATTCCACATTCAGTTTGAGGGTGAGAATGAGGGTCTAAAACTTCAATTTAACTAAAAGCAATTATAAGTGTATGAAGGCAAGTTTGGCTAAAGTGGACTGGGGAATTAGGTTAAAAGGTAAGATGGTAGAGAAGCAGCGGCAGACATTTTGAGATATTTCTCAGCAGAGATATTTTCCATTGAGAAAGAAAGATTCAATGAGCTGGATGCACCACTCATAGCTAACTAAGGAAGAGTTGTATCAAATTGAGAGTAAAGGGGTACAACGCTGTGAAGATTACTGGCAGGTCAGAAGATTGGGAAATATTTAGAAGCCAGAAAAGGATAAATAAAAAAAAGTGGGAAAAATTAGAAATAAGAGAACACTAACAAGATATATTAAAAAACAGCATTAATCCCTTAAATAATGAGACTGGGGGATTAATAATGGGAAACAAGGAAATGGCAATGTTGTGGGAGGGGCGTTTTCAGAACCCCAAAATGTATCATGGAGTTCAACCAACGTCTCCCTTTAATGTATTGTTGCTTTTGAAGCACACGGCTTGGTCTCCAGGTGGTATTACAATTATGGACACGTGGAGTTTTAAACACGAAACAATGTTTATTCCATGAATTCAACTTAACCTTTTTAAATAAACATTGGATCCCGTAACACGCCTTTCTTCAAAGATAACCCCGAAAATAGTACAACACTAAATAATCCCTCAAAATGTTCCTTCAAACCTCCAAAAGACTTAACACCTTTAAATCAGGTTAAAGACATTACGATTATGAGTTTAAATCACCCAAATATGATTCAGAGATAGTCTTTCCTGGCAGAGATCATAGCAGATCCAGCTCACTGCAAACACAGACACACCCAAGCTCTTTTCCTCAAAACTGAAACTAAACACTGCAAAATGGCTGAGCTAAAAACCCAGCTCCACCCACACTCTGACATCACTTCAGTAATATATATATTTTTTTAATTTTAGAGTACCCAATTAATTTTTTCCAATTAAGGGGCAATTTAGCGTGTTCAATCCACCTACCTTGCACATCTTTGGGTTGTGGGGGCGAAACCCACGCAAACACGGGGAGAATGTGCAAACTCCACACGGACAGTGGCCCAGGGCTGGGATCGAACCTGGGACCTCGGCGCCGTGAGCCATGCTAAATTGCCCCTTAATTGGAAAGTATTTATTGGGTACTCTAAATATATATTTTTTTAAATAGTGGAAAATCAAGAGGCAAAAGGGATGTACACACTGCAGCCATTTTGTGTCGCAAAAACAATCATGGCTCAAATTACACATACTTTCTAAATGTGGAATTTGACCTCACCAGAAGTGATTAAGACAATAGTAATGCTATTTAAAAACGATTACATTTTATTTTGACTTTATTTCAATTTAGGTGTTGTATAGTGGTAATGCATTAATCAACTGGTTACATTAGAAAAATTATTCGCTGTTTCATTATTATTTTTTCTGTGCTGGTCGCATTATTATGTTAATTAAGACACTGTAATCTGAGTTTACGAGTGTAAAATTAATTACTTTTTAAAATAAATTTAGAGTACCCAATTATTTTTTTTTCCAATTAAGGGCCAATTTAGCGTGGCCAATCCACCAAACTTGCACATCTTTGGGTTGTGGGGGTGAAACCCACGCCGACATGGGAAGAATATGCAAACTCCACACGGACAGTGTCCCAGGGCGGGGTTTCAAACCCGGGTCCTCAGCGCCGTAGGCAGTAGTGCTAACCACTATGCCACATGCCGCCCTGTGTATAATTAATTTTAAGCAGCTCAAAACCAAACAAACGCAAAAAGCCAAGACCTTGCATAGTTTAGCAGCAGGGGAATGATTGAATCAACACAGCTCAATACAATAGGTCTTAATCATCCTGACAAAGGGCAGCACGGTGGCGCAGTGGGTTAGCCCTGCTGCCTCATGGTGCCGAAGTCCCAGGTTCGATCCCGGCTCTGGGTCACTGTGTGGAGTTTGCACATTCTCCCTGTGTTTGCACTGGTTTTTTGCACAAAGATGTGCAAGATAGGTGGATTGGCCACACTAAATTGCCCCTTAATTGGAAAAAATGAATTGGGTACTCTAAATTTATGTTTAAAAATCATCCTGGCAAGTTCTTATGTTGGAATATCAACATATTTAAGACAATAAATGAATCAGCTCCATTGTAGATATCCTATTACTCATAGAATTTATAAAAAAAGACCAACTTCTGATAAATTCTTGAGAATCGTATTTAAATATTTGTGAACTGTTCAGTCCTTACCGTCACATGACAAATGTGAATCAGTTAACTAGATTTGATGAAAAAACAGGCTCTCTAAAAATGCCTTGAGCTTAGGATTTCGCTATCAAGTTCGAGTCAAGAAATTTCACAACTCAGCAGACCTACCTCAGCTCAAAGGGCCGGGTTAAACCCCATGTATGCCTCAGGTAGGCGAGACTGTGTTAGAGTCAGGCTGTCCATCCCGGAGGCAGGTGAGTCATGAGACAAGCTGGTTAGAAGGTCTGCCTTGGTTCTCTGACACTTCACCCCAGTTAATTTAAAAGCGATTAGGCCCTCTATCCCTCACCCGTCACACCTCATCAGCCCTCCCATGTTTGCTCATACCACCATGCTCTCCCCATGCTCTCTCTACCACCAACATGTCAAGTCGTCCAGTATCCACTCTCAGCAGGCTAGGAGCCAAGTGGCGTTGAAAGCAAAAACTAAACATCTAGCATCTAATAGTACTCTAATAGAACTGAAAAAGCTCTCATTCACAAAGCCCATTCAATGATTTTAGATCCCTTCAAGTGTTCAATCTGTTATAAAAACAAACTTCTATTCAATAACCGCATCAAAATTAATCTAATCCTTTAATAGCATCTTTAAACTGTCAATCAAAATGCGAATTCAGGTCCCCACCTTGCTGAGATAAGTGCTTTTGTAACTTTAGGAACTCAGACAAATATTCATAATGACCTCAGACATAATAACAGCCTTTGTGAAATATTAACAATATACTTGATTGAAACTGCAGGAAAAGATTGTGATGGATTTTTCTAACCTACATCAACAGCCCTGTCAATCAAAGCTGTCCAGCAATTGGTGTTTTCCTTTAACTCTAAGAAGCTTCAACTTCTTTTTTCATGTTTAAAGGGTTGGGAATTTAAAAGCTTGAGATTGTGACACTTATAAAGATTGTATCCACCCATCAAGAGCAGTTAAGTCTACTCTATACATTTGTGACTCTCTGACTGCTGGTTAAGGCCCTTCAAACAGTGAAAACTGAGTCTGTCTCAACTCAGTACTAATTTTAAATGGCCCTGCTGAATCTGAGTTTCCTGCCTCCATGATTCATGCCGCATCCCCTTCCCCGCTGGAAAAAATGGGATCTATCAGAAATGGGAGTGGGACTTCCACATCCCGGTTCCGCCTGCCATTTTATAAAAGTCTGAAAAGTCTTCCCAACTCCTCGAAAATCCAGCCCCTTGTCTCCTCAACTGAGAGGCTTGTTGATTACCCGGCAGATGGTACCTATTAATGCACCTACTTGGAGCACACACTGATAGCCTGTGGGCCATTACACTGATTAATTTGCAATGCTGGACTGTTCCAGTTACAAAACTGGAGCAAAACAATTTTGGATTTGAACGCAGTTTAAAGAGTATAAACCTTTTATCTTGAACTCAGAAGGCAGAATGAATGGATGGAAATTAATAAACTGAAGCAAATCTTCTACGCTTGTGCATTGATCCCCAAAGATGTTCCTAATATGCACTATTGGGAAATAATTAGCATCTCATCAATGGAATTGGAAAGATCCTCTGGGATACTCTAAAGCTAATGAACAGTATGATCATTTAGCCAAACATCTTGCTTCCAACCTTTGGTCGACAATCCTCAACAGAATTGAACCCAGAACCTCGCTGTCAAAGACAGAATAAACAAGCTATGCACCTCATTGGGGCAGTAAGGTGGCGCTGTGGGTTAGCACTGCTGCCTCATGGCGCCGAGATCCCAGGTTCGATCCCGGCTCTGGGTCACTGTCCGTGTGGAGTTTGCACATTCTCCCCGTGTTTGCGTGTGTTTCGCCCCCACAACCCAAAGATGTGCAGTGTAGGTGGATTGGCCTCGATAAATTGCCCCTTAATTGGAAAAAATGAATTGGGTACTCTAAATTTTTTTTTAAAGTTATGCACCTCATTAAATTCCTCCAAATGCCAGACCATGCTGCAAGAGAGTGCACTATACCCAACAACCTCCCTCCCTCACCGAACTTCCACAGGGGAAAGCTTCTACAAGGCTTCCACAAGGCTCTACTTCCACAGCTTACTGAAACCCCAACAACTGCACACACAGACCCTCTCGGACACTTGTGGGTAGCCTTAGGTAAGGATATCATCCAGTCGACCTATTGTTAGCTATAATAAAGTTAGAATAAACATTGTGATAATTATAGGGTTAACAAGGAAACTTGGAGTGTTTTGAGCTGAGGGATGGAAATATGGCCGGCAGAGAGAATTATGTGCCAACATGTCTGTAGGGACAAACAGATGCTTAAATGTGAGAAATGACTGAAAAGTTATATAAGTGCCAGCCTAACCACTCAAGGATGTGAAATGTCTGGAGAACGGGCATGTGGACAAACAGGGAAAGTAGCCGACATGACTGACTTAGGTACTAAACTTATGTTAACTGTAGACATTGGACTATATAAAGCACAGACTGCGTAGAAACGGCAGGATTTTAAAATTGTTTTGTTGAGATTACCATGAGCAGTTGGAGAATTTAGTTCATGAACCCCCAAAATCTGTTGCTCGTGAGTATGAAGGTGCCTGTCTAATAAGGACTGCATGTGCTCTTTTTGAATTGACTTGACAAATAAAGATCATTTGCCATCTCTCTGCCTTGAGTCCATGTGCCTGCAATGAGGAATATGGTAAGGTCTGCCGTGTTGGCTTGTGTAGGCTTGAGAGATGAACAGACACTTCCAACACAGATGAAGGTTCAACTCGATTTTATTAACTCCTTCTAACTAACTAACACACGATGACTGTGGGTCTAAATAATGCTAACTTGAACTAGAGACCTAAGCCTTGTCCGAACCAGTTGATTCTCTCAGCACGTGTTGTGAGTCCGTGCTGGGCTGAATAAGTTCCTGTTACACTGAGAGGCAGCACCCAGAATGAGAGGGAACCGTGGTGCCCTCTGCCTTTATAGTGCGTGTATTCTAACTGGTAATTGGCTGCGGTGTTTGTACAAGTTGATTGGTCCCTGTGTGTGTCCATCAGTGTGTGTCTGCACCATGATCTATTGGTATATATTATGACATCCCCCCTTTTATAAAAAAAATATTGATCTATGCATGTGCTAATAAATAATGTGGGTGTGTGGAGAATGTACGTAGCTACGTGTGAGGTGCAAAGACATATGAACAAGGCTATATACAGGAAACAAGACTATTTACAGAGGAAGGTGGCTGGTGCAGATGACTACCATGAACTGGAACAACTAACAAACCTATTTACAAATCACTGGATAATGAAGGCAACAACAAAGAACATGGGAAAAAGAACATTTCAAAAAGTCCACATGTGTGCAGAGTTCATAAGTTCAGTCTCTGAGGGGGGCGACGAACTCTGTTTGACCGTAAGGGTGGCACACCACCAGGACAGGTTCAGTGCCACAGTTGGGGGACATCCTGTTGTTACTAATGACGCCAATTTGGAAGGGGACCTGTGGGTCATTGCAGGCATAGTCGGAATCAAGGTGTAGAGTAGGTTCATTGATGGCAGGCTGGATAGCCCTGACGTCTCTGTGGGGCTGGGTGGACCTTCGAAAAACAGCAGGCATGGAAGATCTGCAGCGTAGTGGCCTCGCTTGCCACACTGCAGGCAGCGTCGGGACTTCGTGGAACATTGCCGCTTTAAGTGGGCGGAGTCGCAGTTGCCGCACGCCGGAGCGTCGGGACGTCCGTCGTGCCACCGCGCATAGTGGGGTGATCCAGTGTAGCGCGCACTTGCGCGAAGCGGTCTGCGACGTCAGCACACTCGCCGCGTGTGGGCGCGGGACCCTGTGAAAAACGCGCGAAATGGCCGCCATCATTCAGGTCCAGAGCCTGAACAGATTTTATCATCTGGACCCGTTCTGCCTCGTAGGGGGCTAGCTGCGCCGTTTCAGCAGCCTGGATGCATGAGTAACGCGTGGAGGCATGTTCATGAAGCACACGGGTCTCAATGGCCGTGGAGAGTGTGAGCTGCTTTACTTTTAGTAGCTGCTGGCGCAGGGGCTCAGATTGAACACCAAAAGCAATCTGGTCACGGAGCATGGAATCGGAGGTGGACCCGTAGTTGCAGGACTGCTCAAGGACGCAGAGGTGGGTGATAAAGGACTGGAAAGGCTTGTCCTTACCCTGAGTTCGCTGCTGAAACATTTATCTCTCGAAGCTCTCGTTGACCGCGACCGCGCAGTGGCTGTCGAACTTCAGAATTATGGTCTTGAACTTCGATTTGTCCTCCCCCTCATTCAAGGTGAGCGAGTTGTAAATGTGCAGGGCGTGGTCACCGGCTGTGAAGAGGAAGAGAGCAATCTTCAGTGCGTCCGAGGCAGCTTCCAGGTCCCTGGCTTCGAGGTACAGCTGGAAGCGCTGTTTGAAAAGTTTCCAGTTGGAACCCAGATTCCCTGCAATGCGGAGAGGCGGCGGCAGGCGAACGGAGTCCATTCTGTAGGATGGCTGGAGACTGGTGGAAGGCAGATCACTGAAGGGTAGGTCTCAGAAGTGCGAGCATTCCTCAACTCCTGGTATCATGTCGTGTTGGCTTGTGTAGGCTTGAGAGATGAACAGACACTTCCAACACTGATGAAGGTTCAACTCAATTTTATTAACTACTTCTAACTAACTAACACACGATGACTGTGGGTTTAAATAATGCTAACTTGAACTAGAGACCTAAGCCTTGTCCGAACCAGTTGATTCTCTCAGCACGTGGTGTGAGTCTGTGCTGGGCTGGATGAGTTCCTGTTACACTGAGAGGCAGCACCCAGAATGAGCAGGAAACCGTGGTGCCCTCTGCCTTTATAGTGTGTGTATTCTAACTGGCGATTGGCTGCGGTGTTTGTACATGTTGATTGGTCCCTGTGTGTGTCCATCAGTGTGTGTCTGCACCATGATCTATTGGTATATATTATGACAAGGACTGTCCGAACACCAATTTTGTTCCCCAATGCGGACTTTAAAAAAAATTTTTAGAATACCCAATTCATTTTTTCCAATTAAGGGGCAATTTAATGTGGCCAATCCACCTAACCTGCACATCTTTGTGTTGTGGGGGTTAAACCCACGCAGACACGGGGAGAATGTGCAAACTCCTCACAGACAGTGACCCAGAGCCGGGATTCGAACCCGGGTCCTCAGCGCCGTGAGGCAGCAATGCTAACCACTATGCTACTGTGCCGCCCACCCAATGCGGACTATTAAACACCGGTTAATATCTTGGTCTCCAGATTGGATACATTCATCCATGGGGTGGTTCATGTAGACCAAATAAGCTTAAGATGAGGTGGACTATCAAGGGACAACATCAGAGGATTCTTCAATGGAGTGCTCCACTGCAGTCATACAGATACACCTGCCTGAATATTCAACCAAGGCAAGTGGAATTTCCTATTTAAGATACTCAAGAGAATGGGTTTTGTTGATGTTATAATTCTCTACTCATATTGCATATCTTCAGTGTATACCAGTGGGCTCCAGTCCACAACCTTCTTGGTGCACCAAGGAACAAGACAAGGATGCCCATTCCCTCTTCTCTTTGCTCTCATAATAGAAACTCTAGCTGCTCATATCAGAGTGAGCCCAGGCATCCATGGAGTGGAGACAGGAAGGAACAAACACAATATTTAAAAAAAAATTATTGGGTGAGGGCTTCGCTGACAATGCCGCCATTTATTGGCTATCATTAATTGCCCTTCGGAAGGGGGCGGTGAGCTGCCTTCTTGAACCGCTGCAGTCCCTACGGTGTAGTTCCACCCACAGTGCGGTTAGTGAGGTAATCCCAGTCTTCTGACCCAGTGACAGTGAAGGAAAGGCGATATGTTTCCGAGTCAAGGTGGTGAGTGACTTGGAGGGGAACCTCCAGGTGGTGGGGTTTCCAGGTATCTTCTGACTTTATCCTTCTAGATGTTAGTGGTCGTGGGTTTGTAGGTGCTGCCTCAGGAACTTCGGTGAATTTCTGCAGTGCATCTTGTAAATGGTACTCACCACTGCCACCGTTCGTCGGTGGTGGAGGGTTTGAATGTTTGTGGAGGGGGTAGCAATCAAGCGTGGCTGCTTTGTCTTGGATGACATCAAGCTTCTTAAGTGTTGTTGGAGCTGCACTCATCCAGCCAAGCTGGGAGTATTCCATCACTCCTTGTAGATGGTGGGCAGGCTTTGGGACATCAGGAGGCGATTTATTTGCACAGAATTTCTAGCCTTTGACCTGATCTTCTAGCCACAGTATTAATATGGTTAATCCAGTTCAATTTATGATCAATGGTAACTCCCAGGATGTTGATAGTGGGGTGTTTAGTAATGGTAATGCCATGGAATGTCAAGGTTAGATCCTCTCTTGTTCGAGATGGTTATTGCCTGACATTTGTGTGGTATAAATGTTACTTGCCAGATGTAAGCCCAAGGTTGGATAATGTCCAGGTCTTGTTGCATTTGGACATGGACTGCTTCATTATCTGAGGAGTCGGGAATTGTGCTGAACATTGTGCAGTCATCAGCGAATATCCTCACTTCTGACCTTATGATGGAAGGAAGATCAATGATGAAGCAGCTGAAGATGGTTGGGTCGAGGGCACTACCCTGAGGAACTCCTGCAGTGATGTCCTGGAGCTGAGATGATTGACCTCCAACCACCACAACCATCTTCCTTTGTGTCAGGAATGACTCCAACCAGCGGAGAGCTTTCCCCTTGAGTCATATTAACTCCGGTTTTGCTCGGGCTCCCTGATGCCACACTCACCCAAATCTGCCTTGATGTCAAGACCAGTTACTCTCACCTCACCTCTGGCATTCAGCTCTTTTGCTCATATCAGAAGAAAAGTTATATTAGACTCGAAACAGTAACTCTTTTCCTCTGTCCAAGATGAGAGTATAGTAGGGGGCTAAATACACAGGAAGCATAGTCGGGGGCTAAGTACGCAGCCTTGTGGAGCCCCGATATTGAGGACTATTGTGGAGGAGGTGTTGTTGTTCATTCTTACTGATTGTGGTCTGTGGGTCAGAAAGTTGAGGATCCAGTTGCAGAGTGAATTCATCATTTAAACGTATTCAAGTGGAGATCCTGACTTTTAAAGTCAGGATTCCTGTTACACCATTGGTTGGGGTTGTGGGGGTGGGGGGTGGGGTGGGGAGGGGGGGGCAAACGACAATCGATCGTGGAAATCCCAGCGGCGTAAATGGCGTTTTGGGATCCCGCACGATTCTCCGCCCTCTCCGCTGTTCCTGCCCCCCAAAAACAGGAGCGGATAATCCCCCGTTGTCTCGGTAACTGGGACATTCAAAGGGAAAGCACAGAGGGACATTGATGATTGGGGGATGCATCAGTTGTGCTGACCTCAGTTACAGCTGGCAGCTCCCATTGCCACAGCCCAAGAGTTAGAAGGCAATACAAGAACAAGATATTTTATAAATAGAACAACAGATTGAAGCACAAGATAGAAGATGCGGCAGCAACTGCTTATGACCCAGTCAATTCAATCAATGGATCACGTGCAATGTGAATTTAAAAATGATGAATTACGGAACGAATGGGAGCCTGTCTCTGCCAGCACCCATTGCAAGAAAAGTTGGGTATGATAACAATGATATAAATTCAAATATTTTTGAACTGAGAGATTATATGCTGCTGGAATCCTGAAGGTGATGAGGTGGGACTTGAGAAAATGTTACCAGAGTCCAATATTGTTACCATTGCTTGAAGGCCGCAGTCACTGGGTTTCAGATGATAATCTATTATACGCAAGACATGGACACAGTGGCATATCAGAGGGTGATGATAAAAGATGGGGTAACATGGATGATGTCTTTTGTTGCTCGTTGTGTTCTCTCTTTAATTGGCTCTGTTTATGCCGGTTAATATGGTCGCCTTCCTTAATTCTAATTACGTTTGCTCAAGAGTCGTCAGGTATCTTTCGATACCGCTACAAGGTTCAAAACCGCATACTGATCAAAGACTCGATACACCAGTTAGTAAGTTCGAAATCAATGCTCATTTATTTACACACACAGTCAAATATACTCGTGCACAAAACTCTACCAACTAAACTATCACTACTATTAAAGCCTATACTTAGCTTCGGGCGCCCACTCAGTCAGAGGAACAATGGCCATTGTCCGGTTCTGAGGCTGCTGGGGTCGAGCTGGTACGGAATAGTAGCTAGGAGCGTCTGTCTCGTAGCGTGCGTTGACTTTGGACTTACTTGTTCTGGTGCAGCTGCTAGGCAGGTCTCCCTTCGCTGAGAGCCAAGGCCAAGAGAGAGATTCTGTCTTGGGGGATCCTTCTTATACCCAAAGGGGCTTCGCGTGCTTTTGGGTGGGCCTTGAATTTGGTCCCAATTAATTGGACCGTATCTTGATTATTGGTATCGATTTCCTCCAATAAAGGGGTGGGTGGATTGTTGAGCGGGTCCTAGGTGGCCGTTGGCCTGCTTTGTTCTAGTCTCCTCTGGCGCCTGGGTGTCTGCCTTAGTATCGTTTACCTAAATGTTACTTTTTTGTCCCCGGAGATGGCTCATTAGTATGGTAATGGCTTTGCAGTATCGGTCTTGTCTGGGAGCTACAGCTCCAATCAACAAACAAACCTTGCACCTGCTTGCTTTCTCAGTATTGTCCATCTTCCCTGCATTCTTTGCAAGTGTCCATTTTGTAATCGGGACGTGGCCACCCCAGGTGGCTACACTTTCGGTGCTGTGCGGCCTGTGGGCAGGTGCATGGGAAACTGTGTGATGAGGAATATAAGGTACATTGGCAGCTTGTGAGACAGGATTTCATTCCGCTCTCAATCCACCTTCCAACCACTGCACTGACAGAAACTATGGGGGCGATTGTCTGCCCCGTTTCAGCGCTGGCACGAATCCCATTATGGCCGAAAACTCTCACGAGAGAGAGCCAGAACAGGATTTGCGACAGGGAGAACTCAGAATGAGGTCTTCCCCGCCCCCTGCCGGCAATATAATCAGGTTTACGTCCAGCGAGGGCGTGAACCTGATTACCGTTAAATACATTTGAATATTCAAAATCGGCTTACCGCCAAATCTTCCATCAGTGTCAGATGTCCCCAACCGCCGGCGAGATGTAACGCCAGCGGGAATCACTACAGGTTTCCAAACGCAGAGACTAGACATGATGACCTTTCTTTTTATTCGTTCATGGGATGTGGGCATTGCCGGCTGGGCCAGCATTTATTGCCCATCCCTAATTGCCCTTGAGGGGACAGTTAAGAGTCAACCACATTGTTGTGGGTCTGCAGTTACATGAAGGCCAGACCAGGTAAGGACGGCAGATTTCCTTCCCTAAAGGACATTAGTGAACCAGATGGGTTTTTATGACAATCGGCAATGGTTTCATGGTCATCATTAAGCTTCTTAATTCCAGATTTTTATCGAGTTCAAGTTTCACCATCTGCAGTGGCGGGATTTGAACCCAGGTTCCCAGAGCATTACCCTGGGTTTCTGATTTACTAGTCCAGTGACAATCCCACTACGCCACCGCATCCCCTAGCCGGGAGCTCAGAGGCCAGTGTAGCCCCTGGGTGGTCAGGGACTTGGCAGGGCAGTAACCTGGCACTTTCCCCAGGCAGTAGCCCTGGCAGGTTGGCACATCCAGGTTGGCACTGCCAGGTTCACCCTGCCGGGTCAGGGATAAAAGGGACGGGGCCTGAAGGGGCAGTTCCTAAAAGGGTGACCCCCATAGCGATGCTCTAATGATCAGAGATTAGGGTGAGGGGGTGGGCCCGAAGACCCAATGCCGGTGATTGCCGGAGGGCGGGGGGGGGGGGGGGGGGGGGGGGGTGATGCCTGCGCTGATGGGGTAGGGGGTGTTTAATTAGGATTTGAGATTGGGGCGCCCATTAAAAATTGTGCCCTAATCTCTGTGGAGCTGGGCTGGCCAGTGTCTTTAGCTGCCGCACCTCATAATGACAGCGCAAAACACGCCCCTTCTAAAAAATGGCAACGGGTGGGAGGATGTCGACAGAAAGCCGACCGACATTGTGGTTTTCAGTCAGAGCCTGACATTTTGCCATTTGTTGGGAAAATTCCACCCTATATCTTTTCAGAGGCAAATCTCTTGCAAAGAATTTAAAGGTAGGACAGACACCAAAACAATTGAAAAGTTTAAAAGCTGCAGTGACGTTCTCTCATATTTCCCGGCCACTAATGCTTTCTGTGTTGCTGACACCAGAAGCTCACCATCAACCCGGGGCCAGAGCATGTCCACCGACTGTCAGATCCGACAAAAATATGCCGTTCTCTTAATAAATGAATACAGATTCGCCAAATTGTTCTTTCACTTCTCTCCCCGCTCTACTGATATGTCCAACAAAAAAAGGTCCATCTCTGTCCCTCATTGTCCATCTCAGCGAACTGGGCAGCTTAAAAAAATTCTTTGCCTCTGTGTAGTAATCCACGGGAGGCAGGAGTTCCGTCACCACACCAATATTTATTTACAATAACGATAGTACAGGAGCAGCTACAAACAGTGCTGCTAGCAGTCCAGTCAACTTAAGACTGGCTCACAAAGTCTACACAGGTGATTATATGGGCCCCCTCAATGAGCTATCATTGAGGGAGCTCATACTCCAATTGGCCAACCAATAAAGCCAATTGGAGTTCATTACAGCCTCGATATTTTTGTTGAAGTGGTGTCCTCATCGAAGATGCAGAACGACGGTGCTTCTGAAAGGAAGTTAGTGTCAAGGAAATGAGTCCGAGCAGTTCTTTCTTCTGTTTCACTGCTATTTATTCCACTGGGAAATAATGCAAGTAGAACATAGAACATAGAACAGTACAGCACAGAACAGGCCCTTCGGCCCTCAATGTTGTGCCGAGCCATGATCATTTGGTTACCATTTGGTTGGCCAATAGCCAGAACTCTTGAGTCAAGTGGGCTCAAGACGCTGGCTAAAAATCCATTTTGCCAGGGGCTAAATACGTCACTTCATGATATGTTACCTCCAAAGAGCTTCTCTTGCTAGTTTTTCGGTGACACCGCCCATTTGTGGCCTCTGAGAATGAGATTGCCAATTCTGGGGCAGTTTTGTGCTGTTGATCTGTACCCGTGATCGGCAACCGAGACCAGCGTGTGGGCCGCTTGAGTGTCCCTCCTTCATCTCAGTGGGCCCCACGATTAAAATCGGGCTTGATTACTGACCATGACCCCTTGATTAAGGTTAAACACTTTTAATGTAAACCAAATATTTCATAGCGAGTGATAGAAAATAACTTTGATATTAATAGAACTAACATCAACTTCAAAACAAAAGAAGTACTTACACTTTGGACACAGAGAGAGCGCACGGCTCTCACAGTCAATGTTGTGAGCAACCAGCTCGCTCCTCACTTCATTTACCCCAGCTTTATTTTTTTTAAATGTATTTTATTACAAACATGTATCAAAACAGGTGACAGCAAATAAACACCCCGGGAAATATACTTCCCAAGAATCAACTGTACAGTCTGTACAGATTTTCCCCCTTTTTTAACCCCCTCCCCCGCGACGAACAGCCCCTCACACACAGTCACAAACATCCTCCACCTTTCCTCAAACCCCCCTGAAGATACCCTTAACTCATACTTTATCTTCTCCAACCGCAGGAAGTCGTACAGGTCACCCAACCAAGCCGCTACCCCCGGTGCGATGCCGATCGCCACCCCAGTAAAATTTGTCGCCGTGCAATCCGAGAGGCGAAGGCCAAGACATCGACCTTCCTCCTCTCCATGAGCTCCGGCTTCTCTGAAACCCCAAATATCACCACCAAAGGATCCGGGTCTACCTCCTCCACTATCCTGGCTAAGATCGCAAACACTCCCGCCCAGAAACTTCCCAATTTTTCACAACCCCAAAACATGTGCGTATGATTCGTTGGCCCCAGCCCACACCTCTCACACTCATCTGCTACCCCCTAAAAGAACCCACCCATTCTCGCCTGAGTCATGTGCACCACGTTAAACTGTATCAGGCTCATCCTTGCACAAGAGGAGGTCCCGCTTGCCCTACGCAGTGCCTCTCTCCATACTCCCCAATTGATCTCCCCTCCCAACTCCACTTCATATTTCTCCTTGATCTTCACCACCCGCTTGCCTCCCTGCTTCCCCAGCCACTTGTATATATTCCCAATTCCTCCCTCCCCTTCCACATCGGGAAGCAGCAGTTGTTCCTGCAGGGTGTACCCTGGAAACCTAGGGAACCCCTTCCAGACCTCTCGCACAAAGTCCCTAACCTGCAGATACCTGAAGTCACTCCCCCTTGGCAGCTCTACCCTCTCCCTTAGCTCCTCCAGACTGGCAAACCCTTCCTCCAAATACAAATCCCTTACCTTCACCAGCCCCCCCTGCCTTCCACCTCCTGTATACGCTATCCATCCACCCCCGGCTCAAACCCATGATTCTCGCACAGCGGTGTGAGCATTGACATCCCTTCCACCGAAAATGCCTCCTCGACTGATTCCATATCGTCACTGTGGACTGCACCGCTGGGCTCCTTGAATACTTACTCGGAGCCATTGGCAACGCTGCCGTCACCATAGCCCTCAATCTAGACCCCTTTCAAGATTCCTCCTCCATCCTAACCCACTCTATCGCTTCTCCTTCTCTAGGAGTAACAGTCCTTACCAAGTGAATAAGCAGAGAAATCAATGTAATGACATGAGGTTGCTTACTGAACTGATGTTATCTACTAAACAAGCCAGCAAAGGTGAGGGTTGATGCAGTCAGGGCTAGGTGATTTTTCTAACACTGGGATAAGTGATAATTATAGCCCAAGAACCTCTCTGACCTGGAAAATTTACTTTTCCAAATGTGTAGACTCATTTCCTCAGACTTTATACAACGTTGGAAGTTTTGAAAAGTTTTACTTGGTCTTTTTCTTTTAATAATTTTTATTCAAGTTTTCACAAATTTTTACCAACAAGTACAGAAAAAAAAAAGGAACAATAACCCCCCTATATACAGATAATAAGTTAACAGAAATAATTAACATGAAAGCAAATACACACGCCCGATAAAGAAAAATGAACAACCCCCCCCCCCCGGGTTGCTGCTGTTGCTGACCATCACTTAACGCTCCGCCAGGAAGTCTAGAAACGGTTGCCACCGCCGGAAGAACCCTTGCACCGACCCCCTTAAGGCAAATTTGACCCTCTCCAGTTTGATAAACCCAGCCATATCGTTGAACCAGAATTCCACGCCTGGGGGCCTCGCATCCTTCCACTGTAGAAGAACCTGCGCCTGGCTACCAGGGACGCAAAGGCCAGAATACCGGCCTCTTTTGTCTCCTGCACTCCCGGCTCCACTGCTACCCCAAATATTGCGAGCCCCCAGCCCGGCTCAACCCTGGAACCAACCACCCTTGACAGCGTCTCCACGACGCCCCCCCGAAAATAAAAAGTTATACTTTGTCATCTCTCTCTCTCTTAATCTCATAAAAAAAATTATTTTTTAAGTACCCAATTCTTTTCGTCCGATTAAGGGGCAATTTTTGCTTGGCCAATCCGTCTACCCTGCACATCTTTGGGTTGTGGGAGTGGGACCAACGCAGACACGTGGAGAATGTGCAAACTCCACACGGATAGTGACCCGGGGTCGGGATCGAACCCGGGTCCTCGGCGCCGTGAGCCAGCAGCGCTAACCACTGCACTACAATGCTGCCTCCTCTTTATCTCATCTTTGTTTCTCTGAGCAGCACGGTGGCGTAGTGGGTTAGCCCTGTTGCCTCACGACGCAGGTTCAATCATGGCTCTGGGTCACTGTCTATGTGGAGTTTGCACATTCTCCCCGTGTCTGCGTGGGTTTCACCCCCACAACCCAAAAGATGTGCAGAGTAGGTGAATTGGCCACGCTAAATTGCCCCTTAATTGGAAAAAATGAATTGGGTACTCTAAATTTAAAAAAAAACTTAATAAAAAAAATCTTCGTTTCTCAATCTTTATTTTTGCTCCTGGTTTATCATTTTGCACTCAATTTAATCTAATTCATACTTCCCGATTTGTACTGTGTGTGTCAGTGAGGTTTGTTCAATCTGATTGATTGGAAAGCCTCATTATTTCCTGTCCTGATGCCCCAGATTGCCTGGAAAAGGCAGTGCCCTGTAAATGATCTCGAAATGCCGCAAGCTGCCTCTCAAAACGGACCGAATGTTTGCACGCAGTTGTCAGCACGATGACCAGCGAGAGTCGTTCCTTCAGCGCTGACCAGAAAATCCAGACAATTAGTTTCGTTAGAAGTGAGACAGAGGCTGGGATTCTCTGTTTGGAAACAATTCCGTAGTCTTCGCATTGCAAATCTATGTATGGCGAGGAATATGACGGATTCCCGATTTTGGGCCGCCATTTTGAGCAGGCGGTCAACCCCCCTGCACCGTAAATCAGCCCCCCCCCCCTCCCGCATCCCAAAGCAGCCCCCCCATCCCCGGATTTTCTGGGTGCCCCTCTTCCTCCAAGTAAAGGGGTGACCCGCCCCACCCCCCCCCCCCCAGACCCCCTAAATAGGGAGACCCCCCCAGTGGAACCCCCTTAATTAAAGGGACCCCCCTCACATGGGCCCCCAACTAAATAGGCGGACCCCCAACTCTCCAGAGACTCCCTCACAATTTCCAGCTGAGCACTTGAAAATAGCTCAAGTGTGAAGGGGGGGGGGGGTGATTTGAAGTGGTTGATGTTTGTAAACATTCTGGTCAGAGCACTGGGGAGTTACTGACTTGTGAAGGAAGATGAATGAAGCAAGGCTCACAGCTCTGTGTGTGTGTGTGTGTGTGTGTGTGTGTGTGTGTGTGGAAGCTGTCAATCACAGCCCACTAAGGGAAACGAATGAATGGCTTGTAGCTCAAGGATCTGAGGGGTTCAGGCACAGGCCACTTACTTTCTCTTTCCAGGAGGTGATACGTGGGCCTGGATTCTCAGTCGGCGGGATCCTCCTCTCCGTCGGCAGCGCACTGCAGACATCCCGACAGCACGGGGCACCCACAATGGGAAATTGGCCGGCTGCCGGGACGGATGGTCCGGCTGCCGGCGGGAATGTGCCGCACCCAGAGTGTCGCGGGATGGAGAGGCCTCCCCCTGGTGCTTTCTGTGTCTGAGCCAGCAGATGTATCGCCCAGGTGAGTGTTACAACAGTGATTTTTTTTCACTGCCTCTGCCTGGACTGCTCTCTAGCTTCCAGACGGAGGTCTATTTTCAGAGGGCTATCGGTCTGCCCGCTCAAATTAACAATCCCTGGTAATCCTCACTATACGTAAATTTGCATGGCGAAGGATAGTGAATTGCTTCCTGATCTATGCTCCCAGTGGCGGCCCACATCAGTTGCAATTCACCTCTGGCAGGAGAACATATGTGAAATTATAAAGAACATGCAACACAGAAATAGGCCGTTCGGCCCAACTAAACTGTGTTAGTATTTATGGTGAACACGAGCCTCATTCCAGTCCGCCAACCTCATCTCAGCCTTTCAGAATCTCTCTCTATTCTGTTCTGCACTCAGTCTAACCTCCTTCAGAGAGCAGCTACTTCCTGTTGTAGCAAGTTCCACGTCCTACCCACGCTGAGGAACGAAATGTCTCCCGATTATTATTATTATTACTGCCCTCTGATTTATCAATAACACCAGAGCTGCTCAGAGTATTCAAGGTGCAACCCAACCAGAATTTGCCTCCTCTGAAATCTTTCACTGTTACCGCAACCTCAATAAAGTGTCGGGAAAACATATACACTTGAAGGGTTCCAGCAAGTTCACTCAAAAAGGGAGAGTTCAGCGAATTCTCATTTCATTTTCAGTTCAAACAAACGCCAGTACTGTATTTGCCCGAACTGGCTTGATATTGTGTGGCGTGCTGCCCTCTTGTGGAAAGTTTCAAGTTACGTGTGTCCTCCAGCCCTCACCCCACTCCACCCCCTCCCCTGATCTGGGTTCATTCCTGAGCAGTTAGCTATGATGCTGGAAAACCCTAAGACAAAGGTCTTTGATAAAAGCAGGAAGTTAGACATTTATACTTCGGTTGCACTTATTTAGATCAACTGTGGGTAGAATTCTACGTTGCCCGGCGCTATGATCAGGAATCCCGATCGGGCAGAGAAGCCCACATCGGCTCAAAAACGGGTTCGGCTTCAGGCAGCTGACCCGTGCCCGGTCTCCTGTCCTGCCAAGCCTCCTGCACAGCTCCGGACAAAGCGGGATTCCCGCACTGTGCCAGACAAAACGGGATTCCCGCACTGTGCCGGACAATTCGAGATTCCCGCACTATGCAGGACAAAGCGGGATTCCCGCACTGTGCCGGACAATTCAAGATTCCCGCACTATGCAGGACAAAGCGGGATTCCCGCACTGGGCCGGACAAAACAGGATTCCCGCACCGAGCCGGACAAAGTGGGATTCCCGCACCGAGCCGGACAAAGCGAGATTCCCGCACTGTGCCGGACAAAATTAGATTCCCGCACCGAGCCGGACAAAGCGAGATTCCCGCACTGAACCGGACAAAGCGGGATTTCCGCACTGTGCCGGACAAAGCGGGATTCCCGCACCGAGCCGGACAAAGTGAGATTCCTGCACTGTGCCGGACAAAGCGGGATTCCCACACTGTGCCGGACAAAGCGGGATTCCCGCACCGAGCCGGACAAAGCGTGATTCCTGCACCAAGCCGGAAAAAGTGGGATTCCCGCACCGAGCCGGACAAAGCGAGATTCCCGCACTGTGCCGGACAAAATTAGATTCCCGCACCGAGCCGGACAAAGCGAGATTCCCGCACTGAGCCGGACAAAGCGGGATTCCCGCACTGAGCCGGACAAAGCGAGATTCCTGCACCGAGGTGGCCAAAGTGAGATTCCCACACTGTGCCGGACAAAGCGAGATTCCCACACTGTGCCGGACAAAGCGAGATTCCCACACTGTGCCGGACAAAGCGAGATTCCCACACTGAGCCGGATAAAGTGGGATTCCCACACTGTGCCGGACAAAGCGAGATTCCCACACTGTGCCGGACAAAGCGAGATTCCCACACTGTGCCGGACAAAGCGAGATTCCCACACTGAGCCGGATAAAGCGGGATTCCCACACTGTGCTGGACAAAGTGAGATTCCCACACAGTGCCGGACAAAGCGAGATTCCCGCACCAAGCCGGACAAAGCGGGATTCCCGCACTGTGCCGGACAAAGTGAGATTCCCACACTGTGCCAGACAAAGCGAGATTCCCGCACCAAGCCGGACAAAGCAGGATTCCCACACTGTGCCGGACAAAGCGGGATTCCCGCACCGAGCCGGCCAAAATGAGATTCCCGCACTGTGCCAGACAAAGCGAGATTCCCACACTGTGCCGGACAAAGTGAGATTCCCGCACTGAGCCGGACAAAGTGAGATTCCCGCACTGTGCCGGACAAAGTGAGATTCCCACACTGTGCCGGACAAAGTGAGATTCCCACACTGTGCCGGACAAAGCGAGATTCCCGCACCAAGCCGGACAAAGTGAGATTCCCGCACTGTGCCGGACAAAGCGAGATTCCCGCACCAAGCCGGACAAAGCGGGATTCCCACACTGAGCCGGACAAAGTGAGATTCCCGCACCAAGCCGGACAAAGCAGGATTCCCACACTGTGCCGGACAAAGCGAGATTCCCGCACCAAGCCGGACAAAGCGAGATTCCCGCACTGTGCCGGAAAAAGTAAGATTCCCGCACTGTGCCGGACAAAGCGGGATTCCCACACTGTGCTGGACAAAATGAGATTCCCGCACTGTGCCGGACAAAGCGGGATTCCCACACTGAGCCGGACAAAGTGAGATTCCCGCTCTGTGCCGGACAAAGCGGGATTCCCACACTGAGCCGGAAAAAGTAAGATTCCCGCACCGAGCCGGACAAAGCGGGATTCCCGCACCAAGCCGGAAAAAGTAAGATTCCCGCACCGAGCCTGACAAAGCGGGATTCCCGCACCGAGCCGGACAAAGTGGGATTCCCGCACCGAGCCGGAGACAGTGGGTATTCCCGCATTGAGCCGGACAAAGCGGGATTCCCGCATTGAGCCGGACAAAGCGGGATTCCCGCATTGAGCCGGACAAAGCGGGATTCCCGCATTGAGCCGGACAAAGCGGGATTCCCGCATTGAGCCGGACAAAGCGGGATTCCCGCATTGAGCCGGACAAAGCGGGATTCCCGCACTAAGCCGGACAAAGCGAGATTTGTGTCACAAGTAGGTTGACATTAACACTGCAATGAAGTTACTGTGAAAATCAAGGGGATGGGCGGAGCACATCGCTGGACCACCAGGTGTTGGGGCTCTTTATTGCAATCCTTAGATGCACAGTCCCACAGCAGAGGAAGCAGGGGATTAACAGGGCTACTCTCACACACAGGGACACATGCCGTGGTGGCCGCTGGCACCTCCTCTGGCCCCTCTCGGTGTAATAGCGTCACGAGTCAGACGATGAGCTAACCCACACAAGGATGAAGTGATTTCTCCAGGCCCTGTCGGTCAACCGCGTCCCATTGGTATCACACAATATGAATGTATAGATCCCAGACCCACCCAGGAAACTTGGGCAGGTGGTGGGAATACAGGCTTTGCACATCAAGATCCTGGTCCAAGTGACAGATTTGGACAGGGTCGGGGTTTGGGCGAGGGGGGAGGGGTTCTGGGTGGGGGAGAATGGTGATGGTTAATGAGCAGTCAAACTCAGTATGACCGTACATTTTGGGGGTTTGGATGGTCAAGGGAAGCGTCACCTTGTCTCTCTGTCTCCCCTCTTCCTGTGCGCAGAAATGGAATTTGGAACTCAGTCAGTCGTGATCACTACCTACTTGGCCATTGCTGCCGTCAGTGACGAAAGCGCCAGGGTCAGCCCATGAAAGACCCTGCATGAGAGGAGCCTGCACCAGAACAGCAGACAACAGCCGGTGAGGCTCAAGTACTGTGGCGCTAACAATTGCACACAAAGACTTGATTCGGTACAAGAGAGGCTTTATTACAGTGAGAAGCTATTCCTTCGGCTGCAGCTGTAGAATGGCTTCTCAGGGAAACTTATGAATATTTATACTGCCCCCTGTGGGCGGAGCTAGCCGGCAGGGGCTTACCGAAAACCTGTAATACAGGTACTGTCATACATCCCCTAATGCAAGCACACACATATATACAGTGGTAGAGATCACCATATTCACCCCCTGTAAAAAATGAGTCTGGCGGGGGTGACGTGAAACTATAATACATAAACGTGATCTTTTTACAGAGGGGGGTAAAAGAACCAAGTGTCTCCGGGGGTTGTAGCTGGTCGTCCTGCTGGAGGCGATACCCCTGCTGAGCAGGAACTGACGCAGCTCATCGCTCATGAATGAGGATCCCCTGTCACTGTGGATGTAGTCGGGGAAACCGAACAGAGCGAATATGGAATCGAGGGCCTTGATGACGGTGGCAGACGTCATATCCGGGCATGGGATGGCGAAGGGGAACCTAGAGAATTCATCGACCACACTAAGGATGTAGGTGTTGCGGTCGGTGGAGGGAAGGGGCCCTTTGAAGTCCACGCTGAGGCGTTCAAAGGGGCGGGACGCTTTCACCAGGCGCGCGCGGTCTGGCCGGTAGAAGTGCGGCTTGCACTCCGCACAGACCTGGCAGTCTCTGGTGACTGTCCGTACTTCCTCGATGGAGTAGGGCAGATTGCGGGCTTTGATTAGATGGTACAAGCGAGTGACCCCCGGATGGCAAAGGCTCTCGTGCAAGGCACGGAGCTGGTTCACTTGTGCACTGGCACATGTACCTCGGGATAGGCCGTCTGGGGGCTCGTTGAGCTTGCCGGGGCGATACAAGATCTCGTAATTATAGGTGGAGAGCTCGATTCTCCACCGCAAGATTTTGTCGTTTTTGATCTTGCCCCGCTGCGTGTTGTTAAACATGAAGGCTACCGACCGTTGGTCAGTGAGGAGAGTGAATCTCCTGCCAGCCAAGTAATGCCTCCAGTGCCGCACAGCTTCAACGATGGCCTGGGCCTCCTTCTCAACAGAGGAATGTCGGATTTCGGAGGCATGGAGGGTGCGGGAAAAGAATGCCACGGGTCTGCCTGCCTGGTTTAAAGTGGCGGCAAGGGCGAAATCTGAAGCGTCGCTCTCTACTTGGAAGGGCAGTGTCTCGTCTACTACATGCATCCCGGCCTTGGCTATGTCTGAGTGAATACGAGCGAAGGCCTGTTGCGCCTCGGCTGAGAGGGGAAATTGTGTGGGCAGGCCTTGTCCATGTATTGTGGGACCCACTGGGCAGCGTTTGAGAGCCTTGGGGCAGTGGGGGAGGGGAAGCTCCATGAGGGGGCGCATGCGGTTGGGATCGGGCCCCAGTAGTCTGTTTTGGACTACGTAGCCGAGAATGGCTAAGTGGTCTGTGCGGAACACGCACTTCTCCTTGTTATAAATGAGGTTGAGGAGAGATGCGGTGTGGAGAAATTTAGCAAGGTTGGTGTCATGGTCCTGCTGGTCGTGGCCGCAGATGGTAACATTGTCTAAGTACGGAAACGTGGCCCGCAGTCCGTACCGGTCAACCATTCGGTCCATTTCTCGTTGAAATACCGAGACCCTGTTAGTGACGCCGAAGGGAACCCTAAGAAATTGACAGAGTCGACCGTCCGCCTCGAAGGCAGTGTAGGGACGGTCCGATTTATGGATGGGGAGCTGGTGGTAGGCGGATTTCAGGAAAATTGTTGCGAAGACCCGGTACTGTGCAATCTGATTGACCATATCAGATATGCGGGGGAGAGGATACGCATCGAGCTGCGTGTACCGGTTGATGGTCTGGCTGTAGTCCACGACCATTCTGTGCTTCTCCCCGGTCTTAACCACTACCACCTGGGCTCTCCAGGGGCTGTTGCTGGCCTCGATAATACCCTCCCGAAGCAGCCCCTGGACTTCGGACCTGATGAAGGTCTTGTCCTGGGTGCTGTACCGTCTGCTCCTGGTGGCGACGGGCTTGCAATCTGCAGTCAGATTGGCAAAGATGGAGGGATGTTCAACCTTGAGGGTCATGAGGCCGAAAACGGTGAGGGGAGGTAAGGGTCCGCCGAATTTGAGGGTGAGGCTCTGGAGGTTACATTGGAAGTCCAGGCCCAGTAAAAGTGTCGCACAGAGGTTGGGGAGAACGTACAGGCGGAAACGGTTGAATTCAACGCCCTGTACGGTGAGTTTAACCAGACAGAAACCCCGGACCGGGACAGAGTGGGATCCGGAGGCCAGGGAGATCCGCCGGTTGGCAGGATGGACCGCGAGGGAGCAGCGCCTTACCGTGTCCGGATGGATGAAGCTATCGGTGCTCCCAGAGTCGATGAGGCAAGAGGTCGCGTGGCCGTTAATGAGCACCGTCGTTGAAGCGGTAGCCAGGTTGCGAGGACGGGATTGGTCGAGCTTCATGGAGGCGAGTAGCGGGCGATCGACCGAAGAGTCCGACGAGTCCGATGAGTAGCGGCTGCGACCCGGGTCCCGTGGTCCCGTCCTGAGGGGAGGACAAAATGGCGGCGTCTGGAGTACCTGCGGGGAAGAAGATGGCGGCGCCCATGGTGCGCACATGGGGGGGGTGAAAGATGGCGGCGCCCACTGATCGCACCTGGCCCCGGGGGCAGAGGACGGCAGAGCCCGTTGCAGCGAGGGGGGAGAGGTCAGGCGCGATAGCGGCAACTGCGCGGGATTGACACACCGCTGCAAAGTGGCCTTTCTTGCCACAAGATTTGCAGGTCGCGGTGCGGGCCGGGCAGCGCTGGCGGGGGTGCTTCTGCTGACTGAAGAAGTAGCAGCAGGGACCCCCAGGGTGCGCGGTGCGGCGAGCAGAGCAGGCATACCGTGCGGTAGCGACCCCAGTCGGGGGGGGGGGGGGGGGGGGGGGGGGGTTGGTTGCGGGGTCCACGAGGGGTAGGATGGGTGGGCCGTGTGGCTGGCGGGGTAGGATTGCACATTACGGGAAGCGGCCGTCATTGAGAGCGCTAAGGTCTTTGTTGCCGCAAGATCGAGAGCGGCTCCTTCCAGCAGTCGTTGCCGGATGGGGTCCGATGCAATACCCGTTACAAATGCATCACGCATGAGTAGATTCGAATGTTCCGTGGCTGAGACGGCCTGGCAGTCGCAGTCCCGTACTAGAGGGATAAGGGCCCGCCGGAAGTCCTCAATCGACTCACCCGGTTGTTGAACGCGAGTGGAGAGTACATGTCTCGCAAACAGAGTGTTCGTCGATTGAGCGTAATTCTCTTTGAGCAGTTCCATGGCCCGGGCGTAGGTAGGCGTGTCCTGAATCAGCGGGAACACGCTGGAGCTCAACCTTGAGTAAAGGAGTTGTACCTTCTGAGCCTCCGATGGTGCAGAGGAGATGTAGGCCTCGAAAACAGCCAGCCAGTGGTTAAAGTCTTTTCTGGCGTGTGGCGACTGCGGATCCAGCTGCAGGCGATCGGGCTTAATTCTGCTGTCCATGATGTTGGAAAATCTCACTGTAATAAATTGTGGCGCTAACAATTGCACACAATTCGGTACAAGAGAGGCTTTATTACAGTGAGATGCTATTCCTTCGGCTGCAGCTGTAGAATGGCATCTCAGGGAAACTTATGAATATTTATACTGCCCCCTGTGGGCGGAGCTAGCCGGCAGGGGCTTACCGGAAAACCCGTAATACAGATACTGTCATACATCCCCTAATGCAAGCACACACATATATACAGTGGTAGAGATCACCACAAGTACCTCAAGAGCAGGTAGGAAGATGGTGCTAAATCAGGCCATATTTCTACCATCAGCGCTCGTCTTTTGGGGCATGTGCCGCCATCGACTGCACGTCACCAAGGAGACTGTGCGGCAGCTGTGCCAAATGGAGGCGGACCTGGCTCCGTGAGGGGTAGGAGGAGGATACCAGCTTCCTGTGACCGTGAAGGTGATTCGCTGCCCTCAACTTCTATGCGACTGGGTGGTAGGGTGGCGCAGTGGTTAGCACTGCCGCCTCACGGCATCAAGGACCCGGGTCACTGTCCATGTGGAGTTTGCACATTCTCCCCATGCCTGCGCGGGTTTCACCCCCCACAATCCAAAAAGATGTAAAGGGTTGGTGGATTGGCCACGTTATATTGCCCCTTAATTGGAAAACAAAAAGAATTGGGAACTTTAAATTTAAAAACATTTCCATGCTTCTGGCTCGTTCCAGGGCTCGAGCGGGGACCTATGCGGGATTTCACTCAGGTGCATCCGAGATGTCATCAATGATCTATACACCTGGACATCTATCTACATCCATTTCAATCTGGACCAGGCCTACCAGGATGCCCGGGCTGCTGAATTTGCTGCCATCGCTGGCATGCTCCAGGTCCAGAAGGTTACTGATGGCACGCATGTCGGCCTCAGAACACCAGCTCAGCAGGGTGTGCCCTTCATTAACACTCCCTCAATGTGCTGTTGGTGTTAGGCACATTAGGCACATCTGTGCACCACATCCAGGAAGCGTGCACTCATTTACATTCTGGCGCAGCTGGAGGTTCCTGGCACCGTTGAGGTGATCCCTCGGGGGAGGAGTTGGCTAGCGAGAGACAAGGCCTACCCACTGTGATCATGGCTGATGTGTGGTGATCCCAGACTGAGGCCATTTCGGCAGCAGCTGCAGGAAGCAGCACATCTCTGCGTAATAAAGCCTCAATTACACTCTACTCTCGTCTCATCGTAATTGATACTCCATCAATTTATTACGCAGAGATTTTACAACGATGGACCTCCGCATCAAGCCGATGGCCTGTAGCTGCGCTCTCAAGCAGACAACGCCACGTCGGCCTTCGCACATTGGCTAGCTTGCTTTGAAGCATACATTGGATCAGCGACAGAACCACCCTCAGAGGCACAGAAGCTCCAGATCCTGTATACGCGGCTGAGCTCCGACATCTTTCCCCTCATCCGGGACGCGCCTACCTACGCTGAGGCCATGGCGCTACTGAAGGAGAACTACACTCAGCAAACCAACAGAATCTACGCCAGGCATCTCCTGTCCAGGTGGCATCAACTACCCGGTGAGTCTGTGGAAGATTTCTGGCGTGCCCTGCACGCCCTGGCGAGGGACTGCGATTGCCAGGCCATTTCGGCTGTTGAACATTCTGAACTCCTGATTAGACACGCTTTTGTTACGGGCATAGGGTCGGCGTACATCCGCCAGTGCCTCTTTGAAGGGGCTACCCTCGACCTCGCGGCGACCAAGAAACTCGCGCTCACTCACAGTCACCTCCCGCAATGTACAGGCGTCCGACACCGACCGCACGGCCCTCCCCTCCTGGACATCATGGACCCCACCAGCAAACACCCCACCATGGACCCCACTAGCGATCGCCCCCAGCCAACCCCAAGCCTGCGCCGCACGGCAGCCAACCAACCCCGGGGGACCCAAGTCCTACTTCTGCGGACAGACAAAACATCCCCGGCAGTGCTGCCCGGCGCGGAGCGCGCTTGCATGGCCTGCGGGAAGAAAGGACATTTCACTGCTGTGCGCCAGGCCCACTCGATCGTCGCTGTAACCAGGCCCATTGTCCCTCCACCCCCCCACGTGCGACCGGTGGGTGCCGCCATCTTCCTTGCCTCAGGACGCTTGCAGCCCGTGGGCGCCGCCATCTTTAACGCTGCCCGCCACGTGCACCCCGTGGGCGCTGCCATCTTCCCTGCCCCAGGACCCCTGCTCGTCGGGCACCTCATCAGGCCGCTCATCGCCTGCAACTGCCGCCGACCAGTCAGGGGCCTTTCAACACCAGCCGCGTCTCGCCTCCATCACGATCGACCAGTCCCGACCGCACAACCTCGAGACCGCGTCGATGACAGTGAAGGTCGATGGGCTTCTGGACTCCGGAGCACTGAGAGCTTCATCCACCCCGATATGGTAAGGCGCTGCTCCCTCACGGTAGACCCCGTTAATCAGAAAATATCCCTGGCCTCCGGATCCCACTCCATGGCGATCCGGGGGTACTGCATCGCCACCCTCACCATCCAGGGCGTAGAGTTCAGCGGCTTCGGGCTCTACGTCCTCCCCAACCTCGGCGCTGCCTTGCTACTCGGCCTGGACTTCTAGTGCAACCTCCAGAGCCTAACCCTGAAATTTGGCGGGCCCCTACCACCTCTTAAGGTCGCCCCGTCTTCTCTGTTTGCAAACCTCACCCCGTATTGCAAACCCGTTGCCACCAGGAGCAGACGGTACAGTGCCCAGGACAGGATCTTCATCAGGTCTGAGGTCCAGCGGCTGCTGTGGGAAGGTATCATCGAGGCCAGCAACAGCCCCTGGGGAGCAGACGGTACAGTGCCCAGGACAGGATCTTCATCAGGTCTGAGGTCCAGCGGCTGCTGTGGGAAGGCATCATCGAGGCCAGCAACAACCCCTGGGGAGCCCAGCTGGTAGTTGTGAAAACTGGGGAGAAACACAGGATGGTCGTTGACTACAGTCAGACCATCAACAGGTACACGCAGCTCGATGCGTACCCCCTCCCATGCATATCTCATATGGTCAATCAGATTGCACAGTACTGGGTCTTCTCGACAGTGGACCAGAAATCTGCCTGCCACCAGCTCCCCATTCGCAAGGCGGACCACCCGTACACCGCGTTTGAAGTGGACGGCCGCCTGTACCACTTCCTTAGGGTTCCCTTCGGCGTCACTAATGAGGTCTCGGTCTTCCAACGGGAGATGGACCGAATGGTTGACCAGTAAGGACTGCGGGCCACCTTCCTGTACCTGGATAATGCCACCATCTGCGGCTATGACCAGCAGGACCATGACGCTAACCTTTCCAAATTTCTCCACACCGCCAAACTCCTCAATCTAACCTACAACAAGGAGAAGTGCGTGTTCAGCACTAACCGCATAGCCATCCTTGGCTATGTGGTACAAAATGGAGTTCTAGGCCCGACCCCGATTGCATGCGCCCCCTCATGGAACTCCCCCTTCCCCACAGCCCCATGGCCCTGAAATGATGCCTGGGGTTCTTCTCGTACTACGCCCAGTGGGTCCTTAACCATGCGGACAAGGCCCGCCGCCCACTCATTCACTCCACCGTTTTCCCCCTGACGGCCGAGGCTCACCAGGCCTTCAACCATATGAAGGCCGACATCGCCAAGGCCGCGATGCACGTGGTCGAGGAGACCCTCCCCTTCCAAGTTGAGAGCGATGCATCAGACGTCACTCTAGCCGCCACCCTCAACCAGGCAGGCAGGCCAGTGGCATTCCTTTCCCGCACCCTCCATGCCTCCGAAATTTGGCACTCCTCCGTCGAGAAGGAAGCCCAAGCCACCGTAGAAGCTGTGCGTCATTGGAGGCATTACCTGGCCGGCAGAAGATTCACTCTCCTCACTGACCAAGATCGGTTGCCTTCATGTTCAACACACAGCGGGGCAAGATTAAAAATGATAAGATCTTGAGGTGGAGGATCGAGCTCTCCACCTACAATTACGAGATTTTGTATCGGCGCAGTAAGCTCAACGAGCCCCCAGGCTCCCAATCCCTGTCATAACATCCACTCATGTATATAATGAGATGCAGACAGGCAGCGATTGACACACAGGATGACCAATGAACACACAACACAGAACAACCAATCACCAGACAGGACACCACCGCTATAAAGCCCATAGGGCATTAAGACTCTCCCTCTCTCAGGGCCCAGCTACTGAGACAGTCAGAGTGCACAAGTTAGTGGGCACTACTGCCACGCGGTAGCTAGTAAGTCTGGTCGAGCCAGTAAGAGGTCATCAGTAGGATTAGTAGAGTGTCAACCCACAGCTGAACATGTACAGCAGTCCATAGTTAAATAGAACAGTGTTGGATCATCTCCTGTGTCAGACGTTTGTTTCTAGCTTCCCTGCATCCAGTTGCAGTCAACGTCGAACCAACCTGCCTAACACATCAATCCCGAGGTACGTGTGCCAGCACACAAGTGGACCGACTCCGGGCCCTGCACGACGATCTCTGTCACCCAAGAGTCACCCGGTTTTTTCACTTCATAAAGGCCCACAATCTGCCCTACTCCATCGAGGAGGTCAGGGCTATCACCAGAGACTGCCAGGTCTGCGCGGAGTGTAAACCGCACTTCTACCGGCCAGACCGCGCACACCTGGTGAAGGCCTCCCGCCCCTTTGAACGCCTCAGTGTGGATTTCTAAGGGCCCCTCCCCTCCACCGACCAAAATACGTACTTTCTTAACGTGGTCTACGAATCCTCCAGATTCCCCTTCGTCGTCCCATGCCCCGATATGACGTCTGCCACCGTCATCAAAGTCCTCAACACCACCTTCACTCTGTTCGGTTTCCCCGCCTATGCCCACAGCGATCCTCATTTATGAGTGATGAGCTGCGCCAGTACCTGCTCAGCAAGGGCAGTGCCTCGAGCAGGACGACCAGCTACAACCCCCGGGGAAACGGGCAGGTGGAGCAGGAGAATGGGACGGTCTGGAAGGCCGTCCAGCTGGCCCTACGGTCCAGGAATCTCCCGGCCTCCCATTGGCAGGAGGTCCTTCCTGACGCCCTTCACTCCATTCAGTCGTTCCTTTGCACTGCGACCAATGAAACTCCCCCATGAATGTCTCTTTGCCTTCCCCAGGAAGTCCACCTCCAAGGTTTCGCTCCCAACGTGGCTGGCAGCTCCAGGACCCGTTCTCCAGCACGTGCGGCTCCACAAGGCGGACCCGTTGGTCGAGAGGGTACCCCGACGGCCGTCAAGACACAGTTTCCCTCAGGGACCTGGCGCCAGCTGGGCCCCCACACCCCCACACCCCTCTGCCCCGGCGCCACCCTTCCTCCCCCCAGTGCACCTCACCACAGCCCCCGCTCTAGGACGATCCGTCCTCCCCTTGGTCCCACCCGGGGATGAAGATGAGGTCGACATGCCCCCGGAGTCACCGGCGACCGAACCGACGCCTGCTTCGCCACCGGGACTGCAGCGCTCGCAACGAAGGATCAAGGCGCCCTATTGTCTGAATTTGTAAACTTTTCCTAAAATGTTAAACATCTGCATGTAAATAGTCTTCCACCACCCCCGCTGGAATCTTTTTTTAACAGGGGGTGAATGTGGTAGTAACCACTGTTGTATATATATATATATCGCATATGAGGTGTATTACGGTCAGGCTCCTGTACTACAGGTACAGGGGTAGATCCCTGCCTGCTGGCTCCGCCCAGTAGGCGGAGTATAAATGTGTGTGCTCACCGAGCTGCAGCCATTTCGTCAGCCACTGTAGGAGGCCACACATCTCAGTGTAATAAAGCCTCGATTACACTCTACTCTCGTCTCGTCCTAATTGATAGTGCATCAGCACCCACAGCTAAAACTGAAGAGTTTAAAAGAAAAATCAATTATAGAACATAGAACATAGAACAGTACAGCACAGAACAGGCCCTTCGGCCCTCGATGTTGTGCCGAGCAATGATCACCCTACTTAAACCCACGTAACCCGTATACCCGTAACCCAACAATCCCCCCATTAACCTTACACTACGGGCAATTTTAGCATGGCCAATCCACCTAACCCGCACATCTTTGGACTGTGGGAGGAAACCGGAGCACCCGGAGGAAACCCACGCACACACGGGGAGGACGTGCAGACTCCACACAGACAGTGACCCAGCCGGGAATCGAACCTGGGACCCTGGAGCTGTGAAGCATTGATGCTAACCACCATGCTACCGTGAGCTATTTTTTTCCTGAAGATACTTGTTCCGCACAGAGTTAGATTCCAGTAATGCTTTGTGCTCTTTCTTGCCAGGCTGCATCTCCCACCCAAAACCAAATGACTGCTGACTGACTGGATTATGTTCCCACAAGTACCCCAGTCACAACTCGGAGCCGGAGGACTCCAATGCACAACATTTAGCAGATAATTGCCGTATGTCCTGTGGGGTTCTCCCCGCCTTTCAATTGGTCCATCGTTATGAAGATGATTTATGTTTTCCCCATTCTGATCGGCTCGAGGGTGGGGTGGAGAAATGTGGGTTTGGCAACTCCATCCTTCCCAATCGGGGGGGGAAAATGCATCTGTTCAGGGATTTTTAATCGCAAGTTATTTAGATCTCCACAAAACAAGAAATCTAAAATATATTTTTAATTTAGAATTTAATAATAGTTATAATACAGAGTGGCAGCAACGAACGTGACATTTTTAAAAGCATCGACAGGGTATCTAGTGTGAATGTGGTGTGGGTGGCGAGAGTTGGCCATTTTGTAAAAGTGGGTCGCCAGGTAAAAATGTGAGAAACGCCACATCAAACGGTTCCAGGTAGCCGTGATGCCACCAGGAATAGAACTCTGAGGGCAGGAGTTCAGTTTGTGGGCAATATTCCATCTTGCGTAGATCAGTATGTTGAAGAACCGATTAGGTAACAGGCTGTCCCGGATCCAATATTGTGCAATGGGAAAACACAAGCACCAGTGAATTTGAACGCAATGTGCCTTTGAACTTTCCCAAAAACATTTTGGGCTGGTTTAAACAGGTTGGTGCTGATATATTGAGTGGAAAATCGACTTCTTCCTGTAATCTGCATTGGTCTAGTAGGAAAGTCTCCATTCATCTCTTTATTTGGATCTGTGTGTTTCATACCAGGCTGCCCCCCCCCCCCCCCCCCCCCCCCCCCGTCAATCTATGCTGCACCCCATCTGAAACTTCAATATCCTTCCTGTAATGTGGAGCTGAATACGTTCAGAGGGCGGCACTGCTGCCTCACGGCGCCGAGGACCCAGGTTCGATCCCAGCCCCGGGTCATTGTCTGTGTGGAGTTTGCACGTTCTCCCCGTGTCTGCGGGGGTCTCACCCCCACAACCCAAATATGTGCCGGGTAAGCGGATTGGCTATGCTACATTGCCCATCATAGAACATAGAAAATACAGCACAGAACAGACCCTTCGGCCCACGATGTTGTGCCAAACTTTTGTCCTAGATTAAGAACAAATTAATCTACACCCCATCATTCTACTTTAATCCATGTACCTATCCAATAGTCGCTTGAAGGTCCCTAATGTTTCTGACTCAACTACTTCCACAGGCAGTGCATTCCATGCCCCCACTACTCTCTGGGTAAAGAACCGACATCGACCTATATCTTCCACCATTCACCTTAAATTTATGTCCCCTTGTAATAGTTTGTCAATTGGGAAAAAATATACTTTCACTGCGGGTTTATATCGGCTCAGCATTATCTCCTGGATTTTACATTCTCTAGTTGCGGAAATTAAATCTTGAATTCCAATTAACAGCTGCACTGACTTGTAATTTGAACTCGCTGCCCAAGTATTTAGCCACTGGGTGGCGCCACTAACCTACAAAATTTGTCAGCGAGCAGTTCGCCCACTTGTTCTGTTCCATGCTGGGTGGAATATATAAAAAAAAGCAACAGTTAGAGTTGAAGATCTTTAGGAATACATCAGATGTGGATCCCTGCCCAGTTTTGGCACCAAGGCTAGGTCCGGTTTGTGCTGATTTAGCTGAAGTCAGGAAGGGTTGTGCTGTGGGGTGTGGAGGAAATCAAACACACTCCCTCCCTCCACACCCAGAAAAGGAAAAAGGTCATTTGTTTGCCTTTAGCATTCCTGGCGTGGAGCCTTGCTCGCTGGGAGTGATTACTGGACCCATTTCCATCATTGTGATTTTCCAAGCTCGCTGGTTTAAAGAGTGGAAAAGTGTAGGAGGGGCCTCCTGGATAAAATCCCAATCGTTGCCTGTGGATCAGTGCTTTGAAGAGTGAGGATGTCTCTCTCCCCCCACCGGCTGCTGGTGGCCAGACTTGGTGGGACTTGCCTGCACTTGGAATAACCCATCAACACTGAGGCTCACTCAGAATCGTCACATGGGCGAGGTTCTGAAAGGCTTTCATGAAACAACAATTTAACTGTTAAACGATGCTCCCACTATACTTTACATTTGGAAGTAGCATTGCAGTGCATTTTTAATGTAGAACTGTAACATGTAGTAGGTGGCACGGCAGCACAGTGGTTAGCACTATTGCTTCACAGCACCAGGGTCCCAGGTTCAATTCCCGGCTTGGGTCACTGCCTGTGCGGAGTTTGCACGTTCTCCCCGTGTCTGCGTGGGTTTCCTCCGGGGTGCTCCCACAAGTCCCGAAAGATGTGCTTGTTAGGTGAATTGGACATTCTGATTTCTCCCTCCATGTACCCGAACAGGTGCCAGAAAGTGGCGACTGGGGGCTTTTCACAGTAACTTCATTGCAATGTTAATGTCAGCCTACTTGTGACAATAAAGATTATTATTAGTGCAGTGTCTCAACTTGATGCTCCAAATTTGCCAGGACTGCTGCCAAAAACAAGAACTGCTTCAGTCACATACGGTCGCTCAGCAGAGCCTAGCCAAACGTTTTAAAACTTTGTGCCGTGCTCGATTAAATAGCGAACCATTTGGCAGGGTGGCAATGGCCAAAATTTACTGCAGTGGGACATCTACATAGCATCTGCCATCAGTTACACTTGCTCCCGCAGGTGTAATTCTTTTAATTTTTTTGCACAGCGAGTTGCTGGAAGTGCAAGCTGGTAATTTCACACCCAGGGGAATGGAGCAAATAGCTGTCCTTAGCCAGAGTAATGAATACAAAACAGCGCGCGATTAAAGAGGAAATGTAAATTAGAGTCAATGTCAAATTAGTTACCGAAAGAGTAACAGAAAGGCAAAGAAAGATTGGATTAAAAGACAGAAAAGGGTTTAAGAAGAGTTTGATATTTTAATAATTTGAATATTTGAAGGAATAAGACTCCACACTTGCAATTGTGCATTTTCGGTATCAAAGAGTTTAGCCGTTAAGTAATTAACATCTAACACATTGTTAAATATGTTTGAAATAACAAGGAGGTCATTTTAGTTGGGGAGTCTGGTTGGCATTTACCGGGTAAATACTGTAGCTTCACAGCATTTAATGCATTTCAACAGTGGGGCAGACAGCGAGATGCTTCAATTGTGAAGCAATGGTGCAACTTGAACGTACTCCCATTTGGATATTTGCATTTCACCAGACCATCCAACCCGCGCCTGGATGTTGCTGTACCATTTACTCTTAAACAACAGCGAGTACCATTAGCCTGTCTAATCTCAGCGGTTGCAATTATTTTGATTAATTACAAGCACACAAACCTTCTGGTATCGGCAACAGATTTAACCTCATCAATAAACTACTAATAATGGCAAGTAGCCGCAATGCCGAGAGTGATGCAGTCATTGATTCATAAGTGGGGCTCTTCAAACACAATTGTGACACCACTACGTTCAGTGAACTCTCCTCCCCCCCCCCCCCCCCCCAATCTAACATGAGTGACAGCCGGGTGCTGGGTGAACTCACACCCTCCCTCCCCCCCTCATCAGTTGACTTTTCAAATTCCTGTTCCTTTATCTGACAAAAGTCTTATTTCACAGAAGCTCTTCCAACCTCGATTGTTGGTTTTGAACTCTGGTTTACACCGAGCACAGCGCATCTCCCACCATACTCTTCACCCCAGTCCCAATAGCCATCTGATAGTCCATCTGCCAATCATAGGAACGCACCTTGATTATTAGACAATCAAAAATTATCCCCATTCTCAATCTGGAGTGCAAGTAGCCATTCTCCAAGAATTTGACCTCTATAGGGCACGTGACTCCATACGTTTTGCCTGCAATGCACCAATGGTGAGTTAGCTACCCAACTCCGTGGACACAAACTCCAATTCACCACTCGTTAACTCCCCCTCAAGTGAGCAATGGAAAAGGGTCAGGTATTCTTCCCCAAAGAACATAATGTACCCCCCCCCCCCCTTCCATCAACCCCATCTTGAGCAACAAAACCTGCTTTGGCTTGGCAGCTCTCCCCACCTTCCAAAATAGGCCACCTCCCACCACTGGGCAGGTAACTCACCTCGCGACTCCTCAAAGCCTGTCCACCATCTACATGGCACGTCAGGAGTGTGATGGAATACTCTCCACTTGCCTGGATGAGTGCAGCTTCAACAACACTCTAGACGCTCGACACCGCCCAGGACAAAAGCAGCCCCGCTTGATTTGGCGCTCATTCCACAAACATTCACTCCCCTCCACCATCAACTCACAGTGGCAGCAGTGTGTCCTACTACAGCAACTCACTAAACCTTCTTCCAGCACTTTCCTGACCTCACCACCAAGGGCAACAGACGCATTGGAACACCACCACCTTAAAGTTCCCCTCCTAGCCACATCCCATCCCTACTTGGCAATATATAATCGTATTCCTTCACTGTCGCTGGGTCAAATTCATGGAACACCTCACCTGACAGCACCGTGGGTGTAGCTACACCATATGGGTCGCAGCAGTTCACGAAAGTGGCTCAAAACCAATTAGGATTCGACAACAAATGCTGTCCTAGCCAACTCAGTAAACACTGAAGCAGCACGGTAGCATGGTGGTTAGCATAAATGCTTCACAGCTCCAGGGTCCCAGGTTCGATTCCCGGCTGGGTCACTGTCTGTGTGGAGTCTGCACGCCCTCCCCGTGTGTGCGTGGGTTTCTTCCGGGTGCTCCGGTTTCCTCCCACAGTCCAAAGATGTGTGGGTTAGGTGGATTGGCCATGCTAAATTGCCCGTAGTGTCCTAAAAAGTAAGGTTAAGGGGGGGGGGTTGTTGGGTTACGGGTATAGGGTGGATAGGTGGGTTTGAGTAGGGTGATCATTGCTCGGCACAACATTGAGGGCCGAAGGGCCTGTTCTGCGCTGTACTGTTCTATGTTCTATGAAGAGTGAAAACACAATGGAGCTGCATATCTGGTCTGCTGGACCAAACATTCCCATCTCTTCTGGAGCAGAGACAAAAATGAAACAGATCGACACAGATCGCTTTTCCCGCCTTCGTCGTCATCATCTCTCTCCCAACTTCTGCTCAGCACAAGAACTACCCTTGATCTCGACTCCTGTGCAATGCCACTGGAGATCCACTAGTTGGAATGTCAACAGTGAAAGGTGCGTGATGGTTATATTGCCTTAAAAAAAACACAAGCTCAACATTGGGTCCCGGTTGATCTGAATGGGGATAGACAACAAGAGTGTTGCCAAGTGCTCCACCACTTGTTGGAGATAAAAGTGCCTCATTGATCCTTCACGTCAGTAAATTAGAGACAAAATGAGCATGCAATAGAAAAATTTATTGCTTTGAGTATTGACAAATATGTAAACAAAGTTAATCAATGAAAGAAAAATTCTTGTCGCTGAATCGTAAACTGGTGTGCCATTCAGTAAATACTCTTAACGCAAACAACAATTAAGCTTTCAGACCTTTAAACCCTGCTCGATTATAGTTAATGGAACAAGACATGGTGTCTTCACAGAAGGGATATTCTATTCAAAAACACTACCACAGTAAACTGAGAAATAAGACAGCTAGCTCAATGTAGAATATAGGAAAATACTGAATCAGATATACATCATGACCTACATACTGCCTGTGACCAAGACAGGTGCACGAAGTACACCCAGACGACAAGCAACAAACTCATTGACAAAGGAGATTTCTACATAATAGTCCACAGTGACGGTATGCAATAAATAATACTGCAAATCGGTAATAAACATTTAATGTATACAGCAGTAAGAGTCATAAACAAAGTTGAGCAATAGTCTTAATCTGGGCGATTCTGGGAATCCCATGATAAACGTCCACTATTAATCCAGAGAGAAAGAAAACGAGTTGCAAAAACTTGTGTACTTGCAAAGTCAACAGTCCCATAAAATAATTAGCACAAAAACAATTGTCTCCCCCCACCCCCCCTCCAAGATTCACCGTTGTAGGCTTTTTAAACTTTATATTTGCAAACGTCTGCTGAGCAATCTGTATGCTCGGTCGCCATGGCTTCCCTAAAGCAGAGATGTTGGGGCAGAAATTCATTTTGCAGAACGCTGAAGCACCTGCTTCGGCTGTTTATGGTCCCATCCAATACTCAGCTCCCAAATACTGGGCCGACACCCAAGACAGATATGATGGTTAAGATTCTTGCCGAGTCCCTCTGCTCCCGTCTTCCCAATGATTCCCTCCTGGTGTCCTCCGCTCACCAACACTGATCTCCGTCATGGTGTGGAGCACAGGCCATGCAAAGCCCTAATCCCCCATGTCTGCGGATGCATTTACCGTTGCCAGTACAGTAACCAGCTGATGCTACTGCCCCCGGGTCTGCTCTGCACATTGGCACCCCAGAAACAGATTTCAGAGTCAGCGTTCTGAGTAGCAACTAATTACTCCTGCACATAGAGGGAGAGGTAGGGAAAAGCTGTTGCACACCTTCTCCCAGTTAGAGGGTTAGCTAGGAGAGATTCCTTTCCATATTTCCCACTGTTCACAGCTATGCCGTCAGGCATGAATGAACGAACTGTGGCGAAAACAAATAGTTTTTTCTCATTGGAACACCTCAACACGTTCCGGATTGTGAAACAGGCGGTCCATACAGGTTTCCTGATCGCAGTGCAGGGAGTCAAGCTCTGCTTGCATTAACCTTTCCGAGATAATAATTATACTGTGCAAAATCTTGCCATCCTTCAACCTTTCGCAGTACCCTGTCCTGATCAAGGAAGTGGTTGCTGTGCGGTTAGAGAGTGAACGCGGTGGTCGGGGCTGCGCGGTTTAGGGAGCAGGTACTGGTGGGACAATATCATTCAGCTTGCTCACTTCCAACTTCCAGTTTGGAAGCTTCTTAGTCGACAGGTGCCGCCGGGCATGCTTGGTCAGGTGATCGCTCCTCATGAACCGGCGCTCACACATCGGGCACACAAACTTCTTTTCGCCCGTGTGGGTCCTGCGATGTCGGGATAGTTCGTCGGAACGGGCAAACTTCCTGTCACAGTCCTCCCAATTGCAATTGAAGGGCTTCTCACCTGCAAATGGGGCACACAGCGATAAACTCAGTACATTTTTGCAAAGTAACACCAACATGCATAATTTGCATCAGACAATTGGGAACATGGACATGGAAAATAGGAGAAGGCCATTCGGCCCTTCGAGCCTGCTCTGCCATTCAACATGGGTAATGGCTGATCCTCCATCTCAATGCCATACTCCCGCTCTCTCGAGTCTCGAAATCTATCCAGTAATTTGGCCTCCGCAGCTTTCTGTGTTATAGAATTCCACCCTCGAGTGAAGACGTTTCCCCTCATCTCAGTCCCAAATAGTCTACCCCATGTCCAGAGACTGTAACCCCTTGTTCCAGAACTCCCCCAGCCAAACATCATCTCTGCTTCCAGTGTGCCTTGCCCAGTCAGAATTTTGTACATTTCAATGTCATCCCCTCTCATTCGTCTAAATTCTAGTGAGTACAGGCCCAGGCGACCCAATCTCTCCTCATCTGACAACTCTGCCAGAAAAGGAATCAGTCTGGTGAACCTTCGCTGAACTTGCACTATGAGAAGTATCTCCTTTCTTAGGTAAGGAAACCAAAACTGCACACAATACTCCAGGTGTGGTCTCACCAAAGCCCTGTACAACTGCAGCAAGACATCCTTCCTCCTGTACTCAATTCCTCTGAAAGGCCAACGTACACTATTTGCCTTCCTAACTTCTTGTTGTACCCGTATTATTTAAAAGTACGTTCAAGATATTGGTCTCCAAACTGAATCAAAAGGATTTTAATTTTCCTGGGCAGCACGGTGGCGCAGTGGTTAGCACTGTTGCCTCACGGCGCCGAGGTCCCAGGTTCGATCCCGGCCCTGGGTCACTGTCTGTGTGGAGTTTGCACATTCTCCCAGTGTTTGCGTGGGTTTCGGCCCCACAATCCAAAGATGTGCAGGCTAGGTGGATTGGCCACGCTAAATTGCCCCGTAATTGGAAAAAAATGAATTGGGTACTCTAAATAAACGGAGCCTGCACATTCTCCCAGTGTCTGTGTGAGTTTCCTCCGGGTGCTCTGGTTTCCTCCAACAAGTCCCGAAAGACGTGCTGTTTGGTGAATTGGACATTCTGAATTCTCCCTCCGTGTACCCGAACAGGCGCCGGAATGTGGCGACAAGGGGCTTTCCACAGTAACCACATTGCAGTGTTAATGTAAGCCTACTTGTGACAATAAAGATTATTAATTTTTCTTTTTGAAAGATTTAAATTTTCCCCTTCAAAAACACATTTCAATAAGATTATCCTGTATGGATCTAGTTTAGAGCAACTCGTAATTATCGTCCTTCTCAGGAGATTTCAAGAAGTAGTCAGTTTTAAAAAATGCCATGTCACTTTCTTTGTTCTGGTCGATAAACCTATCGAAGGCTCGGTGAATCTAACAGGGTTTGAAAAAAAAATGGTGTGGAAGAAGCAGTAAGCGTGTCTCACCCTCAGTTACAGCAGAGAAAACACGGAGCTTCCCCAGTTTAAATGGAGAGTGAATCAGAGGGACAACGTTCGGCATCTCTCGCTGCCCAAACTGGTGTTGGCAAACTTGGGTAGCCCGACCAACTTCCCTATAGGATGCCCCACATTACAAATACTGTACCTGTGTGAGTCCTTATGTGGGCCTTCAGATGAGAGCTTTTGAAGTAAGTCTTTCCACAGCCGGGGTGATCACAGATGTGACTGCGGTGTCGATATACATCGAGCTGGGTAACAATCTTCTGGACAGGTGGTGTGAAGCCTGGGGCTGGAGCGATAGGGGAAAGTTTGGTGCCGTTCAGACTGCTCATTCGCGGCTTTGCATACTTGACGACAGGCTGCGGCACAACAAACATCAGGGCTCCTTTGGAAACTGGCGCTCCCATTAAGACAACAGGTGGGCGCAGGGCCGGGTGCTTTGTGTCAGGGCCGCTTGTGCTGACTGGTAACACTTGACAGATGAAGGGCATTGACGGCACACTGGAGGAGACAGGTGCTGACACTAACATTGAGCATTGTTGACTACGAGTGATGACAGGAGGCTGGGAACGTGGAAGAGGAGCTTGTGCGCCCAATGGCAGGGGATTCACAATTGGTGCAAAACATTGGCTCTGATATTGTTCTACCTTTGGTCCTTTATTGTTTTCACTTCTTGGCACAATTGAAGAAATTAGTTCCGGTGATGCATAGTTTTTCATTCCAGTGCCATTCTGATGCAACGTGTTCAGTGGATTCGCCCCGTGTATGGATTTCTGATCGGCAGAGTTCTGGGTCGCCCTAACTGAGTGAGAACCGTTTACGCAGGGCAGTACGTCTGCAGTATGACGGATCACACTCGTGGCTCGAGATCGTAGTCTCGTGGATGGGTCGGCCGGTTTCGCGCCCTGCGTGAGTTTTGCATCTGACAATGTTGCCTCACCGGTGCTCCTGGTTTTCGTAGGTAAAGGGAGCTCCACTTTAGACAAAACAGTGGACGAAACCGGTGTTACGGTTTGAACCATTTGGGACGTCTCAAAGTTAGGTGGACTGTACGGTGGGGTCAAACACTAGAAACAGAAAAAATGGTTAGGATCCAAAGTGGAAAAACTGCAGCGAAAGAGGAGGTTTAAAAACAACACAAGAGATTTCAGCACAGTGTTGAAGGAGAGCTACATGGACAGCAATGCTCTCTCAGATGAGGCATTTAACGGATTTGGGCAGTGCCTCAGTTTAAGATTCAAGGACGAGCAACTGACTTGTCCCGGTCTACTGGCCAACATCACAAACATTAACACATCTCCCTGGAGATGTCTATGGGGGTTTGGCTCTGCGTAATATTTCTGTGAGGTCCAACATTACAACAGGGACTGTACCCGAGAGCAATCAGTTGTGGAACTTTCTGAAGGTGCGCTTTGAGAAGGGTTTGCTAACCCTTCAAGGCCTTGATTTTCTTTTCCTGGGTAATCTGCCCATTGCTGGACTACAGCTCTGCAGGAGCAAGCTGCCTTCGGATACCATTGCAAGGCAACAATCTTCATGAGTGGGCCTAATTGGTTCTATTTAAACACAGGGACATCGCTGTTAAGCCTGACACCGATAGAAGCAGTTGCTACAGAGCTCAATGCACAAGCTGGTTGAGTCTCCATTACCTCAGCACTGGGACACAGAGGCTAATTTTAAACCCACTCTGAAACAGTTACGGCCAAAATGAGTGAAAACGCCACAGTTCAAATCTTGAGTCCTCTCTGGTTTAATGCCTCACTACTGAGGGGTGGCGCAGTGGTTAGCACTGCTGCCTCACAGTAGCAGGGACCAGAGTTCAAATCCGGCCTTGGGTGACTGTCTGTGCGGAGTTTGCACTTCCTCCCCGTGTCTGCGTGGGTTTCCTCCGGTTTCCTCCCACAGTCCAAAGAAGTGCAGATTTGGTGGATCGGATGTGATAAATTGCCCCTTAGGTGTCCAAAGATGCACAGATTAGATGGGGTTATAGGCATAAAGCAGGGGAGGGGAGTCTGCACTAACAAAACGTTAGTGCAGACTCGATGGGCCAAATGGCCTCCTTCTCCACTGTAGGAATTTTATGGTTCTAAGGTATATTATGTGCGTCACTTACACAGTGAGCCCTCGGGGAAGACCATGCCTCGAGCTATAAATTGAGCCTCATTGTTCAATTCTCAACATTGTAACACCTCAGATAATTTACTTACAAATAGAGGAAATGTGTGGGAATCTTTAGAACTGGGCAGAAAACTATCGTCAGCTTCCTCGGATACGTCAGATACTGGGGTCAGTGGTCGCAGTTCAGTATAGCTTCTGCTGCACAATTTCCAGCTGCAGCTCATTGACATGAGCGCTTCGACGGCCTCAATGTCACCTTGTTCTGTTCTGCCACTCCAGGAGCCCGCATTGTCCCAGCATGTCCGAAAGTCTGTCTCCATTATTTCCATCTATTGAGAGAAAAACACAAGACTGCTGATTAATTATAGACACAGCTTGATGAGTCAGAGAACTTCTATCCCCCCCCTTGGACTCAAGGAATGCAAATAAATTGCCAAATGTCAAGATTCTACTGGTTCATCAAGTATTAGCCTTTCTCAGCCTCCCTCCTCCACCCCGTCAGAACAGTACATTTCCTGGACTACGTTTTTTTACAAATATCGCAACAACAATAAAAACCTAAAAAGAAAATAGTTATCATCAATGCAAAACAGGTATGTCATAATATACACCAGTATATCATGGTGCAGACACACACACTGATTGTGTGTCTGCACACAGCAAGACCAATCAACACACACAACACCGCAGCCAATCACCAGTTAGGGCACACTCACTATAAAGACAGAGGGCATCAGTTTTCCCGCTCATTCGGGATGCAGCCTCTCAGAAAGACAGAGCTCACAGCTTACAGCACAGATCTTCACCATGTGCTGAGTGCAATAATATTACCCCATTAATAATGGAGTCTAGCATTTTCCCCAGGACAGATGTTAAGCGAACAGCTATGTAGTTTCCAGGGCAGCGTGGTAGCAGAGCGGTTAGCTCGGTTGCTTCACAGCACCAGGGACCCGTATTCTATTCCCAGCTTGGGTCAGTGTCTGTGCAAAGTCTGCACTTTCTCTCAAGTGTCTCCATGGGTTTCCTCCGGGTGCTCCAGTCTCCCACAAGTCCCGAAAGACGTGCTGGTTAGGTGAAGTGGACATTTTGAATTCTCCCTCAGTGTACCCGAACAGGTGCCAGAGTGTGGCGACTAGGGGCTTTTCACGGTAACTTCATTGCAGTGTTAATGTAAGCCTACTTGTGACACTAATAAAGATAATGGGCAGCATTCTCCGATCCCCCCTGCCGGATCGGAGAATCGCCGGGGGCCGGCGTGAATCCCGCCCCCACCGTCCACCGAACTTTCCGGCACCGGAGATGCGGTGGGGGCGGGAAGCGCGCCGCGCCAGTTGGCAGCAGCTCACAGCGCCCCCCCCCCGGCAATTCTCCGGCCCGCGATGGGCCGAAGTCCCGCTGATTCTTTGCCAGTCCCGCCGGCAGTTGCTGACGCCCCCGCGCATGCGAGGACTCGCGCCGGCCGGCGGAGTCCCTTTGGCCCCGGCTGGCGTGGTGCCAAAGGCCTTCCACGCCAGCCGGCGGGGCGCAAACCACTCCAGCACCGGCCTAGCCCCATAAGGTGCGGAGAATTCCACACCTTTGGGGCGGGCTGACGCTGGAGTGGTTCACGCCACTCCATCCCGCCGGGACCCCCCGCCCCGCTGGGTATGGGAGAATCCCGCCCAATTATTTTGGGGCTTCCCTTTTGAGACCCCTGTCCTTGTTACTTCTGCCCTCACCTTTCAAAGCCTCTTCAAAAATTGTCTATTCGACAATTGTTTTTGGACATTTGGACTATTGGCTAATGTCCATTTCGCCTCCGCTGGTGTCCAAATGCTGCTGTTTTTAGACAATCATGTTGCTGGAAATGTAACATTTGTCAGTGATATACAATGGGCCGGATCCTCCATCCCGCCAGCCTCGTTTCCCAGCATGGCACATCCCATTGGGATCGGGATTCTCCGTTTCCACAGCCGGCCAATGGGATTTCCTAATGTGGCCACTCGACGCCATCGGGAGATCCACAGTCACGGTGGCTGCTGGCAAAGCAGAGGATCCTGCTGACGGAGAATCCCTCAGTGCATATTACCCAGTGTTCAAATTCCTTCCAGCACTATCAGGAACACTGTCAAAACTTTGACCATTTGTACTTCACCCAGAAGCTAATTGGGCAGCACGGTGTTTATCACTGTTGCTTCAGAGTGCCAGGGCCCCAGGTTCGATTCCCGGCTTGGGTCACTGTCTCTGCTGAGTCTGCATGTTCTCCCCATGGGTTTCCTCCAGGTGCTCCGGTTTCCTCCCACAAGTCATGCTGTTAGGGAATTTGGACATTCTGAATTCTCCCTCGGTGTACCCAAACAGGCGCCGGAATGTGGCAACTAGGGGCTTTTTACAGTAACGTCATTGTAGTGTTAATGTAAGCCGACTTGTGACAATAAAGATTATTATTGGGGCAGCAGGGTAGCATGGTGGTTAGCATAAATGCTTCACAGCTCCAGGGTCCCAGGTTCGATTCCCGGCTGGGTCACTGTCTGTGTGGAGTCTGCACGTCCTCCCCCTGTGTGCGTGGGTTTCCTCCGGGTGCTCCGGTTTCCTCCCACAGTCCAAAGATGTGCGGGTTAGGTGGATTGGCCATGCTAAATTGCCCGTAGTGTCCTAATAAAAGTAAGGTTAAGGGGGGGGGTTGTTAGGTTACGGGTATAGGGTGGATACGTGGGTTTGAGTAGGGTGATCATGGCTCGGCACAACATTGAGGGCCGAAGGGCCTGTTCTGTGCTGTACTGTTCTATGTTCTATTACATCCCCAGCCACAGCAACCTAAATGTACAATTCTATCGTGGTGCATTATTCAGATAGTTCAAGTGGGCCTGGGCAACATGCAAAATGTTTGCACTATTACACCCTACCAAAATCCAAACAGCCGTACTTCTGTTATGGAACAAAGTAATTTCCGGTTACAGGGCTTTGCACAAGGTGAGTAGAGGCAAAGTGCATTCCTCAGGTAAAACAGCCTGAGATGATGGTGAATAATTGGACCAAAGTGTAATTCAGTCCCCATTTTAAGATCACACATCAAACACTCAAAATTAAAGTGTCCAAAAAAAGGACATAGCTAAATACCAAAGCTTAGGCAACTTGGAAACAGGTTTTGGTTGACTTGGGGTGTTCTCTCCCTCCAGATGCTGCCAAACCTGCTGAGATTTTCCAGCATTTACTGATTTTGCTTCAGATCCGAGCATCCGCAGTCATTTGCTTTTATTTACTTGTTGGAGTTTAGCAGTCTCTCTGCTCAATGTAATATATTGAACGGCTGAGAGATACGAGGGGTTGGGGCTGCTACAGCCCAAAACTGGGGGCAAAATATAATGACATGACAGCAAGTTTATGTAGCCTTAATGGGGAAAAGTGATCAACATGTTGGACGTAGGAACATGGATGGGGGATTTCGGGGATGGTATAGAGCGGGCATTAGACAGCTGAGGGACCTGTTTATCGACGGAAGGTTTGCGAGCCTGGGGGAGTTGGAGGAGAAATTTGGGCTCCCGCCGGGAAACATGTTTAGATATCTGCAGGTAAAGGCATTTGCTAGACGGCAGGTGGAGGGATTCCCTGCGCTCCCCGCGAGGGGGGTGAGTGACAGGGTGCTCTCGGGGGTCTGGGTCGGGGAGGGGAAGATATCCGATATCTACAAGCTTCTGCAGGAGGTGGAAGAGGCGTCAGTAGAGGAGCTGAAAACGAAGTGGGAGGGGGAACTGGGGGAACAGATCGAAGACGGGACATGGGCTGATGCCCTGGAGAGGGTAAATTCTTCCTCCTCGTGTGCGCGGCTTAGCCTCATCCAATTCAAGGTGCTGCATAGGGCCCACATGACTGGGACGAGGATGAGTAGGTTCTTTGGGGGTGAAGACAGGTGTGTCAGGTGCTCGGGGAGTCCAGCGAACCATGCCCATATGTTCTGGGCATGCCCGGCATTGGAGGAGTTCTGGAAGGGGGTGGCGAGGACGGTGTCAAGGGTGGTGGGATCCAGGGTCAAGCCAGGATGGGGACTCGCGATCTTTGGGGTTGGGGTAGAGCCGGGAGTGCAGGAGGCGAAAGAGGCCGGTGTGCTGGCCTTTGCATCCCTAGTAGCCCGGCGAAGGATTTTGCTACAGTGGAAGGACGCGAGGCCCCCAAGCGTGGAGACCTGGATCAATGACATGGCGGGCTTCATTAAGCTTGAGAAGGTTAAATTCGCCCTGAGAGGATCGGTGCAAGGGTTCTTTAAACGGTGGCAACCTTTCCTCGACTTTCTGGCTCAACGATAGGGTACTGGGACAGTAGCAGCAGCAACCCGGGGGGGTGGGGGAGGGGGGACATTGATTATGTTTGCTTATTTTATTTAAATTTGATTTATTTAATTTTAATTTATGGTTAAGTTCTCTTGTTTGGGGGGTGGGTGGGGGGGGGAGTGTGATACATGTGATGTTACGGTATGGGGGGAATTGTGGGTGTTATGGGGCTGTTAGTTGCATAATTACTGCTTGTTGCTATACTTGTTGTTATATTTTTATATTTTCTGTAAAAAATTCCAATAAAAATTATTTTAAAAAAAAACATGTTGGACGTAAATGCAAGATTATCAATAGATTTTGATACAAGACAATAGTTAAAAACGTGCCTGATTTCCAGGATTAACTAAATGTTTTCCTAGTTCCAACTAGATTTTAAATACAGAATACAAATATGCAACTTACGTAAACCTACACTCCCCTATTTTGAACTGTGTTGCTAGAAACAGGTCGATGACAGTATCGAATTTGATATTCTAGATACTCTGCACGCTCCACAGCAAAGCCAAATGAATATCTTTAAAAAGTCTAAAAGGCAACTCTAGCCATTCGCAATTCCGTCTCGACATTTCAAAAAGGATGTGATTGATTGCCACCCCTTCTCTAAAGTTAGAAAGCTCGTTGTCAGTTGGGACTCTGTGAGCAGCAGCACTCTGTACCATAAATCACCGCGTGCTTCCGCAATGCTCAGCTTTTCCTAATTGACGAATGACTGTGCGCTCAGCAAGGCCACAGACCGTGCACCAACTGGTTCTGTACAACTGGCTCAAGTCTGGGCTGGCTACCTCCTAGTCTGCACATGGAGGGAAAACAGGTCCCTCTCTTCAATTACACGTGCGTGTTTCTGACGCATTACATTCATCAAATCACTAGTTTAATCTTCCGGAGGCAGATTGTGGCAGCCTCTGGCAAGTCCAAACTAAAAAGGAACCAATGACCTGGTGTTGATAAAATGCTTAAAATCTCAAGTTTGGCAAAAGGATACATTCTTTAAAATGTAGATTACCCAATTTCATTTTTCCAATTAAGGGGCAGTTTAGCGTGGCCAATCCACCTAACCTGCACATCTTTGGGTTGTGGGGGCAAAACCCACGCAGACACGGGGAGAATGTGCAAACTCCACACAGACAATGACACAGGGCCGGGATTGAACCAGGGACCTCAGCGCGTGAGGCAGTAGTGCTAACCACTGCGTCGCTGCGCTGCCCTTGGAGAACGGATACATGCGCGTGAACAAAATCCTTTTGCAATTAGGAATTCTTCTCTTCCTTACCTCACCCCATAGGTTGACTTGCACTTTGGATTTATTGTTACAAAGGCCAGGTGAGCGATGTGACAAAGCCACAGCCCTCCGCCATCCCCAACTCATGAGAGGTCGAAAGGCACAAGGTGGGATGGAGCCCACCACTTGCATACTTACAAGTCTGGTCAGGTCTTCCTGTTCCTGGGACATTTACCAACAGTACACAACCGTTATTCAGAACAAAAGGAGAGAACCGGAGGAAGAGAATACTTCTGGCCCAAATACAAGCAAAGAATAAATCCAAAGGTTTGTCACCAAAAACCTTTCGAAACAACAGAATGGGCAGCACGGTAGCACAGTGGGTTGCACTGTAACTTCACAGCTCCAGGGTCCCCGGTTCGATTCCCGGCTTGGGTCACTGTCTGTGTTAAGACTGCACGTTCTCCCCGTGTCTGCGTGGGTTTCCTCCGGGTGCTCCGGTTTCCTCCCACAAGTCCCGAAAGACGTGCTGTTAGGTAATTTGGACATTCTGAATTCACCGCTGTGTACCGAACAGTTGCCAGAATATTGCGACTAGGGGCTTTTCACAGTAACCTCATTACAGTGTTAACGTAAGCCTACTTGTAATAATAAAGATTAGTTTAAAAAATGAAATGGAAGCAAAGGGCAGCATGGTGGTGCAGTGGTAAGCACTGATGCCTCACGGTGCTGTGGATCCGGGTTCGATCCCAGCTCTGGGTCACTGTCCGTGTGGAGTTTGCACATTCCCCCAGTGTTTGCGCGGGTCTCACCCCCACAACCCAAAGATGTGCAGGGTAGGTGGATTGACCACGCTAAATGGCCCCTTATTTGGGGAAAAAAAAAAGGAATTGGGTACTCTAAATTTAGGGGGAAAAAAGAATTGGAAGCATGCACATTGCTACAAGAATCTTCTGCCAGCTACAGAAATTCAGTGAAAGTGCTTCCCTCGACAGCACGTTCCAAATCTGCACTTCTGCCACCTGGAAGGTCAAGGGTAGCAGCAGATATATGGTAACATCCCCAGTCCCCCTCCACACGGTCCAGACTTGGAACTATATCACCCTTCCTTCACTGTCCAGATGTCAAAATACACAGACTCCCCCCCCGGGCAGCATTGCAGCAAGACCTACCCCACATGGACTTCAGCAGTTCAAATATCACAGAATAGTTATGCGCAGAAGGCAGCTCACCTCTTTCCAAGGGCAGTCACAGATGGGGCAACAAATGTTGGCCTGGCCAGCACGTTCACACTCTAAAAACACAAAAGGAATTATGGTATGCTTAGTCATTTTTATTCTGAACCCTTAAAAAGATTTATATTTTATTGGAAGGATATTTGCCCGAGTTAGGAACAAGAACACGTTCGCTAGTCACATAATTCTTCGCATTTATCTCATATCATTCATTTGGAATCCATCCCAATATGCTTTACATGAGGTGGTGGAAGAAGGAGAAATAAATGGGAACAAATATGGATTTGAACCATGGAGGGCCGAAAAACAGGAGAGAATAAAATGCTGCGGAATGTTGCAAGGATTGGGGTAGGGCAAAGGGAACAGAGAATGAAATGAAGGAGTTATAGACTGGGAAACAGAAGCCAAGTAGACTGAAGAGTAACGGGCGCAGGGAGGATGACTCAACGATGACTCAGGAGGATGAGTGAGCGGAGTTTGTAACAGGGACTTAACCAGTCCCCACTATGGCCAGCGGGAGGAAACCATGATGCATGCACGAGCTCATCTCAGAGAGGCATTCAGCACTGGATCGGGAATAGGGTTGAGATGAGTGACAGAGAGGTAGAGTGTCATCAGGATACATATAGAATGTCAGTGGGACAGGACAGGAGCTTGGCCAAGGAAGGATTCTTCGGATAGAGCAGCAGTGATAGTGCAGAGATCAGTAAAGAAGCCATTGCTCAGGGGGCAGCACGGCAGCACAGTGGGTTAGCCCTGCTGCCTCATGGCGTGGAGGTCCCAGGTTCGATCCCAGCTCTGGATCACTGTCCGTGTAGAGTTTGCACATTCTTCCCGTGTTTGCGTGGGTTTCGCCCCCACAACCCAAAGATGTGCAAGGTAGGTGGATTGGCCAAACTAAATTGCCCCTTAATTGGAAAAAATGAATTGGGTACTCTAAATTTATTTTAATTTTTTTTTAAAAGAAGCAATTGCTCAGAGTTTGTGTTTGTATTTAGACAAGTGGGTTTCCTCCGGGTGCTCCAGTTTCCTCCCACAGTCCAAAAATATACAGATTGGGCATGTTTAATTAACCCTTAGTCTGCAAAAGGTTGGGTGGGATTATGGGGGTGGGGCGGGGCATGGGCTTCAGTGGAGTTCTCGTTCAGAGCATCAGTGCAGTCCCGATGGGCCAAATGGCCTCCTTCAGCACTGCTGAGATTCTATAAAGTAAGAATACTACCATAAAAGGTGCCGCAAAATAGTTAGCCAACCACGTCACTGTGTAGCAGTCATTGAGAAATGGAGGAATAAACCACCATAGTCACAGAAGATAACAGTATTCATTAAATATTTAATTACTAAACATACAAAAAGTTTGGAGGCATCAATTCTCCCCACGAAATGGAAAATGAGTTGCACCTTTCTTGCAATCCCTAAACAACTCCGGCACCATTCCCACACAAAATGAACGGTATAAAATCCGTCACACTCACATTTGCTAAACACTGCCAAGCTTACATTGTATGCATCAAGTCCTGTTTCACACTCAGTCTATGGGATATTGAAAACCCTTCAACAAGCTTCCTTTGCGGGGTGGCACAGTGGTTAGCACAGCTGCCTCACAGCACCAAGAAGTCAGGTTCAAGCATCGGGCGGTATGGTGGTGCAGTGGTTAGCACTGATGCCTCACAGCACTGATGACCCAGGTTCGATCCCGGGTCACTGTCCGTGTGGAGTTTGCACATTCTCCCCCCCCCCCCCCCCCCCCCCGTATCTGCGTGGGTCTCACCCCCACAACTCAAAAAAGATGTGCAGGGTAGCTGAATTGGCCACTCTCAGTTGCCCCTTAATTGGAAAATAAAAAACAAACTTCCTTTGCACATGAAGACAAGGAGATTTTTAAAAATTTTAATTCACCAAGATAAGGTGTGTGGTACATTTCGGTCTCGAGAAGAAAATGCAAACGTGGGTGTCAAGGCAGAACATCCCATGCCTGTTCTCTCTCTCTCCATTCCAGGCTGTATTTATTGCTCTGCTCAGCAGGAACCCCTCCCACAAGCTGGTGGATTGGTGCAGGCTCTCTCCATGTGAAGGCTGCATGCTGTGCTGCTGTACGAACTTGAACCAGTCACTACAGCGACCTTTCCCCCAATTTCCAAACGAGCCACAACACACACACACAGCCTCCTCTCTCAGGCCCCGACCAACAGGCAAGATGATTCAGGGACACTCGAAAAAAAAAGAGAAAACAGGACAATGCAAAATACAGCCAGCTGCAGGGACCCTCAAAACGTCCACCTTTCTGCTTGCCAATGGCATTTTCTACAGCATTCCACCCAACAACAGAAACATTCAGCAGTGGATCATCACTGGGTTGGGTTGGAAAGAGATGAATTCACGCAGTAATATTTCACAGAGGAACAATCACCAATTTTCTTTAAAAGAAAAGAAATAGAGGTTGAGCAAATTATACATTTAACAGAATGGGATGGAGGCATTTGTTTGAATTTTTTTTGGGGGGGGAAGGAAGAGGAGAAGAACGAAAAAGGTTGCGAGAAGACATACAGGCAGGACTTCTAAAAGTACAGTGAACCCAGAAATAGACAAACGTTAATTTCTTTCAATATACAATTACAAAATGAATGGGATTAAGAGGGGATTAAAAACAAAATACTGTGTAGGGAGTGAGAGAAACACACAGGTACTCACTTTTGGCTTCCAGCAGTGAATTAGGTGCAAACACACAAAGAGGCTCTCAGCCACACTGTAGCCACTTTGCAGATATTGCTACCAGCTCAGGTCCCGCCCACCCCGCGCCCCATTCAGGTGGAGCCTCTGAGGAGGGGGTGGAGCCAGAATGAGGGGGTGGTGCCAGCACCAACCAATCACACACAAAGGTGTGTTGGCCCCCTGGCGAATGGGAGGGCGCGGGCTGCGTGATCAGCGGCTGGGGGCTGGCATGATTGCGGTTCTGTGGGCAGCGTGGAGAACACCGAGCCTGGGAGAGGATCTCAGTGTGTGTGTGTGGGTACTCCACACAACAAATCCGCCCTTTTCCTGAGTCACGCACCCACCGCAAATGACTCATCAAGTCACGATGCAATCTTTGAAAGCGACAAACAATTTAATTCCTTATAAAAACACTTGAGCTAATTGCTTTCCTGGCAGAGGGGATGGTCACAGTCCAGTTTGAGAGGGTCATGTCAGCAGTCATCATGGTCTGTAACAGTGTTTATTGACAGTGGAAGTCCACAACCTCAGGGGATAGGAGTAGGCATATCAAAGAATTAGAACATTGGGAAGGGGTTAGATATGGAAAAGTAACCAAACCTTGTACTGGTTTGCTAACTGCAGTGGATAACATAAACAAGTCTAAAGAAAGATTTGGGATTGAGGATGTGTTTTCTCACAGAGCTTTTTAAAAAAAAATTAGCGTACCCAATTAATTTCTTTTTCCAATTAAGGGGCAATTTTAGCGTGGCCAACCCACCTAACCTGCACATCTTTTGGGTTGTGGGGGTAAAAACCCACGCAAACACGGGGAGAATGTGCAAACTCCACACGGACAGTGACCCAGAGCCGGGATCAAACCTGGGACCTCGGCGCCATGAGGCAGCAGGGCTAACCCACTGTGACACCGTGCTGCCCCTCTCGCAGATGTATGAAAATTCTTCCAGTTAGAGTCGTTGATGCCTTAAGAAAAAAACTTGGATAAATGTGTCATTCAAAATGTGATTCAAAGTTAATAATAACTACAGATTCAGACGATAAAACTGGGCGGTGCTCACTGGAGCCTCTGCTGGTTTCCAGGAAGGATCATCAGCTTTTCCTGAAATGTTGATCTGAGCTGAAACAGTGGGCACAGGGATAAGTTTACCCCCCCCCCCCCAGTGTTCAGAGGCACGGAGCGGCAAAGCGGTTTGGGTTTCCGCTTCTGACTGATAGGCAACAGGAAGGGAGAGAACTGAACTGGGCTTGCTATGATGCCCTTGATTTGCCACCTGTCGAGGTTCACGTCCCAACATTGGGACTGAACTCACACACAATCAATTCGCTGAAGGGAGAAAATGGGAGAGGTTTGTGAGGTAAAGACTTTTTTTAAAAAGGAGACAATAATGTTGGAACGATGTTGCGAAGGTGCATCAAGGAACCAGCAGAGTGTCACTGGAAGAACATTCAGGAGCAAGAGGAATGCGTTGAATCTGTGTTGGGTGACGAGAGAATCAGGGAGCTGGAGTCAAGAGTGATAGTGACACATCTGAAGAAAAGGACTTGAAGGGAGGCAGGAAGAAAATGGCTGTCTCTTATCTGTCCAATGGGAGTGGGAAGAATGTGGGGCATGTAAGATATAGGGTGAAATTAACGGGGCTAGAGCCAAAAGGGGAGGATGGCGGACGGGAGAGAGGAATGGAGGCGTAATCCCCGGTAAGGCTGATAACATGGAACGTGCAAAGGCTCAATAGGCCGGCAAAAGATCTCGGGTCTTGTCACACCTTAGGAGCTTGAAAGCAGAGGTGGTCTTTCTGCAGGAGACGCACCTCCGCGTGAAGGAGCAGGTTAGGCTAAGGAAAGGGTGGGTGGGTCAGGTTTTCCACTCGGGGTTTGATTCAAAATTGCGGGGAGTGGCTATTTTGGTGAGTAAGAAAATGGGGTTTGTGAGCGCGAAAGAAATGAGGGACCTGGGTAGGAGGTATGTGATTGTCAGTGGGATATTAGAAGGGATGCCGGTGATGTTGGTGAATGTGTATGCATCAAATTGGCACAATGTAGGTTTTACCAGGGTGTGGCTGGCAGCGATCCTGGACTTGGCAACGCTCCAGTTGATTATGGGAGATTTTAATTGTGCCCAAGAGCTGGGGATAGATAGATCGAGCCCCAGGTCAATGAGTAGGATACAAATGGCAAAGGAGCTGGGTGGGTTTCTGGAAAAGATGGGTAAGGTGGACTCGTGGCACTTCAAGAACCCAGGGGAAAGGGAGTATTCCTTTTTCTCACATGTTTATAGGGTGTATTCAAGAATCAACATTTTTGTGGTGAGCCAGGGGATTTTGGTCAGTGTGGAGGGGGCAGAGTATGTGGGGATAATAATCTCGGACCTTACGCCCCACTGGCTGCAGCTTAGACGAGGGCGGGAGTAGAGGCCGGGGTGCAGGCTCGATTCGAGGTTGTTGGCAAATAGAAGGTTTTGTGATAAAGTGCGGGCTGTGATTAACGATTATGTAGAACTGAACCAAAATGGAGAGGTGTCAGCGGCCACATTTTGGGAAGCACTAAAAGCGGTTGTCCGAGGGGAGATTATCTCGGTCAAGGCACATGCAGATATGGAACGGAGGGAGGAATATGAACGGCTAATGAACGAGATAGTGGAGGTAGATAGGGAGTACTCAAGGGTGCCCACCACAGAGGCATTGGCGGGGAGGAAGACATGACAGGGCCAATAGGCTGACCAGCGCCGGCCCTAGGGTTGCTGGCGCCCCGGGCAAGCTGAACTTCGGCGCCCTGGGGGGGGGGGGGGGGGGGCGAGTGGGGGGGGGGGGGCGGGGGTGGCCGAGGAGGGGCAGGGGGCGGGGCCGAGGAGGGGGCGGAACCAAGGGCGGGGCGGGGGGCGGACCCGAGGGCGGGGCAGTCCCGGGGGGGGGGGCGGACCCGAGGGGGGGGCGGGGGGGACCGAGGGGCGTGGGGGGGGGGGGGGGACCGAGCGGGGGGGAGGACCGAGCGGGGGGGGCGGACCGAGCGGACCTGGGGGAGGGCGGCCACCGCGCATGCGCTGGTTGGCACCGGCCCAACTGCGCATGCGCGGGACCCGAGTCTCTGGCGCCCCGTAGCACATGGCGCCCCGGGCGACTGCCCGAGTTGCCGGTGCCTTGAGCCGGCCCTGAGGCTGACCACTGGGAGCACGGTAGGCCAGCTGTGTAGGGCAAGAGGGGTACGGGGAGAAGGCGAGTCGAATGTTAGCGCATCAGCTACAGAGGCAGGCCGCATCCAGGGAAATATTGAAGATACGGACAGGGGCAGGAGATGTAGTGTCGGAGCCGGGGAAGATAAATGAGGATTTTAGGACTTATTCTAAGGAGCTGTACAGGGCGGACCCAGGGTGTGAAGAGAGGGACATGGGACGGTTCTTAGATGAACTGGAGTTTTCACAGCTGGAGGAAGAGAAGAGGCAGGCACTAGAGGAACCCTTGGGGCTGAGGGAGGTATTGGACAGTATAAGGGGGTATGAAGTTGGGGAAGGCTCCGGGGCCCGATGGTTATCCGGCGGAATTTTATAAGGAGTTTGTGATGGACCAGACACCACATCACTTGGGGGCGTTTAATGAGGCATTGGAGAAGGGGGAGCTGCCAGAGATGATGACGCAGGCAGCGATCACGTTAATACCAAAGAAGAGCAAGGACCCATCGGAGTGTGTGTCGTATAGGCCCATATTGCTGTTAAATACAGATGTGAAAGTGCTGGCTAAGTTGGTGATGGGAAGGATGGAAGATTGTGTCCTGGGGTGGTTATGGAGGACCAAACAGGCTTTGTGAAGGACAGGCAGCTTTCTAATAATATCAGGAGGCTGTTAAATGTGATTATGACCCCGTTGGGAGCTCAGGTACCAGAGGTGTCCATGGACGCGGAGAAGACATTCGACCGGCTGGTACCTGTTTGAGATCCTGAGAAGGTTTGAGTTTGGGCCAAAGTTTGTGGCATGGGTGTGCCTGTTATACGTGACACTGAGGACGAGTGTGCAGACAAATGAGTTGGGTCGACCAGCCAATTTAGGGGGGGAAGCCATTTAAGGTGGCTCGAGACAAGGTCAGAGACCTGGGATTTAGGTAGCGAGGGAATGGGTGATGGTACATAAATGGAATTAACAAATCTGATGGAGGAGGCTGGGGAGAATCTCAGAGGTGGGACCCGCTGCACTTGGCTTTAGTGGGGAAGGTCCAAGTGGTGAAGATGAACGTTCTGTCGAGGTTCCTGTTTATTTTCCAAACACTCTCGATCTTTATACCGAAGGCCTTCTATCCGAAACTGGACAGAATTATTTCAGACTTTGTATGGGCAGGGGAGATGCCAATGGTTAAGAGGACCCTGTTACAGAGACAGGAGCAGCAGGGAGGGTTGGCGTTGCTGAACCTGCTACATTAATATTGGGAAGCCAATGTGGAGAAGGTGAGGCAATGGTGGGAAGGAGAGGGGGTAGAATGGGTTAGGGTGGAGGAGGAATCCTGTAGGGGGTCCAGCTTAAGGGCAATGGTGACGGCAGCATTGCCAATGATGCCGAGTAGATACTCAGGGAGCCCGGTGGAGCAGTCCACAGTGAAGATTTGGAACCAGTTGAGGAGACACTTTAGGATAGAGGGGATGTCGGTGTTAACGCCGTTGTGTGAAAATCACGGGGTTGGGGGGGGGGGGGGGGGGGGGGGAAGTATAGGAAGTGGAGAGAAGTGGGGCTGGTTAAGGTGAGGAATTTGTATCTGGAAGAATGGTTTGCCAGTATAGAGGAACTGAAGTAAAGGGTAGAGCTCCCGAGAGGAAGTGTGTTTAGGAACCTGCAGGTAAGGACTTCGCGCGGAAGGTTTGGAAGGAGTTCCCCAGGTTGCAGACGTACATCCTGCTGGATCGACTATTGCTTCCGGATGTGGAAGAGGAGGGCAGGATCGGAGACATATACAGGTGGCTGGGAGAACAGGGAGGTGAGCGGGTGGTGAAAATTAAGGAGAAGTGGGAAGGGGAGAGCTGGGATGGGTGAGAAACTGGGGAATATGGAGTGAGGCGCTACAAAGGGTAAATTCAGCCTCCTCATGCGCAAGGACGAGCCTGATACAAGGTGGTTCAAGGTGTTACGCAGGGTACATATGTCTCGGGCAAGAATGAGTGGGTTCTTTGAGGGGGTGGCAGATGAGTGTGAGAAGTGGTCTGGTGCATCACGCACACATGTTCTGGGGCTGCGAAAAGTTGGAGAGATTCTGGGTAGGAGTGTTCATGGCGCTAACAAGAAGGGGGGGGGGTGCACAGGATCCTTTGGTGGTGATATTTGGGATATCGGAGAAGCCGGAGCTGATGGAGGGGAGGAAGGCCGATGTTGTGGCCTTCACCTCTCTGATTGCCTGGCGAAAAATGTTTTTGGAGTGGCGGTCAGCAATGCCACTGGGGGTAGCGGCCTGGCTGGGTGACCTGTGTGACTTTCTTCGGCTGGAAAAGATCAAATACGAGTTAAGGAGTTCAGTGGAGGGTTTCGAGGCGAGGTGGGGGATGTTTGTGACTATGTTTCAGGAGTTGTTTGTCGTTGGGGGGGTGGGGGGGGGGGGTGGGGGGGAGGTAGGGGGAGGGTGAAAAAGGTGAAAAATTTGTATAAAGTGTGTAGTTGTTTGTTGGAAAGCTTGTTTCTCAAATTGTATATGTGTTGTAACTTTTCATATATGTTTGTAATAAATTACATTAAAAACAGGTGAGGGATTGTACTTTGGGAGGGAAGGGGGGGAGGGTGGTGGGGGGGGGGGGGGGGGGGGGCTGTTGAGTGCGGGCGGATTCTGGCGTTTTTGCCTTTGGGGAGCCGGGCAAGATTCTGTGGAGCTTTTTCTTGGGATATTGAGTGGGTAGAAGTCAAAGATGGAATTAACGCTTTTGGAAAGAGTTTTAATTTTGTGATTAATTTTTTTGATTCCAGGTCTTGTCTTGGTCTTATATAATTGCTTTGCTTTCCATACTTCACGGCGGAGCGGCCTTGACGGCGGTCGTCAAGGCCGCACGTCAAGCGGCACGGCGGCTGACGCAGCCGATGACGTCAGCCGCGCATGCGCAGGTTGAACAACACCAACCCACGCATGCGCAGTTGGCGTCTTTCTCCTCAGCCGCCCGGCAAGACGCGGCGGCTTGATCTTGCCGGGCGGCGGAGGGGAAAGAGTGCGTCTGTTTTGGATGCTGGCTGACGATCGGTGGGCACCGATCACAGGCCTGTCCCCTCCCGAGCACAGTCGTGGTGCTCCCGTGCCAATGGAGCCTCTAGATGCCCCAAACGGGCATCTGGCGCCCGTTTCACGACAGCAGTGAGCAGGTGTGTTTGCTGCCGTGGTGAAACGGGCGTGAAGGCCCGGCCGCTCGGCCTATCGGCCTCGGAGAATCGCCGCTCGCCGTAAAAAATGGCGAGCGGCGATTCGTGGCGTGGGTCGGGCGTGGGGGTGGGAGAATAGCGGGAGGGCGTGAAAAATGTCGGGATGCCCTCCCGCTATTCTCCCAAACAGAGAATTCACCCCTGTATGTTTTTGAGAAAGAGTTAGCTATAGCTGTTGGGGTTAAAGTGATCAAAGGATATGGGGGATAAGTGGGAAATGGTTACTGAGTTGGATGATCAGCCATGATCATAATCACTGGGGGAGCAGGCTCGAAGGGCTGAATGGCCTCCTCCTGTTCCTATTTTCTATGTTTCTGTGTTAGCATCTCATTTTTAGGTATGTCTGGTTCTGCTTCTGACTCCTGCACTCTTCATTGAACCAGGATTGACCCCCTGGCTTGGTGATAATGGTAGTGTGGTGGCTTGAGACAATATACTGGAGACTTCCAGTAACAGCAGTGGGGGTTTATTAACAATCGGCAAAGATAACTAAGAAAAGGCACAGAGCAATGGTGACTAGGTCTTTACTCTCGGGCCCTAGGGTCCACACAGCTTGGGCCCCCGGCTCCCAGGACCCCGTGCTTTCTCTCCATTGGTCGAGGTTCGTGAGCTTCCGGGTGATAGGTATTGAGCCAGTTAAGTGGACCGCAAGGGCTCACCCCTTAAAGGGGCCATGCTACCACATACCTGCCCCTTCAAGTCCCTTAAGTACATTTTACAAAACAAGCCATGTACAAATGTTATATACATGTGGAAAGATCAAGAGGTATGAGGGAAAAGAGTTCATCACAAAGTCAGTCTGTCTGGGTACCTTTGGGTCCTTGTGCACTGCCTCAGCCACCCACCCAGCTCCTCGGCCTCTGAGGTAGTCTTGTTGTCTGCAGAAGACGCCAGCCCAGGAGACTCCACCACTTCTGTACGGGCGCTACCTTCTCCAGCTCTCACCCGGGCCACTGACTGAATGAACTCTGAACTCCTCGGCTCTCTCTGCTCTGGGACAGCCACAGGGGCACCTATGTCACATGTTAGACACGGCTGCTCAGGAATGGGAGTTGTCGTTCCCTCGGCCAGTTGGGTCCAGATTTGGACACGATCCTGCCTGGGAACCAGAGTGGGCCCGAGGTGAAATTTCTAACAAGAACTAGATCACCCACCTGGAACGGCCTGTCACCTTTTTGTGAAGTGTGTTGGTTTCTCTGGGAAGCCTGACGTGCCTCCACCCTCCCCTCCAAATCTGGGAATTTCAACTCAAGGCAAGTCCAGAGGCAATGGCCCATAAGCAACTCAGCAGGCGTGACCCCTATTGTAGATTTGGGGGGGGGGGGGGGGGGGGGGGGTTGTATTGTTCGATAAGAGAAAGTTGGCCAATCTATGGCACAGCGGGTGATCTGATTACTTTTTCATAGCATTTTTTAAAGTTTGGATTGCTCTTTCTGCCAGCCCGTTTGATGCAGGATGATATGGGACCATTTTGGTAATTCAAATTCCATTTGACTGAAGGAAGTGTTGGAACTCCTCCCCAGTGAAAGGAGTGCCAGAGTTGGGCACAATGGCTTTTGGGAGACCGTGTATGGCCAATACCCAGCTTAAGGCCTCGACTGTGGACACCGAGGTCGTCACTCCCATCTCTTGTATGGGTGATCATTTGGAACGAGTGTCGACCAAGATGAGGAACATCCTGCCCAAGACAACCTCTACGTGCATCCTGGTCCATGGACTTCCCGACGACTCGCAGGGTTAGAGGTTAGCTGGAGGAGGTAATGACGGTTGTATCTGACAGGGGATCCACGTTTTCAATATCTTTATCCATCCCAGCCAGCAAATATAATTGCGAGCCAGCATCTTCATTTTCGTCTGGCCTGGATGGCACTGTGTAATTCTTGTAAAAGGATTTCCCTCACCGGGCGTGGCAGGATGGACTCGAGATCCCCAGAGTATTATTCCATCCTTGCAGTGCGCTCGTCCCTGTGGGTAAGGTAGGGCCTCAGCTGTTCATTCTTCTTGTGGTGCCAAACTGTTAGTATCATACGTTTCACCTTGGAAATGTACAGGATCTCACTGGGTACAATTTTGTACGTGCCCAGATGACACTGACAAGGTGTTAAGGAAGTTCAACTCCAAGACGATTTGTTGGGGTAGGGGTGGTGGTACCAGGCTTTTTGGCAGAGGAGTCGACTCAATTAGAGATTTGAGTGCTTGGCCTGTGCTGGAAAATGTAGTTAGCAGCGAGGCCCATTGTTGCACCCCGGCAGAGGTGATTGGGGGTATTGCTTTATCTTTTTAGGAGTCCCAACAATGACTGGTTATTATTGTAAAGCACTGTCAGTAGATGTATTGGGGGAACTTTTTAACACCATAGATATCAATAAGCCCCTTTCAATTTGGGCATATTTTCACTTAGCTTCTGAGAGGTAAAGGCCTTTCTGATCCTTCTGTCATTGTATGGGATTAAAGCACCCCTATTCCGCACGGCGATGCGTCACAAGTTAGGATGATTGGCTTTCCCGAAGACTAGAAGATCATAAAGCTTGCTTTACAAGGTGGAAGGTTTGCTCTTGTTGCTTCTTCCAGTACCAACGCTGCTGCTACCTCAGTAACAGGTGTACTGGCATCAATGTCGTGGCTAGATTGGGGATGAACCTACCATAACAGTTTACCATCCCCAGGAAGAACGTCAACTCAGCTACCTTCCTCTCGTATGGCTCTAACTATTTACTCGAGTGGGTGCAGACCTGTGGCATCCACCCGGAACCCCATGTACATGACTTCTGTATCATGGAAGGTGCATTTCTCACATTTAAGGAGGACTCCTGCATCTCAGAATCTTTTTAGTACCACTTCAAGTTGGACATGTGTCATTCGTGTGTCACTCCAGTGACTGAAACATCATCTAGGTAGACCATCACTTTTGGTATACACTGAAGTAGGTTCTCTCTGGTGTGCTGGAATATAGCGCAGTCTGAGGAAATGCCAAAAGGCAGCATACTGTATTGGAATAAAAGCTTACGTGTGTTGATCATGGCGAACGTTTGGGATTCTTCAGCTAATTCCAGCTGCAGAAACGCGTGGCGGAGGTCCAATTCGGAATATAGAAGTGTTATGGGCCAGGGTTTAGAGAACCCCAAAGTGTATCATGGAGTTCACCTGACCCACGACTTTTAATAGATTGTGGTGGGGAGCACATGGCCCACTCTACAGGTGTGGTACAACCAGAGCTTTACAGTACTTTTAAATTAAAACAATATTCATTCTATGAACTCAAGTTTAACTTTTTAAAACATACAGTGAACATCTTAGCGACCATTAATTCAAATACAACCCTCAAAGAATACAACACTAAGTAATCCTTAATAACTTCTCAAACAACATCCAGAAGACGAAATAAACACCTTTTAACAGAAGTGCATTAGGTTTGCATTCACTATGAAAAATGAAAAAATGAAAATCGCTTATTGTCACAAGTAGGCTTCAATGAAGTTACTGTGAAAAGCCCCTAGTCGCCACATTCCGGCGCCTGTCCGGGGAGGCTGGTACGGGAATCGAACCGTGCTGCTGGCCTGCTTGGTCTGCTTTAAAAGCCAGCGATTTAGCCTTGTGAGCTAAACCAGCCACTACTGAGAACATTTATAATTCTGAATTCACCAAATGATCAAGAGGTAGTCTTTTCATGGCAGAGAGATCTACAGTACACCTGCTCTGTCTGGCTTCAGCTCCAACACTGAAAACGAAACTAAAACACACCCTGCAGCAAACGGCCTAAAATGAAAGTAAAAAGCTGACAGACAGCCCAGCTCCACCCACTCTCTGACATCACTGCAGTAGTAAACACTCATTTCTTAAATGTACTCTCACTACAGATATTTATATACACACCCATTTATAAACACCCATTTCGTAAAGGTACTCTCACATGACATAAGGCCTTCCACCAGCTTAGTGTAGAGGTCCTCGATTCTGGGCATTGGGTACTTGTCTACCTGGGATGCTTGATTGATTGTCAACTTGTAGTCCCTACATATCCTCAGTGTTTGGTCTGGCTTCAGTATGGGGACTGCCCACTCGGAAAATAATCCCCAGCTCCTCCAACCGTTTGAGTTTGTCTCCCACCTTTTGTGCAGGGTGGAAGGGACTGGTCTTGCCCTGAAAACTTTGGCGTTGAGTCTGGATCAACATAAATTTCAACCTTCACCTCCTTTATGCGTCCTATCTCATTGTGCGACATGTTCTCGTAGCGACACAGGACGTCCTGGTAAACACTTTCAAATCTTTTTTTAAAAATAATTTTCATTGGAATTTTTTACAGAAAATATAAAACATAACGACAAACAATGAAATGCAACAAAATAACCCATAATAACTGTAACACCCCCCAGACCGTATCGACGCATGTTTCACATCCCCCCACCCCCCCCAACCCCAATGAACAACAAAAGAACTTAAAAATAAATTAAAATTAAATAAACAAACATAGTCATCGTCCCCCCCCCATTTCCCTCCCCCTTCCCCCTCCCCCCTCCCCCCCTTTTCCCTCCCCCTTCCCCCCCTTCGCCCCCCCTTTTCCCTCCCCCTTCCCCCCTCCCCCTCCCCCCCTCCCCCCTGGGTTGCTGCTGCTACTGTCCCCGTACCCTATCGTTGAGCCAGAAAGTCGAGAAAAGGTTGCCACCGCCTAAAGAACCCTTGTACCGACCCTCTCAGGGCGAATTTGACCTTCTCTAGCTTAATGAAACCCGCCATGTCATTGATCCAGGTCTCCACGCTTGGGGGCCTCGCATCCTTCCATTGTAGCAAGATCCTTCGCCGGGCTGCTAGGGACGCAAAGGCCAGCACACCGGCCTCTTTCGCCTTCTGCACTCCCGGCTCCACCCCAACCCCAAAAATCGCGAGTCCCCATCCTGGCTTGACCCTGGATCCCACCACCCTCGACACCGTCCTCGCCACCCCCTTCCAGAACTCCTCCAGTGCCGGGCATGCCCAGAACATATGGGCATGGTTCGCTGGACTCCCCGAGCACCTGACACACCTGTCTTCACCCCCAAAGAACCTACTCATCCTCGTCCCAGTCATGTGGGCCCTATGCAGCACCTTGAATTGAATGAGGCTAAGCCGCGCACACGAGGAGGAAGAATTAACCCTCTCCAGGGCATCAGCCCATGTCCCGTCTTCGATCTGTTCCCCCAGTTCCCCCAACACTTTCAAATCTTAATGATCTCCAGCCAGTTTAATTTAATTTGCTGCCACCAGTCCCGTCCCATCAGGTTTAGTCTATGTCTACGAAGATCAAAGGCAGCTGGGCCTCTTGTTCCTTGTCAGGCACTGGTGTACAAGGGTTCCCCAGGAATTTCAGGATTTCCCCGTATTGTACGTTATTGCAACTCATCAGCAGAACAAAAGAAAACGGAACAAAACTGATGAAAAAAACTGGACAAGAATTGGAAAGGAACATCTCACTGCTGAACGCAGATGCCAAAATACTGGCCACAATCCTAGCCAAAAGGCTAGAAGACTGTGTACCAGAGGTGGTCCCAGAGGACCAGATGGGCTTTGTCAAAGGTAGACAGCTTACCTCGAACATCAGCCACCTGCTGAACATGATAATGACCCCCTCTGGGGAGAGAGTACCAGAGGTGATCGTCTCCCTAGACGCAGAAAAGGCCTTCGACAGGGTCGAATGGAAATACCTCATAGAGGTACTGGAGTGGTTCGGGCTTGGAACAAGGTTCACCTCCTGGATAAAACTATACAACCCTCCCATGGCGAGTGTACGGACCAACAACACCAACTCCTGATACTTCCAACTGCACAGGGGCACCAGTCAAGGATGCCCACTGTCCCCGCTGCTATTCGCTCTAGCAATCGAGCCACTAGCAATTGCACTCAGAGCAGCAAAAAGTTGGAGGGGGATCCAAAGGGGCGACAGAGAGCACAGAGTCTCACTCTATGCAGATGACCTGCTCCTCTACATCTCGGACCCACAAAGCCGCATGGATGGAATCATTGTGGATAGTGAGGAGGGCTGTTGTCGGCTTCAAAGAGACATAGATAGAATGCAGAGCTGGGCTGAGAAGTGGCAGATGGAGTTTAACCCTGACAAGTGTGAGGTTGTCCATTTTGGAAGGACAAATCTGAATGCGGAATACAGGGTTAATGGTAGGGTTCTTGGCAATGTGGAGGAGCAGAGAGATCTTGGGGTCTATGTTCATTGTTCTTTGAAAGTTGCCACTCAAGTGGATAGAGCTGTGAAGAAGGCCTATGGTGTGCTAGCGTTCATTAGCAGAGGGATTGAATTTAAGAGCCGTGAGGTGATGATGCAGCTGTACAAAACCTTGGTCAGGCCACATTTGGAGTACTGTGTGCAGTTCTGGTCACCTCATTTTAGGAAGGATGTGGAAGCTTTGGAAAAGGTGCAAAGGAGATTTACCAGGATGTTGCCTGGAATGGAGAGTAGGTCATACGAGGAAAGATTGAGGGTGCTAGGCCTTTTCTCATTAGAACGGAGAAGGATGAGGGGCGACTTGATAGAGGTTTATAAGATGATCAGGGGAATAGATAGAGTAGACAGTCAGAGACTTTTTCCCCGGGTGGAACACACCATTACAAGGGGACATAAATTTAAGATAAATGGTGGAAGATATAGAGGGGATGTCAGAGGTAGGTTCTTTACCCAGAGAGTAGTGGGGGCATGGAATGCACTGCCTGTGGTAGTAGTTGAGTCGGAAAATTTATGGACCTTCAAGCGGCTATTGGATAGGTACTTGGATTAGGGTAGAATAAGGGAGTGTAGGTTAACTTCTTAAGGGCAGCACGGTAGCATTGTGGATAGCACAATTGCTTCACAGCTCCAGGGTCCCAAGTTCGATTTTGACTTGGGTCACTGTCTGTGTGGAGTCTGCACATCCTCCCCGTGACTGCGTGGGTTTCCTCCGGGTACTCCGGTTTCCTCCCACAGTCCAAAGATGTGCAGGTTGGGTGGATTGGCCATGACAAATTGTCCAAAATTCTATGATTAACCTAGGACAAAAGTTCGGCGCAACATCGTGGGCCGAAGGGCCTGTTCTGTGCTGTATTTCTCTAATCTAAAAAAAAAAAAAATTGCGCTCCTGAAAGAGTTTGCCGCCTTCTCGGGCTACAAACTCAACATGAGCAAAAGTGAGATCTTCCCAGTACACCCGCAAGGGGGGGGGGGGAGGGGCAGCACTAACGGGACTGCCGTTTAAACAACCCCGACACAAATTCCGCTACCTGGGGATCCAAATAGCTCATGACTGGAAAGGGATCCACAAATGGAACCTCACCAGTCTGACAGAGGAAGTAAAAAACGACCTGCAAAGATGGAACACACTCCCACTCTCCCTCGCGGGGAGAGTCCAGACGATCAAAATGAACGTGCTGCCCAGGTACCTCTTCCTGTTTAGATCCACCCCGATCTACATCCCCAAGGCATTTTTCAAAGAACTAGACAAACTAATCATGGCGTTCATATGGGGGGGGGGGGGGGGGGGGGGGGGGGGGGGGGGAGAATGCTAGGATCCCAAAGATGGCCGTACAAAAAACAAAATCCAGGGGGGGCTTGCCCTCCCAAGCCTACAACTCTACCACTGGGCGGTGACGACCGAGCGAATAAGGGGATGAATCAAGGAGCGAGAAGCCAAATGGGTGCGCGCGGAAGAGGCCTCCTGCATGGGGACCTCCCTCCGAGCCCTCGCCATGGCAGCACTCCCATCCCCACCCAAAAAACACTCCAGCAGCCCGGTGGTGACAGCCACCCTCCAGTCCTGGAACCAACTGCGGCAGCAATTTGGCCTGAACAAAATGTCGGACAAAGCTCCCATCTGCAACAACCGTAGGTTCACACCAGCACTGACTGACGCCACCGTTAAAAAGTGGGGATAGGACGGAGGGACACTGACAGTGAGGGACCTATACATGGTCGGCAGGATCGCAACACTGGACGAACTGACAGAGAAATTCCAGCTAGCCAGGGGCAACTCAAAAACTTCCTATGGAAGGAGGCAAGGACGTACCCACAACCGCCACGACAGACATTACTGGAAGAGTTACTGGACACAAGCATACTAGATAAAGGGAACTGTAGCGACATGCATGACCGACTGGTAGAAAGGGCCAACACCATACTGGATGCGACAAAAAAGAAATGGGAGGAGGACCTGGTGATCGAAATACGGTGGGGACTCTGGAGTGAAGCACTGCATAGGGTCAACTCCACCTCCACGTGCACAAGGCTCAGCCTGACGCAACTAAAAATGGTACATAGAGCCCACTTAACGAGAAACCGTATGAGTAGGCTCTTCCCGGAGATGGAGGACAGATGTGAACGGTGCCAAGTAGGCCCGGCCAACCACGCCCACATGTTCTGGTCTTGCCCCAGAGTTGCTGGGGTGAGGGTGGAGCCATGCCCGAAGGTGGCGGTCCTCAGGGATTCAGACCAGCCAGATCTATTCCTGGGGAGGAGGGTGGATGCCCTTGCCTTTGTCTCCCTGATCGCCCGCCGTAGAATCCTGTTCGGCTGGCGGTCAGCAGCACCACCCAAAGCTGCAGACTGGCTGTCCGACCTCTCGGAATCTCTCCAAATGGAGAAAATCAAATTCGCCATCCCTGAGTCAGACGACGGCTTCCACAGGACGTGGGAGCCATTCACCCAATTGTTCTGGGACCTGTTTGTGGCCAACACCAAGCAGAAGAATAGCCAGGTAGCCAAGAATCAGGGGAAAGTAGCCAAGGCACAAGAGGGAGGGATAGACCGGGACAGGGTGGGGGGAGACAGCTAAATCTAAGAGAAAAAAATGGCGAAACACAGGAGGGGGGAGGGGGTAGAAGCAGAGGGTGTGGGGGGGGGGGGGGGGGGGGGGGGGACAGACAGGGAACAATAGCCCCCCCCAAACACAAACAGATGCCTACTTAAGTGTTGTAAATAATATTGCCAACTGTACAAAGTTGCTGCTGTTGAGCTGGTGCATAATACCTTACCAGTTATTTTATTTTATTTTTTATTTCTTTTTTATTATTTTTGTTGGTATGTTTGTGTGTGCCCTTATATATCTTATTCTGTGTACATGACGGTAAATATACCTTGTTAAGAAAAACCAATAAAAGACATTTATGTTAAAAAAAAATTGGAAAGGATATATTCCATTTTAAAAGGACAAATGCTGCACAGAAAACAGAATCCATGTCTGCAGGCAGACAGCTGAATATAATCCCAAAGACTCATCTCAGATAGGAACAAAGCAGGACCATGAGTCATGACAGGGGTCAATTGAAATATTATGCGGGAGATCTGCACGGCCTGAATTCACTCCAGGAGAAACAATGGGATGTGAATCAGTTTTGCCCTGGCCACACAAAATCACACTATACTAATGGGAAGATGATTAAAGTTGTCCCCCAACGTCCACTTGAGCCACTTGCGAGAGATCAGCGGTCTCCGGATACATTATGGAACCTTTTGTGGAGAAACCTGATCAAATCAATGTCATCCTGCCAGCAATGAGCGGGCCATTGTCCTGGAACTCACCTGTGGGAGGGGGTCAGTCAGCTCCATTCACTCTCTCTTCGCTTGCTATGGGGCTTCTATCAGACTACAGGACAGGAGGTCACGAACACCAGACCATACAGGATGAAGGCCCAGCAGCCAGACGGACCAGTCAGTTCCGAGGAAGAGCCAGAGACATCAGTGCCGGTTTAACTATTCTCCCTGGGAACGGTGAGTATACTCCCTCAGCCCACAGAAACTCCCAATTAGGTTACCGTAGATTGTTGAGGTCGGGATGGGTGAGTGGATATATTTGTGTGTGCTTAAGTAAACTTGTGTAAAAGTAAGAAATTTTGATCTGCCGTTTAGTTTCTTGCTTCCCATAGTATTTTGATAACCGGTGTTTTGTGTGTTATAGTCTGAGTTGTGGAGGGCTTCATTTTCTTGAATAAATTATTTATTTGTAAATCTACCACTGTGGTAGTCTCACCTTTCTTTCACAGGGGCTGGTTTAGCACACTGGGCTAAATCGCTGGCTTTTAAAGCAGACCAAGCAGGCCAGCAGTACGGTTCGATTCCCGTACCAGCCTCCCCGAACAGGCGCCGGAATGTGGCGACTAGGGGCTTTTCACAGTAACTTCATTGAAGCCTACTCGTGACAATAAGCGATTTTCATTTCACTGTCCGCTCTGGTTGAGACACAATAATTGCCAGGACATAATTCCGTAGTCGAGGACCCAAAAGGAATCCGAGCGCTTCGAACACGCTCACTCAAGCGAGGCTACTGGTTAGGAATAAACAGTGGTCCCTCTATCTCCCTCTCTTGTGACGTTGCACTATTGAGGCACTACCGGGTGGCATTTCAACATCAACAGGAGAGAAACTCACACAGGCGTAGGTGGCAGTCAAGGTGACTGACACGTCATAAGAACAATCCCACTGGTTCGGTATAAACAATGAGACTTGTTCCCTCTCTGTTGCGAAGCTGTCCCAGTGCGACACTTCTGGGCTGTGATTTCAACACCTGCAGGAGAGACACCGGCAGTTATCTGAGACATCTTCACTTGTTCTGGGGCGTTGCAATTTGCTGCTGTTGCGGTTTTGTTTTAATTAGCACTCTCTGTCTAGCTCGGTAACGTGCCTGGATACGGCCTCTTCGATTGCAGCGAAAGGAGATGAACTCGCGACGATGGCATGCTTCCTGGCGGTGGTCTTCCCCACATCGGTAGCAATCCACTTCTGTCTTTGGCTAATGACCCGTTTTCTTCCCAGTTCTCCGCCTCCGATCCTGTCCCGAGGACGGTGGCTAGTTCTCTCCTGCGTCTGTCGGTCTTGCCATGCGCCTTGTGGCCATACTGCCCCATAACTGGTTTACTACCCCTTCTGTCACACTTCAGAGCTCAAATGCGCCTTTTTCGTCGCACTCAGTAATTTGAGCTATCTTGATCATTTTGTCTGATGTGACTTTTGTTTCAGACAGCAGTTTTTCCTGGATGTTTAGATTGTTAATTCCGCACACTAAACAGTCACACAGCATATCATTGAGTGCTGTATCGAACTCACATAATCATAACAATCTTTATTAGTGTCACAAGTAGGCTTCTGTGCTCGGCTGTGCCTGGCTATGAAGGTGGAGATGGGCTCTCCTGGGTCCCTTTCAGCAGAGTTGCATTTATCCCACTCTAAGATGATTGAGGGCTTGGGGTTAAAATGTTTCTTGACCAATGCCAATAACTGGCCGAAGGTTTTGGTGTAGGGAGCCTCCGGGAATGTATGATTTCTTATCACGTTGCAGGTTTGAGGCCCACAAACAATCAATAGTATCTCCTGTTTGTTCTCTCCTGCTATTTCATTCACCATAAATAAGTAGCAGAGCCTTCGATGTATTGGTTCCAGTTCTCTGTCCCCTGACCAAAAGGGCCCAACTTTCCGACCATTGGTATATTCGCTCGCTGTTTTGGTGCTACCAAGGGTGTCTTCCCGATTTTTCATTTGTTTTTTAGAGGCTTCCTCCTTCACCCCTCGAATCACAAACTACTGGGGCAGAATTTTCCGTCCGTTTACTCCGGCGGGATATTCCGGTCCAGCCTGCAGTGAATGATTTTGGCTGAACACCGAATTCTTTGTTCTCACTGGCAGCAGTGATGTGGCAAACTCGGATTGGAGATTCCCGCTCCTGAGGACGAGCGTTCAATCCGGCTTATATTCGTCACCAATGTGGTGGCTCGAGAGTTCCAGTCACAGCAAAGTGGGCTTATTAACAATAGGCAAAGAGAACCCTGTAGAGGCACAGAGCAATGAGGACTAGGTCTTAACTCTCTGGCTCCGGGGTCCACCCTGCCTGGGCCCCCTGCTCCCAGGGCCACGCGCTTTCTTTCCATTGGTTAGGGTTTGTGTGCTCCCACGCAATTGGCCCCGGGCCGGTCACGTGGACCGCAAGGACTCACCTCTTAAAGGGGACACCGTACCACGGCAGAGTGGGGGTCCGCTGGGCCATGGGATTGTATACATGATGGTTCAGTTGTCTTGTTGGGTAGTGTAGATCAGTTTGGTGCCAACAGCATGGGGTTCAACCCCTGCCATGGCTGGAGTGGATTTGGGACCTCCCTCCTTGCTCTACCCATAATGCAAGCTGTGACATTATGGGTTAGACCTACCTCCAGGCAAAGAACTAAAGAGGAAAAGTATTGGTGGTAATAATTTGATTTGGATTGAGAACTGACTGGAAGGATATGGGCAAACTTAGATATGGAAGGATTTGGATCTGTTCCCGTTGCTGTTTTTCAGTTAAGGGTGCTCTTTATTATCTGTTATTAATTACGCAGATGCAAGTGTTGGATGCACATTTAACAGATCTCTCCAAGAACTCTCTGAGTTTCAAGACTGCAGATGATGCACAACAACTTCAGGTGGATCCTGGTGTGTTGGGCTCAGGACCGACAAAGTTTAATTTGAACACGTGCCGTGTATTGATCTGGGCAGGGTGAACGCTCAACGCACACATCTTCAGGGAAAGGAGAAGCAGAAAGAAAGAGTTTTCACCATCTCCTGAAGGAGCATCATGATGCGCGATCAATGAACACAGAAATGAAGGAGTAGTCCGAAACAAAGGCTTTAATCTGCAAGAAGTGTTCCCAGCAGCAGGAATACAGAAATGACCTGGCTATTGGGAAAACACGGGTTCTTATACTCAGCCTCATAGGAGGAGCTACCTTCCTCCCGACCAATGAGAAGACAACACTTGGGCCAATGGGCAGCGAGCCTTCTACACCAATAGCAGCTCACACTCTCAGGTACCTTAATACCCCCAGTCATACTGCCACACATCAGCAATGCTGTGAAGTGAGAGTTAGAGTGAATAGGGTGTTGGAGTACAGATGATAGCACAGATGATTGATGACAAGGCGAGATGTACCATTTTGTCCTCGTGGATGACCTTGGTCAGGTCTCAGTGGAATATTGGGTTCAGCTTTGGTCCTCTCACATGATGGGTACTATTAAGACTCTGGAACGAGGAACGAGCAACAATAATTCCCAATATGAAGCATCTTTTTCAAGATAGGCTAAATGATCTGGGACTTGACACTGTAGACAAGTGTAGACTTAGGGATGATCTAATTGAGGTTGATAAAATGAATCAAGTCAATTAGAGAGTACCAGGGGGGTCACAATTGTAAGCTGTATCAGACCAGATCAAAGTTACGGCGGCACGGTACACAGTGGTTAGCACTGCTACCTCACAGGGCTGAGGACCCAGCTTTGATCCCAGTCCCGGGTCACTGTCTGTGTGGATTTTGCACATTCTCTTCATATCTGCCAAAACGATGTGCAGGGTAGGTGAATTGGACATGCTAAATTGCCCCTTATATTGGAAAAAAAAAGAATTGGGTGCACTAAACTTAAGAATAAATAAATAAATAGTTTGAAGTGTAATATGCAAGAGTGAGTAAATCATTAGTCATGTGTGTTCCAAGAAAGCCTCCAAATTGGCATCTGTCCACATGGCCTGGAAACCCTGACAGTGAAATGCAGACTCAAGTCTGTCAGCTCTGCCGACAAGATTTAATCTCACTATTTGTTCCAAAAAAAAACACAACTGTTACTACACATCAAACCATTGATGTGTGTGAAACACTTTGAGGCATTTCTGTTAGAAATATAAGGTGCATTGTTCCAATTTTCTATTCCGAGTTTTCTGTCCATTTTTAAACGGGCTTTTCATTCTGTTGATTTGTTTTCTTTCCTCCCTTTCCATTGGTGGAAGAATAAATATTGGGGAACTCCATTCTTTGTGCATTATTAATACACGGAAAATTGGGAGCACCATAAATCTTACACCGTGACCTCCTCCATTATCTGGGAAGGCCAGCAAAAGGTCGGGAACTCAGAGGCTTGTGGAGACGGTTTTACGGTGGCTCTTTAACCTACTTGGAGCACAGCGGCGGGATCACGGCCTCCAAAATATCTGTTGAAGCCTCCGTTTTTATCAGGATCCCATCTGAGGGACAGAATGGAAACTTCCTCCGAATGGCAGACAACAGATGGCTCGAGAGATGGAGTCTCAAAGAGATAAGACGTCTCCCAACACATTCCATTTCTCACAGTTGTAGCTCCCTTCTTTCCTTCCTCACAGGAGAAGATAGGGGCAGCACGGTAGCATTGTGGATAGCACAAATGCTTCACAGCTCCAGGGTCCCAGGTTCGATTCCGGCTTGGGTCACTGTCTGTGTGGAGTCTGCACATCCTCTCCGTGTGTGCGTGGGTTTCCTCCGGGTCCTCCGGTTTCCTCCCACAGTCCAAAGATGTGCAGGTTAGGTGGATTGGCCATGATAAATTGCCCTTAGTGTCCAAAATTTACCTTAGTGTTGGGTGGGGTTACTGGGTTATGGGAATAGGGTGGAGGTGTTGACCTTGGGTAGGGTGCTCTTTCCAAGGGCTGGTGCAGACTCGATGGGCCGAATGGCCTCCTTCTGCACTGTAAATGCTATGAAAGAATACCAGGGATGGACAGTGTCTTTGCAGCCAGAGCGACCCTGCCTGCTGTGGAGTCACAGAATGCATGGATATTGGTGATAGGGCGAAGGGGGGTGGGGATGGTGTAAGAATATCTCTGTACCACATGGCAAATCACACTCACTCATATTGACATTTCGTCTCAACTGTGGCTCAGTTGTTAATACTGTCACCCATGAGGCAGGAGGTTAAGGGTTGGAGTCCCAGCAGGAAAACTAAGGCTGACAATTTAGTGCAGTACTGAGAGAGTGGTGAACTGTTGGTGGTTTTGGATGGGATGTTAAACCAAGGCCTGATCTTCCCACACTGGGCCTAAAGTTCTCTATTTTGAAGAAAAACAAGCCCCGGCCAATACTTGTCCCTCAATCAATGTCACAAAAACACGTTGCTGTTTGTGGAAGCTTTGCATAAATTGGTTACTGCCTTTCCTTTTTTAAAATAAAGTACCCAATTCTTTTTTTCCCCCTAATTAAGGGGCAATTTAGCATGGCCAATCCACCTACACTTCACATCTTTTTGGGTTGTGGGGGGGGGAGACCCATGCAGACACGGGGAGAATGTGCAAACTCCACACAGGGGCCGGGATCGAACCACTGCACCACCATGCCGCCTCCGAGATAGTTGGGTTATCGCACGGTGAGCTAAATAGCACAAGTGAGCAGGTGCTGGTGACGGGAGGTATCAGCGGAGAATTCCCATCTCAGGGAAGAGGATTCTCCAAGCCTGACTCGGGTCAGTGCCGTTGCTGAGCCTCGGGGTCATCGACAAAATGGACTTTTCCGGAGCAGCAACAGAAACTTTGTCAGGTTCTGTCAGCCTCTCCAGAGGCACGAATGTCGATAAATTGTAGGAATCCGTCTGCATCATGAGTATCACGATTTCTCAGGCCTTTGCCCTGATGTCTACTGCCATGAAAGAATGATCACCTGCTTGGAGAATCAGACACAGTAGACAGCTGAGTGTATCCTGACCCTCACACATGCGCAACTCATACTGCCACTTTAAATAGAATGGAGGAAAGCCTCCTTTTGGCAGTTCAGTTCCCCATTGAAGTGCAACAAAGTACTCTCCACCATTCAGCGAGAAGGGAAATGCTGGGTAGGCCATTAAGGGAAGATGGTTAAAGGGAACATGGAAATGTTGCTGCAACTATGAGGATTTTAAGATTGTTATATTTTGGGACTGAAGGTAAATTAGGGTAAAGGGGGGTCGTATGACCCCTGGTGCTTTGATTATTATGGATCAATGAGATCATTGAGAGGAAAGTGCAAGGTATTTACACTTAATGGCAACACTCTGAGTTTTCCAGGATAGAGTCTGGGTCTCCTAAAGTCCCGAAAAGGTGCTCTAATTATCAGGTTTTAAGATGATAGGGTGTTGTGGTCAAGAATAGCTACTTAGCACTTCTATCTGGCTACAAGATTAATGTTTTGCACGTGGGAGGGAAGTGGAAGCCATTTTTTAGAATCAGGTTACAGGCTTCCTTAGAAATCAATGAATATCACAGACAGCGATCTTGCGTGGTCAGCAGAAAGAAGGGGCTGATTGATTTTGCAACCTACCATAGCCACATCTGGGAGGGAAAGAATCTCTATTTGCAGAGATGCATCGTGCAGCCATTTTAGGATTCTGGAAGATTTATCCTGGCATAGGTGGGGAAAGAAGAATCATTGGTAAAGACTTTACTGCTGATGGTGGATTCAATAAACTTACTGAAAGCTGGAGATGGTCAGTGGAAGTTACTGCTTGGCAAAATGAGGATTAAGGAACCCACTGAAAGCTGGGACCAACTGTGGACTGTTGCTAAAAAGGCTTGAATTCCATGAAGAGTGGAATGTACATTAAGAATAAAAGCAGAATTTTTCTCCTGTAACTTAAAGTATAATTGCCGATAAAAAGAAAAAAAGTCGTTTAGTCAATAGTACTTTTAGTTATCGGTTACAGTAAAAGGTTTAAAATATGAAATCTTGTATAATTCATTCAGATATCAGCTAGAAGTTTGAACCTTTTACATTACAGGTCTCTATAGATATCAGAACAATACAAACTCTGTTAAAAGCATCCCTACACCTCCCCTTGCCTTAGGCACTCCTCAGCCGGAGCCCCAATGCGATATGTCCTATTCTGATGGCTGAGTCTGACCCTGCACAGGGTCTGATGGGGCACACAGTGGTGTGGATTGTCCTAGGGTCCAAAAAGGCAGAGGACGACAACAGTGAGCACCTCAACAGTCAGAGGAGGGAAGTGAACACCTTGCTTCTAGCTCCACTGAAGCCAAAAGAGAAGCACCACATAGAACATAGAAAAATACAGCACAGAACAGGCCCTTCGGCCCACGATGTTGTGCTGAACCTTTGGCCTAGATTAAGCACAAATTAATCTACACCCCATCATTCTATCGTAATCCATGCACCTACCCAATAACCGCTTGAAGATCCCTAATGTTTCCGACTCAATTACTTCCACAGGCAGTGCATTCCATGCCCCCACTACTCTCTGGGTAAAGAACCTACCTCTGACATCCCCCATATATTTTCCACCATTCACCTTAAATTTATGTCCTCTTGTAATGGTTTGTTCCACCCGGGGAAAAAGTCTCTGACTGTCTATCTATTCCCCTGATCATCTTATAAACCTCTATCAAGTCGCCCCCTCATCCTTCTCCGTTCTAATGAGAAAAGGCCTAGCACCCTCAACCTTTCCTCGTCAGACCTACTCTCCATTCCAGGCAAAATCCTGGTAAATCTCCTTTGCACCTTTTCAAAGAGTAAAAGGAATAGAAATAGAAAGACATTATAGTGTTGCAAGGTTTAGAAGATGGTTAAGTGTTCACTTTTGCTGTCGATGTTTTAACACCACAACTGTTATTTTAAAAGCTGCATTATCCAATTATCCTTATCATTGCCTGTCACCTGCCACATGGCTATGAGCCCTGAGGAAAATGGGACAAAGAGTTTAGAAGACAAGTGAGAGGATGGTCTGTTGAGTGTAGGACTAGTTTGCACTGAGGGGCTGGGGTGGGCACAGTGGATGCAGCAGAGCTTTGCCTGATGGTTACTTCCTCAGATCAGCAAGTTTGCAGGTGCAAGGACTCTGGCCTCAGATGGTTCCACCTCCTCCTCCTCCTGTTCCTTCCATTGCTCCTCTCCCCCTGTGAAAATACCGAGCAGTCCTCACCTTCCTGCAGCTCCAGTCCTCTCTGTTATATTTATGTGGTGCAAGGTGCAACACACCAGTAACATGCCTGCTCATCATTTTATGCTGTTCACGCACATAGAACATAGAACATAGAACATAGAACGATACAGCGCAGTACAGGCCCTTCGGCCCTCGATGTTGCACCGACATGGAAAAAATCTAAAGCCCATCTAACCTACACTATGCCCTTATCATCCATATGCTTATCCAATAAATTTTTAAATGCCCTCAATGTTGGCATGTTCACTACTGTTGCAGGTAGGGCATTCCACGGCCTCACCACTCTTTGCGTAAAAAACCCACCTCTGACCTCTGTCCTATATCTATTACCCCTCAATTTAAGGCTATGTCCCCTCGTGCTAGCCACCTCCATCCGCGGGAGAAGGCTCTCGCTGTCCACCCTATCTAACCCTCTGATCATTTTGTATGCCTCTATTAAGTCACCTCTTAACCTTCTTCTCTCTAACGAAAACAACCTCAAGTCCATCAGCCTTTCCTCATAAGATTTTCCCTCCATACCAGGCAACATCCTGGTAAATCTCCTCTGCACCCGTTCCAAAGCTTCCACGTCCTTCCTATAATGAGGCGACCAGAACTGTACGCAATACTCCAAATGCGGCCGTACTAGAGTTTTGTACAACTGCAACATGACCTCATGGCTCCGGAACTCAATCCCTCTACCAATAAAGGCCAACACACCATAGGCCTTCTTCACAACCCTATCAACCTGGGTGGCAACTTTCAGGGATCTATGTACATGGACACCGAGATCCCTCTGCTCATCCACACTACCAAGAATTTTACCATTAGCCAAATATTCCGCATTTCTGTTATTCTTTCCAAAGTGAATCACCTCACACTTCTCCACATTAAACTCCATTTGCCACCTCTCAGCCCAGCTCTGCAGCCTATCTATGTCCCTCTGTAACCTGCAACATCCTTCCGCACTGTCTACAACTCCACCGACTTTAGTGTCGTCTGCAAATTTACTCACCCATCCTTCTGCGCCCTCCTCTAGGTCATTTATAAAAATGACAAACAGCAACGGCCCCAGAACAGATCCTTGTGGTACGCCACTCGTAACTGAACTCCATTCTGAACATTTCCCATCAACTACCACTCTCTGTCTTCTTTCAACTAGCCAATTTCTGATCCACATCTCTAAATCACCCTCAATCCCCAGCCTCCGTATTTTCTGCAATAGCCGACCGTGGGGAACCTTATCAAACGCTTTACTGAAATCCATATACACCACATCAACTGCTCTACCCTCGTCTACCTGTTCAGTCACCTTCTCAAAGAACTCGATAAGGTTTGTGAGGCATGACCTACCCTTCACAAAACCATGCTGACTGTCCCTAATCATATTATTCCTATCTAGATGATTATAAATCGTATCTTTTATAATCCTCTCCAAGACTTTACCCACCACAGACGTTAGGCTCACCGGCCTATAGTTACCGGGGTTATCTCTACTCCCCTTCTTGAACAAAGGGACCACATTTGCTATCCTCCAGTCCTCTGGCACTATTCCTGTAGCCAATGATGACCTAAAAATCAAAGCCAAAGGCTCAGCAATCTCTTCCCTGGCTTCCCAGAGAATCCTAGGATAAATCCCATCCGGCCCCGGGGACTTATCTATTTTCACCTTGTCCAGAATTGCCAACACTTCTTCCCTACGCACCTCAATGCCATCTATTCTAATAGCCTGGGTCTCAGCATTCTCCTCCACAATATTATCTTTTTCTTGAGTGAATACTGACGAAAAGTATTCATTTAGTATCTCGCTTATCTCCTCAGCCTCCACACACAACTTCCCACCACTGTCCTTGACTGGCCCTACTCTTACCCTAGTAATTCTTTTATTCCTGACATACCTATAGAAAGCTTTTGGGTTTTCCTTGATCCTACCTGCCAAAGACTTCTCATGTCCCCTCCTTGCTCGTCTCAGCTCTCTCTTTAGATCCTTCCTCGCTTCCTTGTAAATATCAAGCGCCCCAACTGAAACTTCACGCCTCATCTTTACATAGGCCTCCTTCTTCCTCTTAACAAGAGATTCCACTTCTTTGGTAAACCACGGTTCCCTCGCTCGACCCCTTCCTCCCTGCCTAACTGGTACGTACTTATCAAGAACATGCAATAGCTGTTCCTTGAACAAACTCCACATATCCAGTGTGCCCAACCCTTGCAGCCTACTTCTCCAACCAACACATCCTAAGTCATGTCTAATGGCATCATAATTGCCCTTCCCCCAGCTATAACTCTTGCCCTGCGGGGTATACTTATCCCTTTCCATCACTAACGTAAAGGTCACCGAATTGTGGTCACTGTTTCCAAAGTGCTCCCCTACCTCCAGATCTAACACCTGGCCTGGTTCATTACCCAAACCAAATCCAATGTGGCCTCGCCTCTTGTTGGCCTGTCAACATATTGTGTCAGGAAACCCTCCTGCACACATTGTACAAAGAATGACCCATCTAATGTACTCGAACTATATCTTTTCCAGTCAATATTTGGAAAGTTAAAGTCTCCCATAACAACTACCCTGTTACTTTCGCACAATTTGTTTAAATGTACCCGTCCTTTAGTGCACTGTTGCGGATGCATGGTGAATGATTTGTGTACAGCTTGTACGGGAATGTATGGGCTGCTGTGTGTCCACGTGGCTGTGTAGCTTAAGAAGGAAACATTGCAGATCATTATCATTCTGGACATCCCCAGATCTGCCCAGGCACCGGGATCAGATCTTCAACATCCTGACGGCCTCCTCAATGTCCACTCATGTTCCAGTGGTTTCTGCTGTACTTTTCCTTTGCGTCACCTGTAGAGTCCCTCATGGGTGTCAGCAGTCTTTCAAGGTTAGCCCTAGTCTCCAAAAAGCCAGCCAATGACTCATTTGGATATGCAAATCTCAATTGGAGAGTTTAAACATTTTTTTAGAGTACCCAATTCATTTTTTCCAATTAACAGGCAATTTAACCCGGCCAATCACCCTACCCTGTGTCTTGTTATGCTCTAGGTGTAGCATAAGTGGCTTCCTTGTGTTGCACTTAACAAAGGAAGGTTCAGATGTGGAGATAACTTCAACACGTTTATTAAACTATTTACAATTCTCCTACTCGGGTTCACCACTACTGTTAATCCTTCTATAGCTACTCAGACTGACTAACCAGTCTGCTACAATCCACGTGGTGGGAATGATATCGAATCAACCCTGTGTCTCTACTCACTGACTGTCTCCACTGGAAAGAGGAAGATCATGTGTGTGGTGTCCTTTATATATTGGTTGGTGTAATGCCCTCATGTGGTAGTGTCACCTCTGTGTGTATCGTGAATGCCCATTGGTCGTGTCCTATCTAACTGTTCTATTGGTTGAGTGTCTGTGTCATGTCTCTGGTGCTCCCTCTAGTATCTAGCTAGTCTACATGTATTTACATTAACCCCTTGTGTATTTACAGTGATGCACATCACCACACCCTGCACATCCTTGGGGTCTGGGGGCGAAACCCGCACAAACACGGGGAGAATGTGCAAACTCCACGCGGACAGTGACCAAGAGCCGGGATCGAACCTGGGACCTCGGCGCCGTGAGTCAGCAGTGCTAACTGTTGCGCCACCGTGCTGCCCTCAATTGGAGAGTTGACTGGTGGAGAATGAAGGCCTTGTGGCAGCTTTCTGGATATCTTGATAACCTTTCAGTCGTTGCATTTTAGCTGAAGGGGAATCCCTTTCATATGAACATATGATTTAGGAGCAGCAGTAGGCCATTCGGCCCTTCGAGCCTTTTCCATCATTCAATGGGATTGTTGTGTTATGTGGTTCCACCGATGATGAAGATACACACAGAACATATATGTGTTCAACTGGAACGATGATTTATTGTTAAACACGTGGAAAGATAACAAACAGATTTATAAACAAACAAAGTTACTTGAATTCCTAGGGAGGTACTCTAAGTGCGACTATCCCATTGTACGTCCTATTACCAACTGCCTGGTCACTCCAGACACATTATGCATGCCTGGCACCACCCGCTGGCCGGAGGTCATAACTACAATTAAATGTGCAACCTTATACATCCATACAACTATATATATATATATCACCACAGAGATCACGGATGATTTTATTGTAACCTCAACTGCACATTCCCGCCTACCACCAACTCATCCCCTTGGTTAATCAAAAATCTATCAGTTTGCACATTCTCCCTGTGTTTGCGTGGGTTTCGCCCCCACAACCCAAAGATGCGCAGTTTAGGAGGATTGGCCACGCTAAATTGCCCCTTAATTGCTAAAAATAAATTGGGAACTCTGAATTTATTTACAAAACTAAAATAAAAAAATAATAATAAAAAAAGAATCTACCTAACTCTGCTGTAGAAATATTTAAACAGTGACCCTTAGTTCTAGATTCTCCCACCAAAGGAAGCATCCTCTTCACATTGACCCTGTCAAGTCCCCTCAGGATCTGATGTATTTCAATCAAGTCGCCTCTTACTCTTCTAAACTCCAGAACAAGCCTCGCCTGTTCAACCTTTCTTCATAAGACAACTGGCCCAATCCAGATGTTAGTTTTGGTTGATAAACACGGCTGGCTGATCTGAGGACATCCTAACTTATGACTTCTTGTACCTGTGGGCATTCAGCCAGAACAGCAAATCCCAGTGCCTTCTAATTTTGACTGGCTGACTTCATCAATAGCAAATTGGATGTAAGTGGCGGACAAGGCAAAGAAGCCATCGGGCATTTGAGAGATACACTTGTGGGCAGCGGATTGTGAAATCCTGCAGATGTCACCAGCACATCCTTGGAAAGAGCAGGAGGCAAAGAAATTCAGGACTGTGATGACCTCGACCACTTGGCAGGAAGACTTGTTCTTGGAAGTTGCAAATGTCAGCCATGTCCTCCTGTGAAAGTCTGAGCTTTCTGAGGCACCAGAGCGGAGTGATATCCAGAAAGCCCCTCCTCTGCCAATGCCGTCTGTGTTGGAGGAATCACCTCCTCTGAGTTGGTGCTCCCTGCTGTTGGCCAAAGAGTAGACAGCTGCTGCTTCTCTTGTCCCTCATCTGAGATCTAAGGTAGAGCTGAATGAGCAGCTCATATGCTGCTGAGAACTGAGAATTGCAGATCATAGGGACAAATAAAAACCCCAAGATAGCGGGAACAACCTCCAGATCTTCAAAATCACCCCCAAAGCAGTGAAAAGACACTTCCAGAACAGGTTCTGCAAGCAATGACCTTTTACATAGGCAACCATGCAGCAGTTCAGCAGCCTCATTAACCAGGCCCACAATCCCCTTTGACCTCTTGCCTTGTCCAACGTGGCCATTTTCTGACAACTCAAATACTGACAGTTAAAGCTGGAGTCCAAGGTTGATGATACAGCCAATTGCCTTTAACACATGTTAATCTCAGACCAGTCACCCCTGGGAGAGGCTGCCTGCATGTTCACAAATGCACTCCAGTTAAATCCGGGAGTTGGTAGGTTCCTACCTGTGGTAGTATGACTAGGGGTATTACGGTACCTGGGAGTGTGAGCTGCCATTGGTGCAGAGAACTCGCTGCCCATTGGCCCAGGTATGTCATGTGCCTCTCAGCCGATTGGCTGAGAGGAAGGTAGCTCCGCCTAGGAGGTGGGGTATAAGAACCCGTTCCCCGGCAGTCAGCCATTCTTCTGTACGTCCGCTGCCGAGTCCACTTCTTGCGTATTAAAGCCTTTCGTTTGGACTTTATCTACGTTTCGTGTCCATTGATTGTGCATCACTACCAACATTAGGGATCTTCAAGCGACTATTGGACAGGTAAATGGATTACGGTAGAATGATGGGGTGTAGATTAATTTGTTCTTAATTTAGGACAAAAGTTCGGCACAACATTGTGGGCCGAAGGGCGTTCTGTGCTGTATTTTTCTATGTTCTATGTTGCCATTTTGTGTTTCTTTTTTTTTATAAATTTAGATTACCCAATTATTTTTTCCAATTAAGGGGCAATTTAGCGTGGCCAATCCACCTACTCTGCACATTTTTTGGGGCGAAACCCACGCAGACACGGGGAGAATGTGCAAACTCCACACGGACAGTGACCCAGAGCCGGGATCGAACCTGGGACCTCAGCGCTGTGAGGCGGTTGTGCTAACCACTAGGCCACCGTGCTGCCCCATTTTGTGTTTCTTTAACTTCCAGGATACACGTCCACCTGCCGCCGCCAAGTTAAAATTGAACCTATGGAGCGTGTGCAAAAGAAAAACAACAATGAACCATTATCTGTAATTTTCCCCATTGATTTAAACACCGTCTTCCACTCTCCTGGCATCGGAAATCCCCAAACGTTAGATCATGATATAATGAGAAGAGGGGATTAAGGGGCAATTTAGCGTGGCCAATCCATCCACCCTGCACATCTTTGGGCTGTGGGGGCGAAACCCGCAAACACGGGGAGAATGTGCAAACTCCACACGGACAGTGACCCAGAGCTGGGATCGAACCTGGGACCTCTACGCCGTGAGGCAGCAGTGCTAACCACTGCGCCACCGTGCTGCCTTTGGGACCCATTTATCACATTAAGAATAAGCTAGACTGCTCTCATTCATTTATACAGGGAAAATAGCATGTGTGCAAGCTCTTATCAAAAGGTTGTTTTTGAGAAAGCTAATACTGACAATGAGTATTCCCTTTTTAACAAAGCAATTGTTTTGTTCGTATAAATTTAGAATACCCAATTTTTTTTTCCAATTAAAGGGCAATTTAGCGTGGCCAATCCGCCTAACCTGCACATCTTTGGGTTGTGGGGGCGAAACCCACGCAAACATGAGGAGAATGTGCAAACTCCACACGGTCAGTGACCCAGAGCCGGGATTGAACCTGGGACCTTAGCGCCGTGAGGCAGCTGTACTAACCACTGCACTACCGTGTCGCCCCTTTAACACTATAATTTGCCATTTATCTGGAATACATTGCCTGGAAGCGTGGAGGGAAGTGGATTTAGTAGGAATTTTCAAAACGGAATTGTACAAATAATTGAAAAGGAAAGAAAATACAGAGGGCTGAGTAAAAAGAGCAGAGAGGTGGCACTATTTTTTGTGGTCTGCTCTATCAAAGAGCTAGCACAGGCAGAATGAGCTGATTGGCCCTTTTCTGTGCTGTACTGTACCATGATCTATGATTGGGAAGATGCAGTCACGCGTTCAATGTGATAAGGCACATTTACAGCTTAGAATTGGAGCATTCATGCCACTATATGTATGCAACAATATGGTTTTGGAGGCAGTTTCGCCAACACTTCGGGTTGGGGGCAGGGTCAAGGGAAATGCCGATTCAGGGGAACCACAGATTTGAGCCAGAGAAGTGGGATGGAAATTTTCGGAAATGGGAGGAGAAGGGGATTAAGACACTAAAAGATTTGTTTCTTGGGGGTCGGTTTGCAGGATTGAAGGAGCTGGGAGCAAAGTATGGGCTGGAGCAAGGGAAAATGTTTAGATACATGCAGGTTCGAGAATTTGCCAGAAAGGAGATACAGAGGTTCCCAGCCTCCACATTGCTGAAGGAGGTGCTGACGACAGGGGGGGCTGGAGAAGGGGGTAGTGTCGGCGGTTTACGCAGCTATTTTGGAAGAGGAGAAGGCACCACTGAAAAGGGATCAAAGCCAAGTGGGACGAAGAGTTGGGAGAGGATACTGAGGAGGGGTTCTGGTGTGAGGTGCTCCGGAGAGTGAACGCCTCCATCTTATGCGCGAGGTTGGGGCTGATACAGCTGAAGTTGGTATATAGAGCACACCTCATGAGGGTGAGGATGAGTCGATTCTTTGAAGGAATAGAAGATGTGTGTGAACGTTGAGCGCAGGGGGCGGGGGGGGGGGGGGGGGGGGGGGGGGACTGTGTGTGTTAATGGTGACTATGGGTGATTCCTGAATCCTTTTTGCCATTTGTTGATGTGAACATAGGGGCTAATGTTTGGTGGGAGGATGGGATTGTTGTTATTGATATGGGGATTGACATATTTGTTACTGATTATTATTGGTGGGTGTAAATTTGGGAGAAAATGTGAAAAAGGAGGAGAATAAAAATATCTTTAAAAAAATACAACATGGTAGCCAGGTGAAGGCGTATGAGAAGCTCCACCCAGTGTCCGGAAATGTTTGTAACACGGTGCCATTGTGGGAATTCGCACAGATGTGCGCATTGAGCTGGACCTTGCCCTGTCTCCTTGAGGGGGATAGGAAACAAAACAATTTACCAGTTTAAACAAACTTCAATTAGATCACTTAGGCTCCCGGCTTCCTGCCGTTTCAAATGATCAAAATCCGGCATTATAAGGAGAGAGTGAGATTTGAGCCATGGAAGGGAAGGGGGCAGAAAATAAGAAAATTGGAAGAAGGTTGGGGGATCAAAATGGTAGCCCAATGGAGCCAATCCAAAATTATCTGGGAAAAACGCCAACATGCATCAATATTGTGCTTTTAACAAGAAAGGATGTACCTCAGTGCTTCACGGGTGTAGTTAGAAGTAAATGGATCCTGAGTCAATGATGGAGTCATTAGCAGCAGGAGTAAACCACACGGCTCATCACGCCTACTCCACCATTTAATACCATCGTGGCTGATCCATTAGGGCGGGTAACTGGAGCTGGGTCAAAAAGAGATGGGTTTTGAGGTCTTTAAAGAAGGTGGAGAGGCAAAGAGGTCAGGCAGGGATTTCCAGACTGTAGGATGGGGCAGATGAAGTCATAGCTGTTAATGGCGCAGTAAAGGAAGGAGTGAAGCAGAGAGACCTGAATCAGAGAGCTTCAGAGTAGTGGGGGAACAACGGGGACTTTAGGACCATATGCGGTTGCATAGATGGAGGGGGAGCGAGAGGGGATTTAAACACTAGGATGAGAATTTTAAACGGGAGGCTTGAGCGACCGGGAACTAATGTAGATCAGGAGTGATCGATGAGCTGCAGTTGGTACGCTAAGATAATGATAAGGCCAAAAATAGAGGTTACGAACAATGCTTTAACTGGAGGTCACCAACGAGCAGCAGAAGTGTTCCACAAAGTGAGTCTGGCTGTGCAGACTCTCAAAGTGTGCGGGCAATCTATTAACTGAACTAAATAAAAGCAAATTACTGCGGATGCTGGAATCTGAAACCAAAAAGAAAATGCTGGAAAATCTCAGCTGGTCTGGCGGCATCTGTAGGGAGAGAAAAGAGCTAACGCTTCGAGTCCAGGTGACCCTTTGTCCATGTGGAGTTTGCACATTCTCCCCGTGTTTGCATTGATTTTGCCCCCACAACCCAAAGATGTGCAGGGTCAGTGGATTGGCCATGCTAAATTGCCCCTTAATTGGAAAAAAATAATTGGGTACTCCAAATTTATATTACATTTTTTTAAAAAATATTGTTTTGTTATGCTCTTGACGTAGCATAAGCTGCTTCCTTGATGTGCACTCTGACAAAGGAAGGTTCAGACTTGGAGATAGCTTTAACACATTTATTAAACTGTTAACAATTCTCCTACTTGGATTCGACTCTCCTGTTAATTCTGCTATAGCTACTCAGACTGATGAACCAGACTGCTACAATCCACGTGGTGGGTGTGATGTGTTTCAAATCAACCCTGTGTACTCACTGAGTGTCTCCACTGGAAAGAGGCTGAGCATGTGCGCTGTGTCCTTTTATATGGGTTGGTGTAATGCCCTCCTGTGGTAGTGTCACCTCTGTGTGTATCGTGAATGCCCGTTGGTCGTGTCCTATCTTACTGGCCTACTGGTTGAATGTCTGTGTGTCATGTCTCTGGTGCTCCCTCTAGTGTCTATCTGGTCTACGTGTATTTACATTAACCCCTTGTGTATTTACAGTGATGCATATCACCATAAATATATATATTTCTTCAAGAGTAAGCTGTCTCTATTTCATCAGAACTAATGAATTAGGAAACTAGGGGAGGGAAAGGAATTGACAAGTCTCCGCGTATTGGCTTCTGCACTCTGCCTGGTACCTTTCTTACACTCTGTCGCCTCCCATATATTCACACAATGTCCAGTCAGTTGATAGACGTTTGACTCATGACCAATCTCCCGTGATCTGTCCTTTTATGCCAAGAGCTCCCTATTCCTTTTGATTACTCGTTTCAACATATCCATTGGGATGAAGACATCGGATGTGAATTTTTATCATCACCATGGCCCCAGATGACCGTAGGCCCCTTTCCTCTTTGAGGAGTCAGCTGACTGGTGGTGATTTAACCTTTTTAAAAATACATTTAGAGTACCCAAAGACGCAGGGAGAATGTGCAAGCTCCACACGGGCAGTGACCCCGGGCCGGGAGGCGGTGATTTAACCTGATGGTCACCACACCTCAGGCAAGGGGCAAGATCTCAGCTAGTACAGGAATTGAACCCACACTGCGGGCCTCGCTCTGCATCACAACCAGCTGTCATGCCAACTGAGTTGAACCAGTTGTAACACCAGCTCAATTTGCCAAAATAGCACATTTAGCTTCTCACTGGCAGCCATCCATTGCTCACGCGCCACACGGGGGCAGCACCGTAGCATAGTGGATAGCGCAATTGCTTCACAGCTCCAGGGTCCCAGGTTCGATTCCAACTTGGGTCACTGTCTGTGCGGAGTCTGCACATCCTCCCCTTGTGTGCGTGGGTTTCCTCCGGGTGCTCCGGTTTCCTCCCACAGTCCAAAGATGTGCAGGTTAGGTGGATTAGCCATGATAAATTGCACTTAGTGCCCCAAAAGGGTTACAGGGATAGTGTGGAGATGTGGGCTTAAGTAGGGTGCTCTTTCCAAGGGCCGGTGCAGACTCGATGGGCAGAATGGCCTCCTTCTAGACTAAATTCTACGTAAATCTCTGTAAAGAACGACTTCACACAAAGAGAAGTAGAAATTCAGAAGACTATACCTCCATCCCCGCAAAAAAACTGTCGAGGTTAGTTAATTAAGAAGAGTCATTTATTTTTATAAATTTAGAGTACCCAATTCATTTTTTCCAATTAAGGGGCAATTTAGCGTGTTCAATCCACCTACTCCGCACATCTTTTGGGTTGTGAGGGCGAAACCCACACAAACACGGGGAGAATATGCAAACTCCACACAGTGACCCAGAGCCGGTATCAAACCTGGGACCTCGGCGCCGTGAGGCTGCAGGGCTAACCCACTGTGCCACCGTGCTGCCCAGAAGAGTCATTTTTGATGTGAAATTTTAACTCTTGTTTCTTTTTCCACAGATGCTGCCAGACCTGCTGAGTTTATCCAGCATTATCTGTGTTTAATACAGTAATGAACCTGAAAAAGCATTCTTGACACCATTTAACCGAAAACCTGCCAAGCTTTGAAAAACTATTAGGTCAACAAAGTATTCTGCCCTCAAAGCAATTCACAAAATGTGAGATTATTAACTTAGCAGCAACCATAGCTACATTAAAGAGTTCTCCAACGCAGTCACGAGATAAGTAATTGTCTCAACAGATAATAGTATCCTCAGAACTATTAGCCTGAGACCAATCAAGCACAGGGCTGAATCCAGATCAGGAATATGAGATAACAGGCCCTGACTTGAGCTTTGAGAAAAGCAGAAAGTGATAAGATGGGAAGCAGCCCCCTTTCTGACATTGGGGACAATGATTGATCACCCAGAGGGGTATGACCTCTTGAAGGCCGGTCAAGTCCCCTCAAACACTTTTTCCCCATTGGTCGGAGGTCGTGTGCTCCCATGCGATTGGCCCTGGGCCGGTCATGTGGACAGCTAGGGCTCCCTCCTTAAAGGGTCCACGCTACCAAATCCCTCCCCCCTTAATTCCCTCAAAAACTTATTTACAGAACAGGTTATGAAGAGTTACTATATACAATAAAGAGGTTGAGAAACACAAGGGGAGAGAGTCGATAACAGTTGATCACAATGTCAATCTGTCGGAAATGTTTCTGGGTCTCATAGACCACCTAGGGCAGCACGGTAGCACAGTGGTTAGCACAGTGCTTCACAGCTCCAGGGTCCCAGGTTCGATTCCGGCTTGGGTCACTGTCTGTGCGGAGTCTGCGCAGTCTCCCCGTGTGTGCGTGGGTTTCCTCCGGGTGCTCCGGTTTCCTCCCACAGCCCAAAGATGTGCGGGTTAGGCGGATTGTCCATGATAAATTGCCCCTTAGTGTCCAAATAGGGTAGGTGGAGTTACTGGGTTAGGCGGATAGGGTGGAGGCATGAGCTTATGTGGGGTGCTCTTTCCAAGGGTCAGTGCAGACTTGATGGGCCGAATGGCCTCCTTCTGCACTGTAAATTCTATGAATTCTATGATTCTTAGTCCCCATACTGGCTCCTCCAACTCTGAGGTGGCAACATTGTCATCCGTGGAAAGCTGTCTCTGAGATTCGACCACTATTACAGTGCCATTCCCTACTCCAGCTCCCTCCTGAGTCATCGAGAGGGCCTTCCCAGAACTTCTACATCCCATCTGTTCTGGCTCCACCATGGGGGCACTGGTGATAGCTATGATGAGAGGTTGAATAAACTCGGTTTGTTCTCACTGGAATGGCAGAGGTTGAGGGGCGACCTGATAGAGGTCTACAAAATTATAAGGAGCATAGACATAGTGGATAGTCAGATACTTTTTCCCAGGGTAGAGGGATCAATTACTAGGGGGCACAGGTTTAAGGTGCGAGGGGCAAGGTTTAGAGATGTACGAGGCAAGTTTTTTTACACAGAGGGTAGTGGGTGCCTGGAACTCGCTGCTGGAGGAGGTGGTGGAAACAGGGACAATAGTGACATTTAAGGGGCATCTTGACAAATACATGAATAGGATGGGAATAGAGGGCTACGGACCCCAGAATTGTAGAAGATTTTAGTTTAGACGGGCAACATGGTCGGCACGGGCTTGGAGGGCCAAAGGGCCTGTTCCTAGTGCTGTAAGTTACTTTGTTCTTTGGTGCTGCCTGCTGGCTCCAGCTGTTCCGAGATTGGGGTTGTGGTCCCGCAGGCTTCTTACATGGTCAATGTGCTTCCGCATTGCCCTGCCGTTCAAATCCGCCACGTACAAGACTGGGCCTGACTTTGATTCCATCCTGCCTGGTAGCCAAAGTGGGCCTGAGGCAAAGTTCCTGACGAGGACCAGGTCGCCCACATGAAATGACCTTTCTCCCCTGTACAAAAAAACACGCTGTTTCCTCTGGGAGGCCTGCCCTGCCTCCACCCTCTCCGCCAAATTTGGGGAAAGTAAGTCCAGTCGGGTGCGGAGATGACGGCCCTGAAGTAATTCCGTTGATGCGACACCTGTGGTGGCGTGGTGGTGGGGGGGGGGGGGGTGGGGGGGGGGTTCATGTTATATGATAGAAGAAAGTTGGCCAACCGAAGGAACAGTGGTCTGCTGGACTGCTTCTTCATGGCTGCTTTGAACGCCTGCACGTCTCTCTCTACAACCTGTTTGAGGCAGGGTGATAGGCAGCTGTTCTAGTACGGCGAATGCCATTTGTTTACCAAAACTCACCTCCAGTCAATGCAGTGCCGTTGTCAGACATTATTATTTCAGGGAGGCCATGGGTAGCAAATATCCTCCGCAGACCTCTAATTGGACATTCAACCACTTTCAGTGGGCGTCAACCAAGATGAGGAACATTCTGCCCAAAAAGGGGCCTGTGAAGTCCACATGGACCACAGCTGACCAGGCCATTCCAATGGGTGGAGGTTGGTGTGGGTGGCAACATCTGGCAGGGGTCGCACTGGCGTACTTTGTGTTCAATATCCTTATCTAAGCTGGGCCTCCAAAGATAGCTTTGAGCTAGCATTTTCATTTTTGTTGTCCCGGATGGGCATTGTGCCATTCCTGCACCAGTAACTCTCTTGCTGGGGGTAGTACCACCACTCGGGACCCGCAGAGTACGACTCCATCCTTGCAACTGAGTTTGTCTCTGCGAGTGAGGTAAGGCCTTCACTGGTCAGAGTTATCATGGTGCCACCTGGTTAGGATCATGCGCTTCACTTTGGACAGGACAGAGTTGCATAGCGTCCAGTTCTTTAAATGACCTGATGATGCTGGCAAAGTGTCAAGAAGGTTTAGAGCCAGGGTGATTTCTTGAGTCTCAGGTGGTGGTGCCGGGGTCTTTGGAAGTGGGAGATGATTCAGCCCACCAGCATTTTAAATTTGTGTGCCTGGCCTCTGCTGAATGATGTAACCGTAGGCCGCCAGCAACAAGGCCCACCGTTTTACCCTGGCAGAGGTGATTGGAGATATCGGCTTATCTTCACAGAGGAGCCCCACCAGAGGCTTGCGGTCAGTAATTATTGTGAAGCAGTGGCAATAGACATATTGCTGAAATTTCCTGACACTGTAGATTACAGCAAGGCCTTCTTTCTCGATCTGTGCATATTTCCACTTGGCATTGGAAAGAGTTCTGGAGGCGAAGGCAATTGGCCTCTCTAAGCCATCCTCCATTGTATGAGACAAGACCACCCCTATTCCATATCACGGTGCATCACAGGTTGACCTGGGTCAAGGTGAACCAATAGACCCGATGACTGTAAGTCCTGTTTGACGTGCTGGGAGGCCTGCTCCTGGTTCCTTCAATGCCAATGCTGGGATTTTCTTAAGAACAAATGTAGTGTCACTAACGTCATTGCTAGGTTGGGGATAAACTGACCATAATGGTTTACCACCCACAGGAAGGACTTTAATTCAGCCACATTCTTAGGGACTTCTCTTGTGGCTCTCACCTTGTCTTCGAATTGGTGTAGACTTTTCGATCTCACTTTGAACTCGAGGTAAGTGACCTCACTGGTTTGAAAAGTACACTTCTCGCGCATCAATCAGATTCCCACATCTCCGACTCTTCCCAGAACCACTTTTATGCTTGTTAGGAGCTCGTCATGTGCTGTTCCTGATATTCGAACATCATCCAGGTAGATCACAACCTTGGGGATGCCCTGGAGCAGATTCTCCATTGTGCGCTGGAACATCACACAGACCGAGGAGATGCCAAAGGATAATCTGGTGTATTGAAACAGGCTTTTACTCATGTTAATGGTCGCAAACATTTGAAAATCTTCATATAGTTCTAACTGTAAATGGGCTTGATTGAGATTGAGTTTGGTGTACGTGAGGTCCCCCGCAAACTTGGCATAAAGGTCCTCAATTTGTGAAATTTGGGTATTTGTCGACTTGAGTTGCCTGATTTATCTTAAATTTGTAATCCCTGTATATTCTAATTGAGCGGTTCGGCTTTAGCACAGGGACGATGGGGGCTGCCCAACAAGAAAACTGTATGGATCTGATAATTCCCAATTCTTTCAGGCGTTTAAGTTCGGCTCCCACTTTTTACTGTAAGGCATAAGGGACGGGTTTCACCCTGAAGAACTTCGGTGTGGAATCAGGGTTGATGGAGATCTTGACTTTTACTCTCCTTATTTAACCCAACGCATTCTGGAATACGTCTTTATATTTACTTGCTGGAAAACGCTGTCCAAGGTTTTAGTTCAACTTGATTCGGCACAGCCAATCTCGTCCAGTGAGACTTGGCCGATGTCCCTTGACAATGATCGTAGGTAGCTGAACATCCTGTTGCTGATACCAGGCTAACATAGTGGTAGGCCCCAGAAAGTTCAGAGTTCCCCCTGTCTATGTGGCCAACTTGACCATTGTGCTACTTAGGTTCAAAGACTGAACTCCTTTTCGAAGATAGTTGAACATTTGTTTGCCAATGCCCCGGTGTCGACCGCCATCTTTAGAGGTCTTCGATTTTTTGTGAACACTATCTCAGTTGGGGCTGATTTGCTCACTTCCACCATGTTTGATCTGTATGTTTTCAGTTCTTCATCTGAATTCCCCTTCACTTTGTTCACTGGAGTCATGACTTGTACTTTGTGATTTGGCACACGCTGCCTGGTGAGGCAGCGTGCCTGGGTACGGCCCTTCCTATTGTAGCGAGAACAAATAAACTCTCTGCAGTGGCAAGCTTCTTGCGGGTGATCTCCCCCACATCGATAGCAATCATCTCGATTTCTGGGCTGATGGCCTATTTTCTTTCCTGCCCACTGACTATGATCCTGTTCCTGGGGTTGTGGCTGAACCTCCTCTGTGCCTGTCTACCTGGCTGCGCACCTCACAGACTGACCGCCCCACAGCTGGTTCACCTCGCCCTCTTGCACGCTTTGAAGCTCTGACGTGGCCCTCTCAGTTGCCTGAGCGACTTTGATCACCTTGTCTATGGCAATATTCATTTCAGCCAGAAGCTTCTTTTGAAACTTGTGTTGTTAATACCGCAGACTAAACGGTCACGCAGCATGCTGTTGAGTGCTGTGGCGAACTGACAATGCTCGGCCATTTTGAGGAGTCTGGAAACAAAGGCGGACATCAACTCTCCTGGGACTCTGACAGTCAAATCAAACATGTATTACTGTAGTATGATAGAGGGTCTGGGGTTGAAGTGTTCCTTCACAAGCGTCACCAAATGGTCAAATTAGTTTATGTTGGGAGCCTCAGGGGACGTCAAATTCCTTAAGAGGCTGTAGATCTGGAGCCCATAAACCTTCTGTTTATCCTCCCCCGTTATTTAATTTGCTGTAAAAAAAAAGTAATGGAGCCGCTCAATATACTGGCTCCAGTCTCCTGGTCGAATGGGTCAAACTTCCCAATCATGGCCATTTTTCACTCACTGTTTTATGATGCCGTTGACACTGTTCGATTTCTCTGTTCATTATGGAGGCTTCTCCTTTACCCGAGTTCTTAACTACTGAGGACTTGCAATCGACCCGGTTTATACTCGTTGTCAATGTCGCTCGAGGCAGTACTAGTGAGACTTCCAGTATAACCGAACAAGGGTTTATTGGTGCAAATAAAAGTGATATATGTGCAGACACAGAATCATTATCAGGTCTTCACTCTCTGGCTCCTGGTGCATTCTGCCCATGACCCAGCCCCCAGAGACCCCCATTGGCTGGGGTTTGCGCACTCCCATGCGATAGGCACCAAGCCGGTCATGTGGACCCCAAGGGCTTGTCCCTTAACGGTGCTGTGCTACCACAACACCCGAACCTAACCCCTTGCCAAGAACATTAGAGTTGAGGTGAGCTGACACTTTACCCTTTGACTGGAAGGTACCTGGTCCTTCGTTGGACACTACAACATGTTGAGAAATCCCAGTGAGTCGACAGACACCTCTGTCAATGTCAACTGTTATAGCCTCTCTCAAAAGTAGCACAAAAGAAAGACCATGTGGAATTATAGACTGTATAGTCACCAAGGCGGGGCAAGGGCTGACCCTGGAAGAGAACGAGGGTGTAGGCACATCACAAGAGGATACCCCAGGTGAGTTTGGCCTACAAACAGAAAGCAACCCGAAGTAATAGGATGTTTCCTTCAAGCCTCCAACCAAGTGGGCATGATCTCCACCCAACGCAGAACGGCTGATATAATTCTTGCTCTGGACTGTAAGCCCCGCTGAAGCAGCTGGAAGTGCTCAGAATTTAATAAAATACTATTGTACCATTTTGGAGTCATGTAGATCATTGGGAATGGGTAAAAATATCTTTGATAACTGATAGACATTTTAGTCGGCAAGGGTAAGGATTACAAAGCAAACTGGATGGATGTAGTTGAGATACAGAACAGCCATGAACTAACTGAATTGTGGGATAGGGGCCAGAACAATGCAGGAGAAGAAAGGGTGGCCTTGAGAATGTAAAGCAGCAGGTGGGAGTTCAGTGGGGCCCTGACCTTTTCTATGAGTCGTCCATAGATGATGCCACATCTGTTGCCCCTAACCATTGCATCCAGGATTGTGTGCCTGGTCTCTGGGGAAATGTTTTCGTCTCCTTGCAGAGAAAGTCACGGAGCTGTAGGTACCTGAGTGTGGTGAATGTAACTTAGGAATTCACACTGTATTTACCAATACCATTGTAAGCGCAGTAGCGTTATCCGACCACTAGGGGGTGTAGCTCTGGGAATGCTCAGGAGTTTGTACAGGACTCCACCCTTGGCTCCGCCCACGATTCCTCCCCCTAGACTGCTGTATAAATAACCGTGTCCAGAGCCAGCCTGCAGTTCATCGAGAATTCAACGGGTAACAGGCTGGCTCTGTAGTAAGTAGATTAAAACCACTGTTCATATCTTAAAGCACGTGTCTCGTGAATTGATGGTTCCATCAATTTAATCTACTTAAGAACAGTCAGGATCGATCATGGAATCAGCCCTCAAGCCTGGACGCCTGGAACTCGACCCACAGGATGCAGAGGCAAAAGAAATCTTCTCCCACTGGCTGCGGTGCTTTAAGGCCTACCTGGCAGAAGCGAGCACAGCCGAAACAACAGAGGAACAGAAGTTAAGTCTACTGCATGCGAGGGTGAGCCACAGAATCTTAACGCAACTAAACTCGGCCGGTTCATATACTGCAGCGCTAGCAATACTCGATAAGATGTATGTAAGGCCCATTAACGAAGTTTACGCATGCCATGTGTTCACGACTCGCCGCCAGCGGCCTACAGAATCACTTGCCGAATTTTTAAGACCGCTCAATAATCTATCGAATGACTGTAACTATCAAGCGGTTACCGCGGCTGAACATAGAGAACTTGCTGTACGCGATGTTTTTGTAGCGGGCCTCAGGTCTAATTATGTGCGCCAACGACTGCTGGAAAAGGGGGTCCAAGACTTAGAAACAGCTGCGGAAATTGCTACCATGAATGAGGTCTCCTTCCGCAGCCTCACCTCATTCCCTGTGGACCCCGCGACCCAATCATGGGCCCCGACCAGCAACTCCCCCAGGCCTGTGCCTCGCGGCCGCCCAGCCACTATGCTGCTCCAGCCAGCCACTATGCTGCTCCAGCCACCATGCTGCCCCAGCCAGCCACTATGCTGCTCCAGCCACCATGCTGCCCCAGCCAGCCACTATGCTGCTCCAGCATTATGCTGCCCCAGCCACCATGCTGCCCCAGCCAGCCACTATGCTGCTCCAGCATTATGCTGCTCCAGCCACTATGCTGCTCCAGCCAGCCACTATGCTGCTCCAGCCACTATGCTGCCCCAGCCAGCCACTATGCTGCTCCAGCCTGCCATTTCTGCGGCCAGAATCAGCACCTGCGACGAGACCTGCAGCAGCTGTGGGCGGAAAGGCCACTACGCGAGAGTGTGCCCCTCAAAAAGGGCCGCAGCTTCCAACTCTCCAGCGGCACAAAGTAATCGCTCCCCACACCCGCAGGCCCGCGGGGCCCGAAACGCTGCGGCCTATGCCCCGCCCCCTTCCGCCACGTGCGATCCATGGGGGCCACCAGCTTGGCAAACCACCACGCGGCCGGCCATGTGTGACTCATGGGGGCCGCCATCTTGGACGCCATCTTCCTCGCTGCCCGCCACGTGCGATCCACAGGCCCGACCTGCATCTCCACGCTCGGACAACTCATCGGAAGAGTACGATCTCCCCGGGCGCTCGTCACGCGGCCCGCAACTCGGCGCAGTCACCCTGGATCAATCACGCCCGAAGCATCTGCAAACTTCGATGGCAGAGGTCCAAATCAACGGGTGCAACACACCATGCCTTTTCGACTCCGGGAGCACTGAGAGCTTCATACACCCAGACCCGGTAAGATGCTGTTCACTCCCCGTTTTCCCCGTGCGGCAAACTATCTCGCTCGCTTCAGGCTCCCATTCTGTTCAGATCCAGGGGTGCACCGCCGCGACTCTCACAATCCGAGGCCCTAGCTACTCAAAATTTCAACTCTACATTTTGCCCAACCTCTGCGCGCCACTCTTATTAGGCCTAGATTTTCAGTGTAACCTTAAGAGCCTCACCCTCAGCTTCGGCGGGCCCCTGCCCCCACTCACTATCTGCAGCCTCAATACGCTGCGAATCTCCCCCCCTCCTCTCTTCGCCAATCTCACAAAGGACTGTAAACCCGTAGCCACTCGTAGCAGGCGGTATAACCTGCAGGATAGGGTATTTATCAAATCAGAGGTCCGAAGGCTTCTCAGTGAGGGGATTATAGAGGCCAGCAATAGTCCCTGGAGAGCTCAGGTGGTGGTCGTTAAGACCGGGGAACAATTCCGCATGGTTGTCGACTATAGTCAGACCGTAAATAGATTTACGCTCCTCGACGCGTATCCCCTCCCCAGGATTGCAGACATGGTAAATCAGATCGCCCAGTATCAGCTCTTTTCCACGGTGTATCTGAAGTCTGCATACCACCAGCTCCCAATCCGCCCAGAGGACCGCCACTACACTGCATTCGAGGCCGATGGCCGCCTCTTCCATTTCCTCCGGGTTCCCTTCGGCGTCACTAATGGGGTCTCGGTGTTCCAACGAGCAATGGACCGAATGGTGGACCAGTACGGGCTGCGGGCCACGTTTCCGTACTTTGACAATGTCACCATCTGCGGCTATGACCAGCAGGACCACGACGCCAACCTCCACCGTTTTTTCCAGACGGCACAGAAATTAAACATCACCTACAACAAAGAGAAATGCGTTTTCCGCACAAACAGACTGGCCATCCTCGGCTACGTCGTGGAAAACGGAGTCCTGGGCCCAGACCCGGACCGTATGCGCCCCCTCTTAGAACTCCCCCTCCCCCATTGCCCCAAGGCCCTCAAACGGTGCTTGGGCTTCTTCTCCTACTACGCCCAGTGGGTCCCTCAATATGCAGACAAAGCCCGCCCACTCTTTAAGGCCACACTATTTCCCCTGTCAGCTGAGGCCCGTCAGGCCTTCAACTGCATCAAGGAGGACATCGCCAAAGCGGCCATGCGGGCGGTGGATGAATCCACCCCCTTTCAGGTTGAGAGCGATGCCTCAGAGGCCGCTCTAGCAGCCACACTAAATCAGGCAGGGAGACCAGTCGCATTTTTCTCCCGAACCCTCTCCGCATCAGAACTCCGACACTCCTCAGTCGAGAAAGAAGCACAAGCCATTGTGGAGGCTATTCGTTACTGGAGGCACTACCTCGCAGATAGGAGGTTCACCCTCATCACTGACCAAAGATCGGTTGCCTTTATGTTTGATAACTCGCAAAGGGGCAAAATAAAAAACGCTAAAATTCTGAGGTGGAGGATCGAACTCTCCACCTATAATTACGATATTAAGTATCGACCCGGGAAGCTCAACGAGCCTCCGGGTGCCCTATCCCGCGGGACATGCGCCAGCGCGCAGATTGACCGACTGAAAGTCATCCACAACGACCTCTGCCACCCGGGGGTCACCCGGCTCGCCCACTACATCAGAGCCCGAAACCTGCCTTTCTCCAACAAGGAGGTAAAAGTGGTCACCAGGGACTGCCTGATCTGTGTGGAGTGAAAACCGCACTTCTATAGACCAGACAGGGCCCACCTGGTCAAGGCTTCTAGGCCCTTTGAACGCCTCGCGATTGTTTTTAAAGGGCCACTCCCCTCAACTAACAAGAACGTTTACTTTCTAAACGTCGTAGGTGAGTTCTCCCGTTTCCCATTTGTTATCCCGTGCCCCGACATGACCTCCCACACAGTCATTAGGGCCCTGCATAGTATCTTCACCCTGTTTGGTTTCCCCAGCTACGTACACAGCGACCGGGGTTCGTCCTTCATGAGCGACGTACCTGCTCGACAAGGGCATTGCCTCGAGCAGGACTACCAGCTACAACACCAGGGGGAACGGGCAGGTGGAGAGGGAGAATGCGACGGTCTGGAAGACCGTCCTACTGACCCTCTGGTCTAGAAAGCTCCAAGTCTCCCAGTGGCAGGAAGTCCTCCCAGAAGCGCTCCACGCTATTAGGTCCCTCTTATGCACAGCGACCAATCAGACCCCTCACAAGAGGCTCTTCATTTTTTACAGGGACACTACCACAGGGGTCTCACTTCCGGCATGGCTGAGGACACCGGGCCCAGTACTCCTGAGGAAACACGTCAGGGCGCACAAAACCGACCCCCTTGTTGAGAAGATGCGCCTGCTCAACTCCAACTCCCAGTACGCCTTCGTCAAGTTCCCTGACGGCCGCCAGAACACAGTATCCCTCCGGGATCTGGCACCCGCCGGATCCAGCGCCCCCTCTACCCCCACAGTAGGACCCCTCATCCTACACCCTATGCTGCCGCCCCCTCGTGCTCCCGAGCCCACAAGCTCGCTCCACCAGTTCCGTGCACCCGCGCCGGCCAGCCCCCAGCGCCCCCAGTCCCCGGTCGAACCAGAAGAGTATGAAGCTCGGACACAACCCTCCCTGGAGTCCGCCATTGTACCCAGCACACAACACCCATCCAGCCACCGCAAGAAGCTGCAACCCTGGTGCTCCGCAGATCATAGCGGACAGTTCGACCACCGGACAGACTTACTTTGTAGACCACCACCCCCGCCGGACTTGATTTTTTTGCAGGGGGTGAATGTGGTGAATGTAACATAGTAATTCACACTGTATTTACCAATACCATCGTAAGCGCAGTAGCGTTATCCGACCACTAGGGGGAGTAGCTCTGGGAATGCTCAGGAGTTTGTACAGGGCTCCACCCTTGGCTCCGCCCACGACTCCTCCCCCTAGACTGCTGTATAAATAACCGTGTCCAGAGCCAGCCTGCAGTTCATCGAGAGTTCAACGGGTAACAGTCTGGCTCTGTAGTAAGTAGATTAAAACCACTGTTCATATCTTGAAGCACGTGTCTCGTGAATTGATGGTTCCATCACTGGGAGTTGGGGCCTCTCTGAGAGCTCCCCCAGAGTCGCCAGTCTATCGTCCACGTACATAACCTCTATACTCAGTGTCCCTCTGTCCTCTCTCCACATCCAAAATGTAGTGTCTCTCCTCGCTGGAGTAAACCAATGGTTGTTGCTGATGGGGGCCGCTATGAACATCTCACCAAGCTTAAAATGGCGCCTGAACTGGTTCCATATCCTTAGTGTTGCCACTACCACCGGGCTCCTGGTGTGTGTGTGTGTGTGTGTGTGTGTGTGCGTGCGCATGCGTGTGGTGGGACCGGGGATGGTGTGGCCAGTGCTCCGAGAGACACCCCGTACAGGAGGCCTCCTCCATTTGGACCCAGTCCGCCTCCGGTTCCCTCAGCCACCCCTTAACTCTCTCCACATTTAAAAAAAAAAGGACATTTTTAATCCTCTCTTGCTTCAGATGCTGATAGGCAAGAGGACCACTAATACTGTACTGTTTAAAAAGAGAGAAACAGATTGAGTAAATGCAGAACCTGCCAGTCAATCTAACCTCAGTGGTGGGCAAATTATTGGAAAGAATTCTGAGCACAGCGTACATTGTCACTTAGAGAGGCATGGTTCTGATCAAGGACGGGCAGCATGAATTTATTATGGGAGGCCTTATTTTACTAATTTGATTGAAATGTTTTGCAATAACAGTGAGAGTTCATGGGAGGAAGCATTTGATGTAGTGTATTTGGATTTTAGCTAGACATTTGATATAATGGTCAGAAAAGTAAAAGCTCAGTGAAACCAAGGGCAAGATGGATCTGAAATTGGCCCGGTGGCTGGAGTAAAGAGTAACAGTGAGTCTTTTTGTGGCTGGAGGACGGTTTCCAGAAGGACTCTGCAGGGCCCAGTACTAGTTGTTTTGACTGGTGCAGAAAAGGGCCTTTTCTGTGCTGTAGACGTCTATGATTATGACCGTTGCTTTTTGTGGTATTTATCAATGATTTAGACTTAAATGTTGGGGAAATAATTCAGAAGTTTGCAGATGATACAACAATTGGCTGCATAGTTGAGAGTGAGGAAGAGGGATATAGACTGCAGGAACATACCAATGGACTTCTTAAGGGGAAAGAAAAGTGGCAAAATGGGATTCCGTTAGAGAGGGCAAACAAAACGAGGGAAGTGTAAGAATGAAATGAAAATCGCTTATCCTCACGAGTAGGCTTCAAATGAAGTTACTGTGAAAAGCCCCTAGTCGCCACATTCCGGCGCCTGTTCGGGAAGGCTGTTATGGGAATCGAACCGTGCTGCTGGCCTACTTTCAAAGCCAGAGGGAGCTTGGTAAGTATGTTTACTGATCACAGACGTTAACAGGACAGGTAGACAAGGTGGTTGAGAAGACATTCATGATTTTTTGTTTTGTTAGTCAAGGCATAGAAAATAAGAAGTTCATGCTAGAACTGTATAAAACTGTTAAAACACTATCTGGACACCCGCTAGAGTACAATTCTGACCACCACATTACTGGAAGGCTATGATTGCACCAGAGAGGGTGCAAAGTTGGAAGAATGGAGAATGTTAAGGCACGAAGAAAGATTGGATAGGTTAGGTTAAAATCCTGCTGGAACTATCTGGCAGGTCAGGCAACACCTGTGGAGAGAAAAACAGAGTTTAACGTTTCAGGTCTGTGATCCGTCATCAGAACCAAGAAAATTTGCAAATTGAATAGATTTCGAGCTAATGAAAGGGGTGAAAGAAGGGGTCACAAAGTAAGATCTCTGATAGAGGCGGAGAGATTAAACGGCAAAACGGTTCCTGGGTTTCACACATGCCCTCTGACCTGCTGAATAGTTCTAGCATTTTCTACCTTTATTTCAGATTTCCAGCATCCTCGGTACTTTTGCTTTGGACAGGTTGGCATTGCTTTCTTTGGAACTGAAAGGAGGTTAAATAGAGGTACATAAAATTATGAGGGGCCCAGATAGAATGGGCAGGATGGAACCATTTCCCTTAGCAAATAGCAATAAGCATGGAGTGTGGATGTAAGTTAATTGGCAGAGTAAGAGAGTTAAGGGGAAATCTTTTCAGCCCCAGGGTGTGGTCTGGAACACACTGCCTGAAATATTGGTGGGGGCAAAACCCCTAACCAAACACTGGGCATGCGCCTGAGGGGTGTAACCTACAGGACTATGGACCAAGAGCTGGGAGCATTAGGTCAGATTGTTATTTTTCAAATGGGCCGAATGGCCTCCGTCTGCACTGTACTGTTTCTATCTATGACTACTTCAATTAGCTTGAGGGGCAGAAAGGAAGTTGAATAAGCCAATCTGTCAGTACAGCATAATAGTGATTAATCTGTGTCTGACGTGTTCTGCCTGCTTAAGGGAAGGATACAAGCCTCTAGCTATTGAGTCTGCTAGCTGAGAGAACAGCACACTTCTCCTAGTATAACTGCTGACCACGTGAAACTTAGTCCAAAAGTTCCCCACAGGCAATGAGACACCAGTTAGGCATTGCTCACAGATGTAGTGCAAGAAACCACAGATGCTGTTCTTGTCAATATTTCAGTAACAATACTGACTACAGAAGTCTTAGCAAATGAGAGGGAAGACATGAAGGATCATAGAGCTGTTTTGTTCGAAATTGTGAGAGAACCTTTGCTCTCAAGCACTGTCATTAATACAAGGGGAGGTGGAAATTGGGGCACGGAATTGAAGCACCAGAAAAACGAGTGTTCTGCTTATTATTTTGTCTGGAAAGCAGTAATAGCTTATGCTGCTGAAGTGCATGGGTTTCAGTAAAAGTTTCAAAAAACAATTTAGTGAGGGAGGTACTTTCCTGCCCATTTCCTGTTGGCTCAGTGCACCAGCATGATGTCATTGCTGTGTGCCTTACAAAACAGGCTACTTTTGTATTTCTTGCTGAGCGAAGCGGAATGAGCTTTCTGATCCATGCTGGTTGGATACATTTTGCAAAAAGCATTTATATTTTTGCTGCCTATCTTGAACTTCCATTGGTTTTATTTTAGGTTGTTTTTGTTTGCTCACTTTTTTGCATCTATCTCGACTGTTCCAGCGAGCTGACCTCTGCCCAGAAATAGCCGATGCAAAATAAGACAGTCAAGCCTTCAGTAATTCCTCTTGCCTTCAGGGAGCTTGAGGATGAAGAACATAAAGAGGAGGGATTAACAATCTTTTACCGCTCGTATTCGCATGTACAGCCAATGTCACAGTTACTGCTCAGGTCTGAAGATCACCCATCTACTGCGTTTCATCAGGTAGTCTCAAAACTTTGCAAAGCGATCTCCGAGCCTTGTTCACAACCTGGCTAGTTTTGCCAGGCAATGGTGAAAGGTACGGCTGCATTCAACTTCTGTTACAGGCTCCTTTCAAGCCATCTTAGATGTCAACCATCGAATTAGCCACCGACAATATTGCTTGGCAGTGCAAAGGACTTCATTATTTTGCCTGTAGGCGACACCAACATGAGAGCTTTTCTCTTTTAGTTACTTCATAAACCACATGAGCATAGATGGGCAACTTTCAGCAATTAAATGCTTTAACTGAAAGGTCATTAATATCCAATTTACGTGACACTAGTAAAATTTACAGTGCATTTATTTGTACCAGCCAAAATTTCCATCATTACTTCACTGTGTTTCTCCTCTTAGTTGAGTAGGAATTTCTTCCCTTAGATGAGGAAGAATTTCTTCAGCCAGAGGGCAGTGAATTGGTGGAACTAATTGCCGCAGAAAGCTGCGCCTTTAAGACAGATAGATAGGTTCTTGCTTAGTAAAGCGATCATAGGTTACGGGGGGGAATGCAGGAGATTGGGGATGAGAAATGTATCAACCATGTTCGAATGGTGGAGCAGAATTGATGGGCTGAATGGCCTAATTCTGCTCCTATATCCTATGGTCTTAATAAATCTTGAGCATACAGAATTGCCTTTTTTGTTTATAAATTTAGAGCTGTAAACATGCGGGCTGATGTTTGGCAGTTGGTGAGGATGGGATCGTTGTTATTGTTATGGGGATTGACATATCTGTTGCTGATTATTGCTTATTATTGGTGGGTGTAAATTTGGGTGAAAATGGAGAATAAAAATATATATTTTTTAAAAAATTCATTTTTCCAATTAAGGGGCAATTTAGCATGGTCAGTTCACCTACCCTGCACATCTTTTGGGTTGCGGGGGCAAAACTCATGCAAACACAGGGAGAATGTGCAAACTCCACACGGACAGTGACCCAGAGCCGGGATCAAACCTGGGAGCCGTGAGGCTGCAGTACTACCACTGCGCCCAAGAATTGCCTTCTTGTGTCATTGCTAATGATTGAGCACGGCATTCAAGAAATAAAATTCAAGGTGAAAGGCTCCATAAAGGTACAAATAGGATTTCAACAGGACTATTGCTCTATCAGGATAGAGAGCATCCTGCTTTGAAGCCCTAGAAATATCTCCAAATAATCATGATGTGCTATATGATGGAGTTGTAAGAGTGGCTCAGGAATGGCTGAACTACACTTCATCCAGTACAACAACCAGTTACAACACTTCCTCTTGCCCTGAAGGAGCATATGGTATGTCAACCAAATTATACATGATCAGACAGATCAAGCACAGGGGTACAAAATGTTACAGCTGCATAATACATTTAGGAGAATGAAATTTGATTGTTCTGAAGTCCAAGTATATATCCATATTCTTGGAAGCGTTGGATAGTTTATTTTTTTGTTGGATCTCATTCCTGACAGAGTTGTGAAGGCTGCACAGGTGTGAGAAAAGACAACACACATTATACACAGCACTCCCAAAAATCATTGCAAAATGAAACGCTGATTACTGTGCGCAATTCTCCAATTTTCACCTTACCAAGTGAGGCTCCACTACAGGACCGAATTATTGCAAAATTTACTGTGGCTGGCTGTCTTCCTCTGACACTAGTTCTCACATTTGATTTCAAAGCCAAGCAGCATACTATTACTTTGGGCTATATGGCCCATCAAGTCTGCAGCAACCCTCCAAAAGAGCAATCTACCGAGCCCACCCCCCCCCCCCCACAAATCCCACATTTAAAAATAATAATTTTAGAGTATCCAATTAAGGGGCAATTTAGCATGACCAATCCACCTACCGTGCACATCTTCGGGTTGTGGGGGCAAAACCCACGTAAACACGGGGAGAATGTGCAAACTCCACACAGTGACCCAGAGCCGGGATCAAACATGGGACCTTGGCGCGTGAGGCAGCAATGCTAACCACTGCACCACCGTGCTGCCCTCTACAAATCCCACATTGATAATGGCCAATCCACCTAACCTGCGTGGGAAGAAACCAGAGGAAACCCACAGACACAGGTACGATGTGCAGTCACCCATGGCCAGAATCTAACCCGGGTTCCTCACGCTGCAAGGCAGCAGTACTTACCACTACGTCACCTGTAGTGCTAGTTAACTGATGCATTTCAGTGTCCCTGTGTTCTACAACTGTTCATGATTATTATGTTTTATAAGGCACGGTTCAAAAGCGTGGTCTTGTCTGGTACAAACCAGCTTCACTCTTTGCAGGTCAAGTAATAAAGGCATAGTGGATTGTCTTAAACGTATGTGAACGGTCAAACATTTTTGAAGGTGACAAAACGTTATTAACAGTGTCGATCCGTTGTTGGAACCGGTGCTGTACCAGATCAATTCCTGCGATTATTGCAGATTAGACTAACGGCTCATTGCCCAAGATTAGTTTGCAAATCATCTTCTTACAAAGCTGATCAGGATTGACTGCTGGAAATTAGTTACAATGAGACAGCACAGGGATAGGAAGAACTGTGTTCACTTCAATAATTCCTTTAACAGTCAATACTATTTTCACTGACCTTACCCATTTGCTTCAGAGTACATTATTTCAAGCTCTGTAAAGAAATATAGCTGGTTGCAAAATGTACTATTTTTTAATTAATTTACGGGATGTGGGCATCGCTGGTTCGGCCAACATTTATTGCTCATCCTTGTTGCCCTAATAGTTGATATTATGTCTTCTGAACTGATGAGTACTATTCCAAAAACTAAATTGACAATAATGGGAGAATTACCTGCCCAGCAGCATGCTCAATCCACATGCTAAGTACCGTTTGGTTTTAAGGTTCCGATTATAGAAGGTACAGCCTTTCCTATGAAAGCTGCCTTTTGCTGCAGTGTATTGGAAGCCAGCCCAAATTGCAAAACTCATGGCTTAAAAGTTTTCAAAGAGCCTGTTCTCTTATCTCTTTGCCAATTTGGGTAATGCAGTGCTGTACAAGATGCGGTCTGACATTTTCCTCAAAAGTCCAATTTTTTTGTTCTTTATATGCTGAGCAGTTCAAGTGTTCCAGCCTTAAGAATCTGCTTGATTGCAATAAACAGGTCAGGCCTGGGGTTGAGGTATGGTTTTGGTGCTTCAACTTTTTCTTTACTGCATAGCCAAGCGTAGAATTTTTGCACAAGGGTTCAGATCTTGATCATTTAAATCAAGTGGCTGTAGATTTCTAGTGTGGGTGAAGGACAGAAATTTATGGCGTATTGAGGCTGAGATTTATAGGGTCAATTCGTCATTGCCCGCAGCCTACTTAATGGTTGTGCACATGAAGAACAGAACAATTAATTTCACGATAAAGCAGCCATGGAAATTATAGCTTTTAAATACTGCAATTCAAGTAAAGTTTCAGATAAAGTAACCGGAAGTAACCTCTTTTGTCTCCAAAAATAGACTGCTTTTGAGATATTTTGATCTGATATGGTGCTTTAATCACTGCAAGTAGTTTGTGCAAGCAGGGTGGGTTAGCCAACTTGTATTTTCTTCCTTTCAAGATTGTTTGGAAGTTTACCTGATTGAGTTTTTAAACGTTTATTAAAAATGTGTGGTAACTAAAAGTGAAACCAGCTACATTGATACAGTCTGCAGGAGCTAATTAGCAATATTCATAAAAAGCAACTGACACGATTCAAATTTCAGGTAATACCTTGCATAGAAACATATTTTGCATTGAATGGTAGGTGTAACTGTAACTCTAATGTCTCATCTCTAACAAGCTTCAGTCTGTTCTGCATTTTGTTTTCAATGTGATGCTCAATTAATGTAAAAAGCCAAAATGAAGCTATATAATTTTATTGGAAATCAAAACGGGGACAATAGATCATATAAAGTTTGCTGCAATTTTACATTTATTAACTACAGAACAAAGCACATATTTTACACATCCTAAACATTTTACACATCAAGTCAAATTGCTCTGGTTATTCTGTTAAATGGGCAAAAAAAACCTCAAGACATCTATAATAAGAATATCTGTATAAAAATTGTGAACATGTAAACTGTTTAAGCAGGGAACCCAGTGATAGGTTTCCACCTCGTCCAAGTCATCCATTTTGTTGCATATTTTATTGTTGGTTTGTGGGGGGAGGTAGGGGTGGGGCGGGGAGGGAGAAAGAGAAAATAAAAAGTTACATCAACTCGCAGGCTTCATTTCAGATGGTTAAAATGTTAATTTTTCCACATGACCACTTGTAGTTATTCTAGCTGATTTTTGCCTGGTCCCGATTAACTAATTCAAGTGCTCGAGTTAAAATTTAACAAAAAAAAAACAAAGCAGGATTGTTCCACTGGTTTTCTTCCATTTTGGAATGTCAACCAGACATGCGATTGAACAGAACTGCAAAATTCAGTAACTTAAGCACTGATGCCAGACAAACTCGCAGTTGGAAAGCCTTCCTCTTGGCTCAGCTGAAAACAAGAAGGCGCACAAGAGAAGTTCTTCACAGATGTTTCCACGGTCAAACCAACTTCCTGCATCCAATACCTGAGACAAAAAAAAAATCAATTAAAGGCGAACATACAAAAGACATCCATCTAACATTTCACCTACTTTTGCCAAATCAGCTGGTTATTAATGAAGCCAACATTGAGTATTGCTGAAAAAAAAGGCATGCTATTAAAGCTTTTTAACTTTCACTCATCTGAATAAATGGAATACCACCAAATTTTAGATTATAATCGTATTTAGTTATAAAATATAATTTGTTATACAAGCCATTGTATTTTCTTCATACTTAAAAACTATATTTTGGGTTACTTACCAATCACTGATTGACATCACACAGTAAACTGGTAGCCTCTGGAACTCACTAAAAGCAGACTGCTCCAATGTGTATGCTCCCATGTTTTCAAAGATGACCCAATCACCAACACTTAGTTCAGGGAGGAGACAGTGTTCCACAACTTGATCAAGCCCATCACAGGATGGTCCCCACAGGCTGCTGGCAAACACAGGCTCTCCTGAATTAGGTTTCTAAAGGAAGAAAGGAAATAAATCAAAATGCTTCTCAGCTGCATTCACATAGGGAAAAGCAACCATATAATTATTTATATATTCTCAGATTTCAATTAAGCAGTAATCTGTAAAAGTATTATTTTTAGTTTTCTGAAAAACTGAGATGATGGCTGGTGTTAATTTTCCAATCCCCAAAGCATGATAACTTGCCTAAGGAATAAAACACAACTTCTGGAGGTTTTAACGTAGTAACAACTGACCCCATTATCAGTTCAGGTTCTGTTAGGTTGACATGCGAAAATAACACTTCCCCTTGATGCAAATACTCAACTACACTAAACAAATTCTGAACTTAGAGTTTCTTTCCCTAAAGCTTGTCATACAATAATAATCTTACCTTGTGAAGAATTGGAATGGCATTCACATTTCCATACAAATTGTTTGCAAAGGAGCCATAAACACCATCACTTATGTAATATACGAAGAATGGTTCACCATTCACGGAGGACACGACCACTGTAAGTGATAAGGGAATCATTACTTGTTAGAATTCAGTTGCTGTTAATTCCGGTTTATAAAGTCCTGCAGCACAGAAGATGGCCATTCAGCCCATCTTGCTTGTTCCGGCTCTTTTGAAAGAGCTGTCTAATTGGTTCCACCTCACAATCCTAGAAATATCATCCCACGCTTTAATTTATACTACGTGTGATGCCTTTGCAGCAGGGATGCCCCTCATCAGCATTGGGCTGTTTATAATAGTCAGCTTGCTTTCAGAGAATAAGCATTAAATAGAATTTAGTAAAATTAGAATTATAAAAATGTTCAGTGGATTGAAAATGTATGGATTGACAAATTCAGCCCAGACTCATGGAATGGAATGACAGTCTGTCAAGCAATTGAAGAATTTTATGGAAGATTAACGTTAAAGGTAAGGCTAGAAAAACTCACCAGCCTTGAAATGTACCAGAAACTTTAAAGATATGCAAGATATTACATGGGGCAAAAATAGGTTAATCCCAGGGATATCCGTAAATGATATGACAATAGGAGAATTCTAGAAGGAGGCCAGGAATTATGGTTCCCGGAGTGCTTAATTGGATTGCCTTCAAGAAATAAATTGTAGGTTTACTTGCAAAGATCAAATGAGCAAAATGGCCACCGTCAGCAGCCAATCCAGTTCCAAATGAGTCAAACATCCATGGAATAAACCACCATATAACGTAGCACTTTCATTCACAGAAACCACAATATATATGTAGGGTAGAGATGAGGGCAATGGAACCGAACCAAGGGTTATTCCTTTAAGGTTGATAATAAAGTACATTACTGGGCAAGAATACAAAGGATTCTACTTGTTACATCTGATCTAGAAAATTATTTACGTCATCAGTTCAAAGTGGAAGGAGAGATATAATTTTATTTTACAACTATAAGGAACCAAAGGCACTTCAAACTAAACAAAAACTTTGCCGTGGACACAATTATTGGGCTATCAATATAAATATCCTATAAATAGCCATCACATGAACATCAAGAGCATAATATTCAACCAATAGTGAAAGTCAATGTGAATATTTGGAATTACCTTCGGACTGATCCTGTGAATCTCTTGCAACAGCTTTTTTAGCTACAATGTTAACTGCAAGAGTGAATGCAGAATTCACATAGTAGCTACCAGGTTCAGCAATGATTTTAATGCCGCTTTCAGAAGGGAAGTAAATGTCAAGCAGTGGATTAATGGTATCACAAACCTAGAATGGAAGAGAAATTAATTACTAAAATACCAATCACATTCATATATTTGTATCACATAGAAAGCAACACTTTTTAAACTTGTAAAATAGAAGTGTACCTGGAACGGGTAGCCCAATGGGTGGCAGGGCGGCACAGTGGTTAGCACTGCTGCCTCAGTGGCAGGGACCCAGGTTTGATTCTGACCTTGGGTAACTGCCTGTGTGGAGTTTGCACATCCTCTCCATGTCTGCATGGGTTTCCTCCGGCTGCTCTGGTTTCCTCCTACAGTCCTAAAATGTGCAGGTTAAGTGGATTGGCCATGCTAAATTGTCCCTTAGTTTCCAAAAGGGTAGATGGGGTTACTGGGATAGGGTGGGGGGAGTGGGCCCAGGTGGGGTGCTCTTACGGAGAGTCGGTGCAGACTCCATGGGTCAAATGGCCTCCTTCTGCACTGTAGTAATTCTATTCTAATTTAAGAACAAACTCCTTCTGCACTTCAGTGATTCTATTCTAAATTAAGAACAAACTCACCATTATCCGCATGTAGTGAAAACAATAGGAGTGATTTCAAATATGGTCAGGTTATTTTGTTAGTAGCTTATGAATCTTTCCTATTGAGAAATCATAAACCTCCAGATGAACATTTGGTGGGAAGACATGGAGAAGAGACAACCTATTGCCAGACCTTTGCCAATGAAACTCTACAACCATCCATTAAGTATGCAACAGCAGCTCCGAGTGCATTCTCTCCTGTGTTTACCACTTTATCACAAAAGTAGAGATTCACATCATTGGGCAATTCCCCACGTCCTTATTATTCTTTGATGTGATACATTGAATATTTTACTCTCTACTTGATATAAATTAGAACAAAGCATCTTCCGTACCTTTTCAAGCTGTAATTCCCCATCTGTTCCAGAAAATCCAGCTCCAATGTCAAGCAGATTCATGTTGAAACCAAACTCTGCCTGTAACAGAACAGCAGAAATCAGGAATTTTGTTGCTTTGAAACATTACCTTGCATTTTCCTGTAAAATGGCATACACGGAGGAACCATCACCAAGTTAAAAATGGTGAAAAAAAGGCGTTGAACAAATCTTTTGTCACAATAAAAACTGAAAGGTATGTTTTAACATGGGTTGTTTAGGAGTCATTTACATCATCATGAATTGATTTGGCTCAAGTTGTGACGAACAGGAGTGAAACTTATCAAAACAAATGCTTAGTTGCTAAAAGCAGAGATCCCAACACATGGCAAGATATGCCTGCTATTTTACTTAATATGAGCAATGTAATAACTGACAGGTACTTTAATATCAGATGATCCATTAATGCACAACTGACAATTGCTAAATTCAATAAACCCACAGGAATCCATTTGAGAGCAGCACCCTCTATTGGATAATTTATGTATTCTGATGCAAACAAATTCTAGTTTCAGTGTTATTACAATAAATCACATGATTTCATTTAACCACCAAGATACTTACAGCCATATCAAAGACACATCGAGCATCTGCCAAAGCATGTAAATATGCCTCCATATTACTGTTTGAGCTTGGAATATGAAACCTGGGAAAGAGGTTTACAAAAAAAAGGTTAAATACTAATATTAGAGATAATCATAGAGTAGCCAATAAGATTTTGCAAGCAAACCTTTACTATACTTAAATCATATCCATATCTTATAATGTATTCACAGAATTACAACTTAGTTTTCTCATTCATCAGCTTACACATTGGTAAAACTTACCATGAAATTCAACATAATTTATTAATCTTCAATAATTGTGGTTAATCCCATTGTAAAAACATCTACAGTCAGCTAATTTGATTGGCAGACTGCAGGTACAATTTAGCTATTTTGGAATCACGTGGCAAAGAGGACAAAATTAGAGCCATGTGCCAGGCGGATAAAGCAAATATTGACACCTAATGTTTAATATTTGCAGCAATTCCCTCCAGTAATTACGTTTTTAAAAAGAAATTTAGAGTACCCAATTATTTTTCTTCCAATTAAGAGGCAATTTATCATGGCCAATCCATCTACCCTGCACATCTTTGGGTGTGGGGATGAGACCCACGCAGAGACGGGGATAATGTGCAAACTCCACACGGACAATGACCCGGGGCTGTGATCGAACTAGGGTCCTCGGCGCAGTGAGACAGCAGTGCTAGCCACTGTGCCACCTCTCCAATAATTAAGCGATTAGAACAGACACACTATAACTGTCATTGCTAGTAACAAGGTACCGAAATCCCAGAGCATAAGCCATCTACATAAAAATTATATTGGTATTCAGCAATGTTCCTCTAATTTATATTGGAGTGTTGGGCAATTTCTTTAATTGTGTGGCCCCTTTATTTTTTTGATACTGCCTCACAAGCACAGTTAATTTAAAGATGCTAACTTGTACATAACCTGCACAAGAATTTTTGGGTTGCTGTGGGACTGTGCAACTTTGAAACCGTATCCCTTGATACCAAATATTATGTAAGCAAGCCTCTAGAATCGACAAAACCTTACAGCGTACCATTTTAACATGGGTGTGCTAATGTGACAGCTACGATTAATTGTTAGATAAGTTATTAATGTTGATTGGGAGCTATGTTTACAGGTCCCTTATTTTTCTAGTCTATGAACAGTGAAGTTTGGATTTTCTGCAATGGTTCAACTGCTACAACTTTAGACTGTGGTGTACGAGACTCTATACAAACAACCGGAGCAATTATTCAAGCTCTGAATGTCCTTTTCATGATTCTAACTTCCCGTACCATACTAGGTTCCATAACCGTTTCCGTCTTCAGCACATTGTGGAATGGGGGTCAATGCAAAGAGAAAGGCACTCTGAATTAAAAACGACTTTCTGTATGTTGTCTATGTGTTTTGAAGCTATATTTACACAAACAAGTGGGAATTATTCAGAGCAATGGAAATTAGAGGGCGATATAACGGGAAGTGTTAAAAATGTGGATGGATTTTAAGAGTAAATAAGGAGAAACTGTTTTCGCTGATGGGCAAGCCAGTAACCGGAGGACACAAATAAGGGAGACAAAAAGTAGGTTTAAATAGGGAATTTAAGTACTTACGTTTATGCCAGTGAAGTGCCGGAGGTTCAGTGCTGGGGCTCAGCTAGTTGCAATTTAAAGATTTATACAAAGAGACAGAGTAATATCAGAGTTCCCTGACACTATAAAGCTAGGTAGAAATGTAAGCTGTGAGGAATAGAGATTGCAAGGAGATACAGACAGATTAAGTAACTAGCAAACAAGATGGCAGATGGAGATAATGTGGGGAAGTGTGAGGCTATTCACTTTGGTTGCAGGAAGAGTAAAGCAGATTTTTAAAAAATAAAGTACAAATATACAAAAATGTTGCTATTCTGGGGGATTTGAGGAACAAAGTTAGAATGCAGGTATAGGAAGTAATTAGGAAGAGAGATGGCAAGTAGGCATTATTGCAAGAGTACAGGAATATAATGTTTAGCTACAATTGTACAAGGCTTTGGTTACACTACACCTAGAACACGGTGTGCTGTTTTGCTCTTCATATTTAAGGAAGAATATATTTGCATTGGAGACAGGACAAAGGTTCACTAGATTGGTCCTTGGAATGACAAACTTGTCCTATAAGAGGCTGAGTAAGTTGGGCCAATAGTCTCTGGAAATTATAGGAATGAGAGGTGATCTCAAAGAGACATCTATATGAATTGGCTTATTATGGTAGATATGGAGGGGTTGTCTCTTGGCTGGGAAATCAAGAACATTGAGCGCAGTCTCAGGATAAGGGGATGAGATTAGGAGAAAATAATTTGTTCGCTCAAAGTGTTGTGGATCTTTGGAAATCTCTTCTCTAAAGAGTTATGGTGGATGCTCCATCATTTAATATATTTAAGACTAGGAAAGCCGGCTTTTTGGTCTCCCAAGGAATTGAGGGATATTGGAAGTGGGCAGGAAAGTGATGTTGAAGCCCAAGATCATTGAATGGGGAAACAGATTCAACAGACAAATTGTCTACTCATACCTATCGGATTCTTGGAGTAAGGCAACAGGCAAAAGACCAATGGGGAGATGAGGATTTTATCTTATGATTGAAAATGTACTGGTGGTGAAAGCAGCCTCAGCAGTAATTTTCAAACAGGAATTGGATACATAAAAGGAAAAGTAATTGCAGAATTATTGGCAAAGAGCAGAGGAGTGAGACTAATTGTATAGCTCTTTCAAAGAGTCAGTTTAGGCATTATATGCTGAATGGCCTTCTTTTGGACTGTAAAAGTCTATTATCTCTAAAAATAGACCACAAAAAACTAAAATATATAAATAATTGCTTTAATATGGACTCAAGTGGCAAAGGATTCCAATGTAAAATTCCAAACAAAATGTTACTAGCTAGTTGAATCACTCGAACAATTTAGTTACCTTTAGGGACCATTTCTAAAGTTGTTTTTTTTCCTCCGAACAGCATGTGCAATCAAGTTACCCAAAGTTCATGCCCAATTGATTGCACATTAGTGCTGGCATAATCTTCCACCCTGGATTTTATACTACTTATATGGAGGGCACACTTGTCACAAAACTTTTAGGTTTTAAAGAATACAATTATATGGCATTTGACAACATTATTAATGTGTAATTAATTCTCTAATGGTCAGATAATTAAGTGCAACTATCTCAACAAATGCCCATCCACCCAATAAATTATATTGTGGAAAAACACAAGTAAAGTGCATCTCATTTAATATATACGCAAAAGACAACTTTCTAACACAAGACAAAAGATTTAAATTAGACCAAAGTTCCAGCAATTTGTCTATAGAAATCTCCACTATTACATTTTTAGAACAGAACTGCACAGAAAACGAAGTTTAAATTACATGTTTTCTGTGGACCATAAGAAGCAAAACTGAGTGTTCTAAATAATTATGATATAACGTGGAATCTATGCTTTCTCCACACACTTTAGCCTTTTTCTATTTAGCCAAAATGTGGTCATATACCAAATCAGTGATACTGGTTCTTCATTTTCTATTCTCAAACTAGAACCCGAGCAGTTTTTTTTAAAGTGTGCCAAGGAGAACACCATTTCCATTTGTGTGGGCAATCATTTGGCTTCCACTCTGTATTTTCCAATCTCAAGCTACATTACTTCTGAGTGAAGTCATGGTCATAAGACCAAGTTTTCTGTTTTCAACAGCAGGGTATCCAATCTTTTATAGAAAGACTAGTGTGGGTAGACAATAGTACAATGTCCTTTACATAGAAATACAAGAATTTCTTCCGCAGAAAAGTAAATCCCAACAGGGGGAGCTGCATAAACACAAAACAAAAATGCCTGAACACAAAAGCCAACCCACATACACAGGAGATCCCAATGTTTACAAATTCAGATTCCCCAGTCCTGTGAAACAAATAAATTTGGAAGCTTCAAGCCTTTTCACGTTACTGGAAAAAGCAGTTTGTGATCAATTGGTGAGCAACCTTTCTCATCCCCCAGGATCAGGAGTTACTTTGGAGCAGAGAACAGAAAAAGAGCCTCAAAACAATTCAACAGGAGCCTAGAGTCACCACTTGTACATCCCTTCTCTAACAAATTTCTCAGATTTGAATTGCCCAAAAGTGCACTGGATACTTAATGTTCGGTGGTGGTGGTAGGGGGTGGGGAACCACCTGGAATCTGTATCTCAGCTAAATGCTAAAATTGCACCAATGGGCAACTTGCACGATTATAAAAGTCAATCATGCATTTCTGTTCCAATTTGTAATGGTACTTTCAATAAGTCGCTTTCAATACGGAAACATATCACATTTGCTAGTTTCATGGCATTCCATCCAAATTTGATATTATTGAATGAGAAAAATAATGATGCTGCTCACCTGACACCAACCACCTGAACCCCTAGTTCTTTTGCAGATTCCAACAGATGTTTGCAGTCCTTCAAAGTAGCTCCAAACTTCAGACTCATCTCATTTTCTTCACATGAATCAGCAGTTGCAATGTCTACCAAGAGCCTAAAAGAGGAAGATGATTGGGGCACAGTTGGTTTACATCATCATCACATGTGCAGCTTGAAGACCGTCAGTAGCAGCATGAAGATTATGGTGGCAGAAGCTCCCACTTCCAAGCTCGGAATGTGAACCTAAATAAAAAGAAAATCCTGCACAGGAGAGAAAACTGGTGATTAGGGCCTAGATGTGTAGCTACATATGTTGTAAAGGACATGAGGGGGAGAAAAATGCAGCAAACCAAGACTCAATTGTTTCATCAATAGAGTTGACTAGGTGCTGTAACAAAAGACCATTTAATAACACTGGCACATTTAAGTCATTCAGTTAGACACAATTATTTCAGTAAAAAAAATGTATGCAGAGGACAACTGTTTCTGGCGACCAAGACAAACACTTTCTTGTTAATACTGTAACATTTTTGCTGACCTAATTACTCCCCCTCTCTTCCCCCCCAACCGCCCCCCCCCCCCCCCCCCCCCCCCAACACTTAAAACCTCCTCCTGCTGATCTCAGCTGAAATGTCACAAGTCATCTAGTTCAGTTTTGGCAGGGCAGGGAATGTTCCACCACTCCTAACAACTACCTACACAGCTGGTGGAAAGTGAGATTTTTATGAATACCTAATGTGGACATGACTGAAGTCTCCGGATTTCCCACCGATGGCAGAACAGCATGCCAATGGAGATTGCACAGGTTCCGCATGCAGAATGGGTGTTAATAAGACCTCCAGTACCTCACTTCTAGAACTGTATCTCAGCACAAGGAATACCTTCAGGAGAGGAAAGCAAGTTGTTTCTTTTTTACTTTAATTGTACGCACTTCGAAAGTTTCAGCAAAAATATAACGTCCAACAGAAAATTTGACAGATCACTTCTCACCCATGATGGTTTGTGCTGGCTCTGGAAGTATAATTATTTTACAATATTACAATGCACATTAGGTTTTCAGTATTACCTAGCAACTCACTATCCAATTCTGAAACATTTATCTGCCACGAACAGGCCACAGTTACAAATAGTTTTACTAAGAAGTGTCAAGGACATCCAGTGAAACTACAGAACTTCACAGCACAGCCAGTTTTGGGTATCAAAGCAGACAGAGTAGCATTAATATGATTAACTTCAATCTCCAGGAGTGCAATCAAAGGGGTGCAATCAAAATACTCAAAAAAACCCTAAAATGTCAGAAAATCAGATTCCTGCTCCCCTGGCTTCATATTCAGGTGGCAAAAGTACTTTTGTCTACCTTTTTGATGACAGCCACCAGTGATCCGTTAAGGATTGATGGTTAGGCCGCTTTCACTGGACAAAACTGAGCCTGGTGTATTCTGATCAGCTTCCTAAAGGACCTGAAATTAACATTCAGCTCTCTCATGCAATGGGCTGCACTCTAGTTTCAAGCACGTGATTCTGGGGTGCTCCAACCAATTTGGAATAGAGCGCTCTTCTGGCACAGAAGAACACAAGCAAGCTGCAGTGGCACTTTCAATGTCAATTTCTGCCGGAAAAACAAGCAAATTAAATCCAATTTCTGAGCCACAGACTTTTTTCTTCCTTTAATTCCTTTGCATGCACCCCCCCCCCCCCCCCCCCCCCCCACCTAAAGAATGCAGCAATAGTATTAAAGATTTAAGCATGTCTGTGGCTAACATAGCATTTTAGGCATATGCCCAGTTGCAAATGTAATTTCAAACGTTTCCCATTGGTGGTCATGCAATAGAACTTGGTCGTCAGCAAAGCATGGAATTTTCGCCACTGTTATTATTTCTAGAGAAGACGTGATTCTTGTGACAACAAAGTTAGAGAACAAAATTGCAGAAGATTGTAAAAATAAAATGTTAAAAAAGTACTTTTTTAAAAAACTAAATCATATCTGGAATGTTGTGACAAACTGTAGTTTTTAAATGGCATTAAAACAAACACTATTTTGGATTTTCTTTTAATTTAAGCAGCTGTTTTAAATGATCAACTAGGAGTACACAGGTCTTCATTAAAAATACAGAATTTATGGGAAGGTGAATTAACAAAGTATTACAGGGGCATACCACATACATGATACCAATGGTAATTTAATTGGAAAAGGTGTGCTCAAACTATAATGGTTCCCATTCTTTTAATTTAGCAATACTTCACATTTCATGATTGATTACCCATCCAATAAGAAACACCCAAAAATGGATGTAACCCCTGCTCAGTACAAAGCTTGCACCAGGGGTTTCCTGGAGTGTATGTTTTTGTGAGGGTCAAATCATCTTTGAAAATTGTGATTTAATAGTAAAATATTTACAATATTTTCTTCATTTGGATTATTTTCATAATGAACAGCTAACATCCAAATACTGAACACAAAGACCAGCCTGTCCAACTGTATAATCTCAACAACAGAATCTAGACTCTACAACACAGATAATGGCTACTTACTGGCACCCAAGCTATTGTATCAATTCAATAAAGGCTTATAGTAACAAGAAAAGTGATAAACAGCAAGACTGTGCTAAGATTCAAATGGTGACTTTGTTTTCTGTTTGTCTGTGGTTTCAGAGAAGTTGTGAACCGAGGTACATGCCATCTTTTGAAAAAAATTGCAGGTTCAACAGGCCAATCTCTATTTTCAGCACTCTATTTAACCCAGTGGTTTGGGTGAGCTGGGGATATCAGGAAAAAAAATTGATCTCAATCTGAAGGATAAGCTTTTACAAAGAGTCATCAGACTCTAAACATTAGATCTTTTCTCTCCCTACAGATGCTGCCAGACTTGCTGAGATTTTCCAGCATTTTCTCTTTCGTTTCAGATTCCAGCATCCGCAGTAATTTGCTGTTATTTATTGTCATTTGAGGGATGAACATCCTTTCATCTTTGCATTTCTGTTGGATAAAAATTCTTATGGTATACATAATAAAACGTTCATAAAAGCAGATCATGCACTGCACCAGCAACTTTTTATTTGTATAATGCCTTAAACACACAGTGACATGTCCCAAGGGGCTTCATGAGAACATTAGACAAAACGTGACACTGAGCCACAAAGGAGATGGTGGGACAGTTGAGAAAAAGCTTGGACAAATGATAGGCTTTAAGGAATGTCATAAAGGAGGATGAGCAGAGAAATAGATAGTATTTAAAGAATGAATATCACTGACCAAGAAAATGTTTGCAATTTATTTTAAGCTCTACGATTCACATAAAGTTTAGTGTGGGTGACCATTTGGCCCATTGAGTCTGCACTGGCTCTCTGAAAGAGCATCCTACTTAGCCCCACCACCCTGCCTTATCCCTGTGACCTTGCACATTATTTCTTTTCAGATAACAATCCAATTCAGTTTTTTTAAACCTCAACCTGCCTCCAACATCCTCACAGTAAGCTAGTTCCGGACTCCAACCACCCTTTGGGTGGGTGAAAAAATGTTTCCTCACATCACTTCAACTCCTTTTGCCAATTATTTTGAATTTGTACCCTCCAGTTCCTTCTGCTCTCCCGAGTGGGAATCTTTCTCACGATTTACCCTGTTCATGCCCCTCAGGATCATGAATACCTCTATCAAGTCCCTTCTCAGCCGTCTTTCCCCCCCGCCCCCAAGGAAAACAGACCCAATTTCTCCAATCTATCCTCTTGGCTATAGTTTTTTACCCCTGGAATCATTCAGGGGAATTTCCTCTGTACTCTCTCCACATCATTCTTTAAGTATGTACTTCAGATAAGGTCTAATTAACATCTTCTAAAAATTAAACATGGCCTCTTTACTATTGTACTCAATGCCCCTTTTAATAAAGCCTCAGATACTATAAGCTTTATTAACTGCTCTCTCAACATGCCCTGTAATCTTCAATGACTTATGTACACACACACCAAAGACCCTCTGTTCCTGCACCTCCTTTGGAGCTTCTGCCTTTATTTTATATTGTCTCTCCATATTCCCCCTACCAAAATGAATGACTTAACGATTCTCTGCATTGAACTTCATCTGCTACTTATCTGCCCAATAAATCCACCAACATGTCTATGTTCTTCTGAAGTTCAAGACTATCTTCATTACAGTTGACTAAGTTTCCAATTAGGATCATCTGCAAATTTTTCAATCATGGCCTTAACACCACATCCTAAGTCATTAATACAGATCAGGGAAAGCAAGAGTCCCAACACTTAACACTACAAACCTTCCTCCAATCTAAATACAACCATTTATCACTATTGTTTCCTGTTACTCAGAAGTTTCTTAAATGCCAACTTTCTCTTTTATCCCATGAGCTAGAATTTGCTCAAGTCTGTTGTGTGGGACTGTATCAAACGCCTTTTGAAAATCTATATACGCATCAACAGTGTTGCCCTTATCAACCCGCATGCTCCTCCTCAAAAAACTCCAGCAAGTTAAACATGATTTTCCCTTAATGAATCCATGCTGCTTTCCTTAATTATCCTGCATTTGTCTAAGCGACCATTGAATATAGTTTTCTATCACTGAAGTCAATCCAACTGGTCTGTAGTGGTCAAGTTTTATCCTTGCACTCCTTTTTGAACAAGGGTACACCATCCACAATTCTCCAGTCCTCTGGCAGCACCAGTGTAAAGGAAGACTGGAAGATTATCACTAATATCTCTGCAATTTCCACTTAAAATTCCCTTCATACTTTTTGATCCATCTCACCCACTCCTGGTACCATATCTCTTTGAGAGCTTTGCAGCAGCACAATTGCGCAGTGGTTAGCACTGCTCCCTCAGCACCGAGGACCCACGTTTGATCCCGGCCTCAGATCACTGTCCGTGTGGAGCTTGCACATTCGACACACGTCTGTGTGGGTTTCACCCACACAACCCAAAGATGTGCAGGGTCGGTGGATTGGCCATGCTAAATTGCCCCTTAATTGGAAAAATGAATCGAGTACTCTAAATTTAAAAAAGTAGGTTTACATTAACACTGCCGTGTATTCAGAAGAATTTCTCATTCGACATGTGGATGGCCCGAATAGAGAGAGGTGGCAAAACATAACCTCCTCTTGGTGAATAAGGAAGGGCAGGTGACGGAAGTGTTCGTGAGGGATCACTTTGGGACCAGTGACCATAATTCCATTAGTTTTAAGATAGCGATGGAGAATGATAGTTCTGGCCCAAAAGTTAAAATTCTAAATTGGGGCAAGACCAAAGTTAATTGAGGGTGCCTAATTGCAGGCAAGGGGACAGCTGGTAAGTGGGAGTCTATCAAAAGGGTGTTAACTAAGGTTCAGGGTGAGTACGTTCTTCTTAAGAGTGAAGGGTAAGGCTGGTATGACACGGGATATTGAGGCCATGGTCAAAAGGAAGGAGGCGGCATATGACATGAAGTGGCAGTTGGGATCAAGTGGATCCCTTGAAGACTACAGGGCTTGTTGGAGTAGAGTTAAGAGAGAAATCAGGTGGGCAAAAAGGAGACAGGAGATTGTCTTGGCAGATAAGGCAAAGGAACTACAGACCGGTTAGCCTTACTTCTGTAGTGGGTAAATTGCTAGAAGTATTCTGAGGGATAGTATCTCCAGGCATTTAGACAGGCAAGGGATAATTTAGGAAAAGTCAGCATGGTTTTGCAAGGGGAAAGTCATGTCTCACCAATTTGATTGAGTTTTTTTGAAGGGATAACGAAGAAGGTAGATCAGGGCAGTGCAGTCAACGTCGTCTACATGGACTTTAGCAAGGCCTTTGACAATGTACTGCATGGTAGGCTGTTGCAAAGGGTTAAATCTCGTGGAATCCAGGAGGCCTGTGACCAGCGGTGTGCCTTAGGGATTGGTGCTGGGCCCACTGTCATTTGTATTAATGATTTGGATGAGAATGCAGGAGGCATGGTTAGTAAGTTTGCAGGTGATTGGCGGCATAGTGGATAGTGAAGAAAGTTATACAAGATTGCAACAGGATCTTGACCAATTGGGCCAGTGAATGGCAGATGGAGTTTAGTTTGGATAAATGAGAGGTGATACATTTTGGTAGATCTAATCAGGGCAGGACCTACTCAGTTAATGGTAGGGAGTTGGAGAGAGTTACAGAACAAAGAGATCCAGGGGTACAGGTTCATAGCTGCTTGAATATGGAGTCGCAAGTGGACAGGGTGGTGAAGAAGGCATTCTGCATGCCAGATTTTATTGCTCAGAATATTGAATGCAGGATTCGGGGCTTCTTGTTGAAGTTGTACAAGACATTGGTAAGGCCACACAAGGAATCATAGAATTTACAGTGCAGAAGGAGGCCATTAGGCCCATCGAGTCTGCACAGGCCCTTGGAAAGAGCACCCTACTTAAGACCACACCTCCACCCTATCCCATAACCCACCTAACCTTTTTGGATACCAAGGACAATTTAGCATGGCCAATGCACCTAGCTTGGACTGTGGGAGGAAACCAGAGAACCCAGAAGAAACCCACGCAGGCATGGAGAAAACGTGCAGACTTTGCACAGACAGTTACCCAAGTCGGGAATCAAACCTGGGACCCTGGAGCTGTGAAGCAACTGTGCTAACCACTGTGAATACGGTGTTCAGTTCTGGTCACCCTATTATAGGAAGAATATTGTTAAACTAGAAAGAGTGCAGAAGAGATTTGCGAGGGGATTTTCACAATAACTTAATTGCAGTGTTAATGTAAGCCTATTTGTGACAATAAAGATTATAATTAGATTATCCCTTAACATTAATGGAAATGCAAGGCTAGCGATGCAAACTGTCCCTATAACTTAACCCCTTTATAATTTTGATGAATCTGTGCTGCATCCCTTCCAAGGTCAGCACATCTTTCCTGACATGCGGTGTCCAGAACAGAGTCTGCACATTATCCGTGTCTGCGTGGGTTTCCTCCAGTTTCCTCCCACAAGTCCCGAAAGACATGCTTGTTAAGCAAATTGGACATTCTGAATTCTCCGTGTGCCCGAACAAGCGCCAGAATGTGGTGACTCGGGGATTTTCACAGTAACTTCATTACAGTATTAATGTAAGCCTACCTGTGACAATAAAGATTATTATTTATTTGTCCCACCATATCTCTTCAAAAGAATCATAGAATTTACAGTGCAGAAGGAGGCCATTCGGCCCATCGAGTCGGCACCAGCTCTTAGAAAGAGCACCCTGCTTAAGACCACACCTCCACTCTATCCCCATAATCCACCTAATCTTTTTAGACACCAAGGACAATTTACCTAACCTGCACATCTTTGGATTGTGGGAGGAATCCAGAGCACATGGAGGAAACCCACACAGACACGGGGAGAATGTGCAAACTCCCACACAGGCAGTGACCCAAGCTAGGAATCGAACTTGGGACCCTGGAGCTGTGAAGCAACTGTGCTAACCACTGTGCTGCCGTGCTGCCTGAATATACTTGACATTACCTGCAATACTTCTTCTTTGAAGGTAGCCCACTGGTCAGCCATTTGACTCAGATGCAGTCTTCGACCAACTCATTCCCTAGAACAAAGTTCAACAGTGCCTGTTCTCTCATTGAACCAGAAAATTATCTCGAACACTTCCCAGGAAATCTCACCCCTCTTGTCCCTTTGCACAATCCTATCCCAGTCTATATTTGGATAACTGAAATCCCCCTGGATACTCAAGTCTTTCACACCTCGTCATTTTTCTGCAAATTTGTTTCCCTACATCCCTTTCACTAGTTGGTGGTTTATAAAGTACACCAATCAACATCATTGCATCTTTTTCATTCTTTACCTCAAGCCAGAAATTCAATCCTTGACCTCTCTGAATATTCTCTCCAGTACTGTAATGCTATCTTTAATCAATACTGCCACTGCACCTGCCGTTTTCTTCTTTTCCTGTCTCTCCCAAGCACCTCGCACCCAGGAATATTTAATGCTGAGTCAGGCCCTTAGTTGAGGCATGTCTTTGTTATTGCAATATCATAATTCCATTCGGCAACCTAGTCCACAATTAACCACACTGATTTAGGCTTTTTACTTTTCCCCCCCTTATACCCACCCCATCCATCTAGTCACTTATTGTTGCCTACTTGGATTCTACCAAACTCTCCACGTATTCCATTTACATTGATGCTACTCTTGGATACATCCTCAGTTAATACTTCTTTATTTCCCACTGCCAGTTTTTCTCTTTTCCACTCGGGTTCCCACCCCCTTCCAATCTAGTTTAAACCCTCTCAAACAGCCCCAGCCCTGTTAAGGTGCAACCTGTCCTCCTTATATAGGTCCCAATACCTCAAATCTGAAGCCCTCTCTCCTACTCCATTTCTCCAGTCACATGTTAAACTGCTTAATCTCCCTATTTTTATGCTCACGAGAATGCAGCACTGGGAGCAATTCTTGGATTATCTTGGAGATCCTGCTTTTTAATTCCCCACCCAACTCCCCAAAATCTTTCAGGACTTCATCACTTTTCCTCCCTATGACAAATGGTCCTGGGTGGACCATGACTCTGGCTATTCACCCTCCTCCAAAAGAATGTTCTGCAGCTTCTCAGTGACATTCTTGATCCTGGCACTAGGGATCATCCTGCAGTCACATCAACGACTGCAGAAATGCTACTCTGCACCCCTATGGAATCCTCCACCACTACAGCACTTCCACTCTTCCTCCTCCTTTCCTGTGCAGCTGAGCCACCCCTGTGGCCACAGATGTGGCTTTTTGTACAATTCTCCGAGGAATCATCTTACTCACCAGTACCCAAAATGGAAAAGCAGTTAGAGAGCAAGGTAGCTTCAGGGGATTCCTACCTATTATTCCTGTCTATTATTAGAAACAAACTGCAGTCAGAGGAAATTTAGAAATTTTAATAAAATCTAAATTAAATCTAAGTTAAAACTGAAGTAATTCCAAATTTGAGGAGGAGACTTTTCACTTTTACAGATGCACTGGCTAGCATCCATTTTTGAAGACTAAGTTACAGGTAAAACCTAGTCTAAGCTAAATCAGTTTCATACCCGGCCCAAAGAATATTGACAGTCTTTCCAGTTTGATATATATGGACAGTGTGGATAATCGCTCAACATCTATGTGCTGTTGCCAAGTGTTGGCTCAGAAGAATAGTTTATGGCATTCCAAAGCCTGCACAAGAGGTTTGTGTAATACCCAGTCACATATTTTAGTGTAACAGGCTGGAATACTGTCAGCAGAGATAGTAAGTTAGCAGACAAAATCATGATATTGGCCGTTATTTTCTGAAAAGGAATAACCATATTGGGGGCGGGGGAAGTGGAAGAGTGGGTAGAGAAGCAGTTTCCTTCCCCTTCTTAAGAACAAAGGCAAAAAGGTGGGGTTGCAGAAGCTCAATTACTATGAAATAACTGACAACTTCCCTTTTGCTGGAGTGATTATATCAATTTTACACCATACAAATTGCTTGGAGAACTCATTCATGCAACGAACAGTGCTGGTTTTGATACCTGCCATGATTCTGAACTTTCCAGGAAGATTCAGAGACAATGGCTCCACTGCGTACTGCACATCAGTTCATATTCCAAATTATCAATGGCTTCATACTCAATTCACTGATTAACTTCGCCACCATGGTACTGCCCCAATTATTCACAGAACTTTCAGGTACGGAAATCACTTTTCGACATAAATGTAGCCAAACCAAATAGAACGCAAGATCATTATAATCTAACATTCCCTCCAACATTACATCAATGGGTCACACTACGCAAATGTGCGCAGTTCGTTAAACAAGGAAAACATGCTCAAGTTACTTATTGGGTAAAACTACCACCTATTAAGCCATACAAAAGTAGTTCTGGACTTAGAGGTTTGAGTGAGACAGCTGCTTGCAGACCGTCTAACAGGAAAGGCGGCAAAATGATAACATTTACAAAGCAGGAGGCCATTCAGCCCATTAAGTGTGCACTGTCCCTTGGAAAGAGCACCCCACTTAAACCCACACTTTCAACCCATTCCCGCTACCAAGTATTCCCACCTAACCTTTTTGGACAGACACAAAGGGCAACTTGGCATAGCCAATCCACCTAACCTGCACATCTTTTGGATGGTGGGAGGAAACCGGAGCACCTGGAGGAATCCCACACAGACACTGGGAGAACCTGCAGACTCCGCACAGACAGTAACCCAAGCCGGTAATCGAACCTGGGACCATGGAGCTGTGAAGCAACTGTGCTAACCAGTGTGTTATCGTGTTGACCTTTATTGCAAAAGGATTTGAGGACAAAATTTTAAAAATCTTGCTGAAATTGGACACAGCTTTGGAGAAACGTGTAAAACTGAGCAGTTTTGATCTTCATGTTTAAGGAAGGACATGCTTGTATTGGAGGCGGCATAGAGAAGGTTCACTAGATGGTTCCTTGGATTAGAGAGTCGTCCAATGAAAGGTTACGCAAATTAGGTCTATTTTTCTGGAGTTTTGAACTTGGCAGGGTGGGTCACACAGATAGTTTCCCTGAATAAGGAATCTAGAACACGAGGGCATGGTCTCAGATATTCACAGCATGGTCATGGGCGGCACAGCAGCACAGTGGTTAGCACTGTGACTTCAGAGTGCCAGGGACCCAGGTTCGATTCCCGGCTTGGGTCACGGTCTGAGCGGAGTCCGTACATTCTCCCAGTGTCTGCGTGGGTTTCCTGTTCTGGTTTCCTCCCACAAATCCCAAAAAAACACTATTAGGTAACTTGGACATTCTGAATTCTCCTTCTGTCCACCAGAACAGGCGCCGGAATGTGGTGACTAGATTTTCACAGTAATTTCATTGCAGTGTTAATGTAAGCCTATTTGTGACAATAATAAAGATTATTATTATTCGCTACCCCATAGGGTGGCGGATGCGTCATCGTTGAATACATTTAAGGCTGGGATTTTTGGTGACTCAGGAAATCAAGGGATTTGGGGAGCCAGTGGGATCTTGGAGCTGAAGCCAAAGTTCAGCATGGTCATATTGAATGGAGGAGCAGGCTCGCTATCCTACTCTACTTTCCCCATCTCCATTCTTGCTAAAAAACTCATTAACATTTCTAAATTTTTCTCGCACTATAAAAGATAATTGATTTAAAAGATTAACTGTTTCGCCCTCTACAGATGCTGCCTGACCTGCTGAATATTTCCAACATTTTGTGTTCATGTATCTGCAGTGTTTTGCTTCTGTATTTCACAAAGTGGTTCAGGTTCTGCCAATTCAGGCACTAGACATCATTAACAGTGACTACTAACCATGAAAGAAAGCTAACATCCTGGTAAAGACTAAAATATAATCTCTATGGCGTAAATTACATTTCCATTCAAAACTATCTTCGTGTGGTAACTGGTTCACTCTTCCGTCTTTCTTTCATGAACATTAACTGGCTGGTCAATCTACCCAATTAACATTTGTATTTACGCAAGGTATAAATATTTTACCACAGAGGCGAAGCATTACAGTAATTTCTAACAACCACTTTTGTCTCCCACTGCTAAATTTCAGACCAGAATATCAAGGTGGCTTGGGTTTAGCACAAGCTACTGTTGGGAATCCTATCGTGCTCTATAAAAGGTGAAATTATCACTCCTACAGGTAGCAAATCTCTGACTTTAGAAGCAGAAACATGATTTGGGGGCAATTATTTTCTTACAAAATAACTTACTATCCATTTGTGTAAAATACTGACCAAGAAATGAAATACCTCTACAAACAAACCATGCAAGTACACGCATGGCAAATGTTTAGACGGTCCAATTTAAAATAAATTGTTTGCTAGGCTTTGTCTTTTCACTTTAAATCATAATTCTAGAGAAGAATAAGGAGATATCTTCTAGTGACACTGCCTCTCAACAAATAGATCCATTCATGCCCATACTCAAAGGAAGCCCTTGGTTTAAAATAACAAGTTACTATCCAACGTTTGGTTCAAATCTAACAGATTACATTTAACTTGAGCAATGGAATGTACTGTTCAACTGCAGCACCACAATGGAGGAAAAGAATATTGTTAAACAATCTATACCACAAAGTTTGGTTTGTTTTACACACTTACTTGGCACTGCGATGGTTACGTGCAATCTTCAGAAGTTCAGCATTGTTATCACAGCTCATGACATTTATTCCCTTTTTGGCTGCATACTTAATCTGGGATACTTGTTTGCAAGGGTTTGTGTAGATAATATTTTCAGATGTTACACCCAAGCTTTGCACAAGAGTTATTTCATTCTGCATGAGGAAATACACAAGTTTTCAAACATATGAGCCTATATTTGCCAAATCTCTTCATTATAGGAGTTAAAAATTTACAAAACTGTGGAATGCAAATTTTCCCAAAATCAATGCAAGAGAAATATAAATATAAACTATAGCAATTGTCACCTTGTTTGCACAAGCAAAACCGGTTCCAAGAGCTGCCAGAACTTCAATTACTGATTGACTGCTGTTACACTTAACAGTGTAAAATGGTTTCACATGTGTCATCACATTCTTCCAGCGAATGTTCTTCTTTACAACATTCCCAAGATCAGCAACAAAGAAGGCATTCCTTTCAGTTTGCTATAATTGAGAAATTAGAAAAACATTAGTTCCTAATTAAAATGAGAAAGAACTATACACTAACCTGGCTTTAGAACCTGAAACATTACTCTTCACAATGACTGTTCATAACAGTGACTACAGAAATAAAACTCTGATCAACTGATCGGTGTAACATGCAGCTCAACTGTAAACAGAAAGACCCAGATAGATTTGATTGCCAAACTGCTGACTTAGTTCGTTTCAGCTGGCTGACATGGTGCTACAGGCAACCATTTGTAAACAACTGCACAAAGGAAAATAATTTGCGAAGTTAGAGAAAATTTGGGAGTGGAACTAGCCAACTTAATGAGTTCGCAATAAGAGCTGACAGGGACTCGAAGTTGAATGGCATCCATTCAATTCTATGAATGCAGATAAGAATGGGATGCTGATAAATTGTGATCCTCCATGTAGTTAAATAGCACATGTATATTCAGAGAGAAGAGGAAGTTTACACATTAAAGTTACTCCAGTTAGAAGTCTTAAAAGAGCAGCCGCTGCTCAAAGTATAGAATGTCACTCAACAGAAGTACAAGTCAGAGACTGGAGGAGGTCACGGTGTAAGATTTATGGTGCTCCCAATTTTCCGTCTATTAATAATGCACAAAGAATGGAGGCCCCCAATATTTATTCTTCCACCAATGGAAAGGGAGGAAAGAAAACAAATCAACAGGAATGAAAAGCCCGTTTAAAAATGGACAGAAAACTCGGAATAGAAAATTGGAACAATGCAAATCTTCTCAACTAATAAGTACAACTAATATTGCGCATGGCCCGTTGATTCAAAAATCAAATTACGTTCAAATTTGCTTGTGAATTTAACAATTACAACGTACACAAATATATTTTAAATGTGAAACTTAGAAGTAATACAAATATACCTTTAAAAATTTGCAATTGTTTGCTAGGTAATTAAACATTACCGTTAAACTGTTGATTAATAATTTGATGGGTAATATAAATGCAGGTTCCAGAAACATCATTCTTCATGGAAAGGCTCTCACAAATGCAGCAACGGAGCAATCTAAACGTATCAAATCAGTATGCCACTACATTGTCCAGAGGACAAATGCGAACGGTGTCAGTGGGCCCCAACTAACCACACCCACAAGCTCTGGTCCTGCCCCAGTGTGGCTCTCTGATCTGGCCGAATTCCTGAGGCTGGAAAAGAAAGTGAAATGAGTCCGAGGAGTGATTCCACGGACATGGAACAAATTCAAAAGCCTCTTCACAGAATGGGGAGGAGGGCCACCCACAGAAGAGAACACAGAACATGCAGTGCAGAAGGAGGCCATTCGGCCCATCGAGTCTGCACCAACTCACTTAAACCCTCACTTCCACCCTATCCCTGTGACCCACTAACCCCTCCTAACCTTTTTGCACAATAAGGGCAATTTAACATGGCCAATCCACCTAACCTGCACGTCTTTGGACTGTGGGAGGAAACCGGAGCACCGGAAACCCAAGCAGACACGGGGAGAACGTGCAGACGCCGCACAGTGACCCAGCAGGGAATTGAACCTGGGACCCTGGCGCTGTGATGCCACAGTACTATCCACTTGTGCTACCAGGCCACCCACAGGAGAATGGGATAAATGTGATAGTTTAAATGCTGTATAAGAGGGGGTGGAGCAGATGGAGGAGAGTAGGTCAGTGATAGGTGGGATTGCAACAAAGATGTGTAGGTCACAACACAGAGGGAGCATTAATAGCAGTGTGAAGGGCTACAGAGCTTCTAGTAATGGCATAAAGGTATCACAAGTGTTAATGGGAGAAGGAGGTACGTGCTTAGTGAAAGTAAAAATAAAGAACAAGTGACAGGTGGCCTAATGAGGGGATGGTTTTACATTGTGACAAAAGGGTCACGATGGAGGAGAAAGACCACAGTCTAAAGTTGTTGAACACAATGTTGAGCCCAAGGGCTGTAATGTGTAAAATCGGAAGACGAGGTTCTGCTCCTCCAATTTGTATTACGTTTCACTGGAGCACTACTGCAGGCTAAGGACAGACACGTGGGCATGACAACAAGACGCTGACTTCCGGTGGCGGCAATGCGGAGCTAAGCCGCACATTCGGCAGCTCCCGCTTTTTTTGGAATTTCAGGCTCTTTTTTTTAATAAATTTAGATTACCCAATTATTTTTTCCAATTAAGGGGCAATTTGGCATGGCCAATCCACCTACTCTGCACATTTTTTGGGTTGTGGGGGCGAAACCCATGCAGACACGGGGAGAATGTGCAAACTCCACACGGACAGTGACCCAGAGCCGGGATCGAACCTGGGACCTCATCGCTGTGAGGCGGTTGTGCTAACCACTAGGCCACCGTGCTGCCCGAATTTCAGGCCTACCGGCGCTGTTTCGACTTTCCCCTGGAGGGAAACACAGCCAGAGTGCCCAGCGGCCGGTGGATGGACTGGACTCGCAGTGGAGCGGTCCAAAAGTCGGCATTACCACAGAGAAAGGCAAGAGGCAGAAAAAGCAAGATGGCGGCAGGCAGGGAAGCAGCAGCAGCGTGGCAGCAGTGGGCGCGGGAGCAGCAGGAGCTGCTTTAGCGCTCCTTCAAGGAGCTCAAAGCCGAGATTTTGGAGCCGTTTAAGGCCTCACTGGACAAGCTGGTGGCGACTCGACGGCTCAGGCCGTGGAGATTCGGGAGCTGCGGCACAAGGCCTCAGAGAATGAGGATGAGCTTTTGGGCCTGGCAGGGAAAGTGGAGTCGCACGAGGCACTGCACAAGAAATGGCAGGCGAGGATGGAGGAGATGGAGAACCGCTCCCACCGGAAGAATCGACAGATTTTGGGCCTCTCGGAGGGGCTGGAAGGTTCGGATTTGACGGCCTATGTGGTCCTAATGTTAAATTCGCTGATGGGTGCAGGGTCGTTTCGTGGTCCCCTGGAGCTGGAAGGCGCCCATCGAGTGCTGCAGCGAACCGCCCAGGGTGGTGCTGGTCCGTTTCCACCGCTTGGTTGACCGGGAGTGCGTGTTGAGGTGGGCGAAGGAGAGGAGCAGCAGGTGGGAGAACACGGACGTTCGGATTTTTCAGGACTGGAGCGCGGAGGTGGCGAGGAGAAGAGCTGGCTTCAATCGTGCGAAGGGAGTGCTCTACAGGAAGGGGGTGAAGTTAGGCCTTCTACAGCCGGCTTGCCTCTGGGTCACGTACAAGGACCGCCAGTTCTATTTTGACTCTCCGGAGGCCTGGGCTTTTGTCCAGGCTGAGAACTTGGATTCGGACTGAGGGGAAATGCACTTTGTTTGGAGGCTTTGCCCTCTTAGGTATCCTTTCGCCTATATTGGCTGCGTTTGCTGATGGTTGTTTCCCATTTGTTTTCGCTGTTTAAGTTATGGTTATTTGGGTTCTTTCGGGGTTTCTTTGGAGCTGTTGGTTATTTATTGTGGTGCTTTTTTTGTTTATTCCACTGGTGGGTTGGGGAGTAGTTTGGGGTCCCGATGGGTCATGTGTCCGTCTTTTTCCCGCGTGTTGGGTCGAGGCTCGGGTTGAAATTGCGGGCTTTCTTCCCGCGCTGGAAGGGAGGGATTGGTGGCTGTGTTGCATCCGGGGGGGGGGGGGGGGGGGGGGGGGGGGGGGGGGGGGGGGGGGGTCGTGGTTATGGCAGGAGTAGCCGGGGTCAGCAGACTCATGGAAGCATAATGTTGGGGGTAACGCAGCTAGGAGGGTCCTAGCTTGGGGGGGGGGTTTGGGGGAGGGGGAGGTGCCGGGTTGTTGCTGCGGGGACTGAGGGAATGGATGGTGAAGGGGGGGTTGGGAGGGGGGTTTGCCACCGTGGGGAGCGGGCTTGGGGGGTTCCCTCGGCACGTCGTGGGTTGAGGAAGGGCTATGGCTGATCGGCGTAGAGGGAAGGGGACGACCCCTCGGGTTCTGTTGGTCACACAGAACGTGAGGGGGCTGAATGGTCCGGTGAAGCGATCCCGGGTCTTGGATCACTTGAGGGGGCTGGGAGCGGATGTGGCTATGCTCCAAGAGACGCACCTCAGGGTTACGGATCAGGTGAGGCTAAGAAAAAGTTGGGTGGGACAGTTGTTTCACTCGGGGCTTGATGCAAAGAACCGTGGGGTGGCAATTTTGGTGGGTAAGAGCCTGTCGTTCTTCGCGTCCAAAGTGGTGGCGGATAGTGCAGGTCGATATGTGATGGTGAGTGGGAGACCTCAGGGGGAGCGGGTGGTCTTGGTTAATGTTTATGCCCCCAACTGGGATGATGCAGGCTTCATGTGGCGTATGCTGGGCCTGATCCCGGACCTGGAGACAGGGGTATTGATTCTGGGTGGGGGCTTTAACACGGTGCTGGATCCGGTTGTGGACCGCTCGAAGTCTAGGACGGGCAGGAGGCCGGCAGCGGCTTCGGTGCTGAGGGTCAGATGGGAGGGGTGGCCCTTGGAGGTTTTTGAAGCCAGGGGGTTGGGAGTTCTCCCTTTTCTCCCATGTTCATAAGGTGTACTCCCGGATTGACTTTTTCATGCTTAGCAGGGCGCTGATCCAGAGTGGTGGGGGCGGAGTATTCGGCGATAGCCATTTCTGATCATGCTCCACATTTGGTGGACCAGGAGCTGGGGGAGGGGAAGGATCAGTGGCCGCTGTGGAGGTTGGATGTGGGGCTTTTGGCAGAGGAGGAAGTGTGCGGGCGGATCCGTAGGGGTATAGAGGGGTATCTGGAAACCAATGACAACAGGGAGGTGCAGGTTGGGATGGTTTGGGAAGCGCTAAAGGCAGTAGTTAGAGGGGAGCTGATATCTATTCGGGCGCACAGGGAGAGGGGGGGGGGGGGGAAAGAGAGTCGAGAGGGAGAGGCTGGTGGAGGAGATGGTCAGGGTGGACAGGAGATATGCAGACACCCCTGAGGAGGGGCTTCTGAGGGAGAGGCGCAGTCTCCAGGCGGTGTTTGACATTTTAACCACCCGTAAGGCGGAGGCGCAGTGGAGGAGGGCACAGGGGGCGGTGTATGAGTACGGGGAGAAGGCAAGTCGGATGTTGGCTCACCAGCTCCAGAGGTGGGAGGCAGCTAGAGAAATTGGGGGAGCTACAGATGCAGGTGGGAACTTAGTGCGGGGTGGAAAGGACATCAATGGGTGTTCAGATCCTTTTATGAGGGGCTGTACCGGACGGTACCCCCCGGGCAAGCAGGCGGGATGGACCGCTTTTTGGATAAGCTGGAGTTCCCAAGAGTAGGGGACGAGCAGGTGGAGGGTTTGGGTGCCCCAATTGAGTTGGAGGAGCTGGTGGAGGCGTTGGGAAGTATGCAGACAGGGAAAGCGCCGGGGCCTGACGGGTTCCCGGTGAAATTTTACAAGAAATTTTAGATTTACTGGGCCCATTGCTGGTGAGGACCCTGAATGAGGTGGGGCGGGGCGGGGGGGGGGGCTCTGGCCCTGACGATGTCCAGGGCAATTATCTCTTTGCTCCTGAGGCGGGACAAGGACCCCCTTCAGTGTGGGTCTTATAGGCCGATCTCGCTCCTTAACGTAGCTGTCAAGTTGTTGGTAAAGGTGCTGTCCAGGAGGGTGGAGGATGTGGTCCCGACGGTGATCCATGAGGACCAAACGGGGTTTGTAAAGGGGAGACAATTGAATGCCAACGTGCGGAGGCTCCTGAATGTTATGATGATGGCACCGGTGGCTAGGGAGTCAGAAATAGTGGCGTCCATGGATGCGGAGAAAGCTTTTGATAGGGTGGAGTGGAGTTACCTGTGGGAGGTGTTGCGGAGGTTTGGGTTTGGTGAGGGGTTCAATAGCTGGGCGAGGTTGCTGTACAGCTCCCCGGTGGTGAGTGTGGTGACGAATGGGAGGTGGTCAGAGGACTTTCGGCTTTCCAGAGGGACGAGGCAGTGGTGCCCCTTGTCTCTCCTGCTCTTCGCGTTAGCAATTGAGCCCCTGGCCATGGCGCTGAGGGACTCGAAGAGTTGGTGGGGGGATATTGTGTGTGTGTGTGTGTGTGTGTGTGTGTGTGTGTGTGTGTGTGTGTGTGTCACCGGTTGTCGCTGTATGCAGATGATCTGCTGCTGTATGTCGCAGACCCGGCTGAGGGGATGCCAGAGGTGCTGAGGATACTTGAGGACTTGAGGAGATATTAAGGATTACTTAGTGTTGTATTCTTTGGAGGTTGTATTTGAATTAATGGTTGCCAAGATGTTCACTGTATGTTTTTAAAAGGTTAACTTGAGTTCATAGAATAAACATTGTTTTGCTTTAAAAAATACTTTTCCATTTCTGCTGTACCACACCTGTAGAGTGGGCCGTGTGCTCAATCTATTAAAAGTTGTGGGTCAGATGAACTTCATAATACACTTTGGGGTTCTCTAAACCCTGGCCCATAACAAAGGGAAGTGTTGGAGGTGGACCATGCGAATGTGAGAAAGGGGTGGAAATTGGAAGCCAAAAAAAAATCCATAATTATTTTGAGGTCCAGACATAGGAGAGCATGAAGCGGCATCAATAGAGTCATACGTGTAATAGAAACAAAGTTGTAAGAGCGGGTCCGCATAGGACTGAAACATGAAATGTTTCACATAACCCATAAAAAGGCAGGCATAACTGGGACAGGCACGCATACAGACCTTTTATCTCCGGGAAGTGGGGCATGTTAAAGGAGGAATTGTTGAGTGACAGAACAAGCTCAGCCAGATGCAAGAGAGTGGTGTTGGAATGAGGTGGTTCAGGTCTCTGCGCAAAGAATAACTGGGTAGCCCTCAGGCCCTCCTGGTGGGGGATGGAGGTGTAGAGGGATCGGACATCCAGAGTGAAGAGGAGGTAGCAAGGGCCAGGGAACTGGAAATTGTTGATATGATGTAGGACATCAGAGGAATCACAAATGTAGGTGGGAAGAGACTGGACAGAGGGAGAGAGAATGGAGTCAAGATAGAAAGAAATGAGCTCTTGTGAGGCAGGAAAAGACTGTTACAATGGTTTTACCAGGGCAGTCCTGTTGGCAGATTTTGGAAGGATATAGAAGTTGTGTGGGGTTGGGGGTCAATGAGGTTGGAAGCTGTGGAGGGAAGATCTCCAGAGTCGATGAGGTCAGTGATAGCCCTTGAAACAATGGCTTGATGTTTGATGGTATAGTCATGGCCTATGGGGAGGTAGGAGGAAGTGTCAGAGAGTTGGCGTTCAGCCTGAGGTAGAAATCAGTACGCCAGATATCAGCACCCCCGTCAGCAGGTTTGAACCAAGCGAACAGAGCAAAGCAAGTTCAGGAGGCAGATTGGGGTGGGGGAGAGGAGCAGAAAAATTAAGATTAGATAGGGCCAGAGGGAGGGGCCCTAATCAAAGGCTTCATTGATCTCTGCTTTCCGACTCACTGTAGCAAAATATCCCATGTGCCAACCCATTGAATTAAGGCATTTCCTCCAACCTCTTCTCACTCGTTATTGACCCCTGAACCAGAGAAAATAGCCTAGGCTCGTCACTCTTCAAAAGCGTACAATTTTGAAAGCCATTTCCTCAGTCTGCTCCATTCCTGTGAAAATAGTCTGAAGTATCTAAAGTCGTGCGATAACTACAGTTTCTGCTCATCAGCTTTATCCTGATAAATCAATGTTGTAAGCACTCTTTCGGCTTCAATATTGCAGTATTTGGGGCCGTGCAAAACTTCACACAGTAAACTAATTGTGGACTGACCAATGCTTACTACAAATAATTTTTTTCTTCCATTTTGGTGTGTGATAACAAATGCGGTTTGTCTTTTTGTTTATAGATTTCTGTAACTGCATTCACTTTCTGGGACATATATATTTAAACTTCTAGGTGCCTGCAATCATTCACAGCCTTTTGTTTAAGTATTTTTATTCCTGGTTTTTCCTTCCAAAATGTTTACCCCATACGCCTTTCCACACTGATTTGTACTGCTGCCTGCCTTTCCATTTTGCTAATCTGAAAACCAACAGTTCTCCTCGGTCTCTTTCAAATCCTCAGGTTAGAGCAGCAGGGAGAAAACAGATTGCGATTTGTGGTTAATCAGTCTTGCAGGCTCTCAATTCAGTGCACAAATAATTATGGTTGTTGCTTGCAACACAGAAGGTAGCAATTATCCACATGGTCTTGACAAGTACTAATCTTTCGTAGATATTTGTTCCAGTGCACTACTGACAGAGTGGTCAGCTCATGGATTACCACATTGAGAGATTCTCTTGCCATGGAGATCGTAGCACTAGAAAGAGCTTCATTCGTTAATTTAGCTCTACATGTCTGCGATTAAGATGACAATGATTTGTAGCTAGGCTACAATGCACAACTCAGCATTAATAAAAAAAGCTGTGATATTTGAAGGTTTTTATATTTTGAGTACCCAATTCTTTAATTAAGGGGCAATTTAGCATGGCCAATTCACCTACCCTGCACATCTTTAGGTTGTGGGGTGAGACCCACATAAACACGGGAAGAATGTGCAAACTTCACACAGGCAGTGACCCAGGGCCGTGATTGAACCTGGGTCCTCAATGCTGTGAGGCAGCAGTGCTAACCATTGCACCACCGTTCTGCCCATTTGAAGGGTTTATTTACCATTATTGGATCTTGGCAAACGATATGTGTGTTGGACTTGTCCTCGTCTGACCTGCGCATTTGCCAATGAGGATATTGTTGAGCTGCTGAAATTAGCTCATTAAATGACCGTGTAAAAGCAAATGGGATTAACAAAGTAGTCTGCTAACTATGAATTTCAATTGGCTTTTCATAATTTTTCGAGCATGGTGCTCTGGTAGATTTTGACCAGTTTGGTCAGCAACAGGTTTAACATTAATATCCTGCTAACATACACATTCATACTGTAGCTGGCCAGAATCAATTTCCTATTGAATGTCAAAATTCAAACTATTGGGAGTGTATCTAAATATTATTTTGCACTGCAGTGTAGTATTGCTACTCCACGTAGCTATCATAGATTAGCCTAGCATCAACCTCCATGAATCTTTCTCATCCTTAAAATTATTAAACTATGTACAATAAAAGATGCTTACCTCAAGCGTATGCTTACGGATATGGTTGTCAATAACATCATTAAGTGTAGTTTTTTCTTCCAGAAGGTCAAAGGGGTAGCTCTCTTCAAGGTCAACAAAACCTTTCATCTTTGTGATCCACAAAGCCAACACTCTAAACCAAACACCAAGTGAAGGTTCTCACAGAGCCTTCAATTTCGGGGTTCTTAAAATATGCAACAAACTGAAAAAGAAAACAGTCTCATATTACAAAAATATTTTGTATCCTCACCAAACAAGGTGGCTACACCTAAACATTTTCTACAAAGTCTACAAAAGAAATCAAGTCTTGCACGTGTCATTTATTTCCTGCCAACAACTGCCCCAAGTTGACACAAAACAACATATTCACAATTAGCAATTGACAATCCAACTCATTGTAAACTACAATTTTCCAGATATTGGTTCAGATTCGTAGGTATACAGCTTAACTGTCTGGCATTCACCAGCAATATTTCCTACAGTAATCCAGTTTTATCTTTGGGTGTGCAGAGGAAATTTTCAAAATATGGAAAAATAAATAAGCTCATTACTACTCTGGCAAAAGCAAAACAAAATTAAGGTTGAATTAATTCAGACAAAACTCAATTTAGGAGTTGATAGTTAAGAATAGAAGTGGGTATTAGTGTTGCAATTGAATGCTTGCATATAGTGCATTTTTAAAAAACATTCATTTAGTATTAATGTCAAGCTCTTACAATGCAAATAACTTCATTAACTTATTTTAAAATTTTTCCATTGACTTTCTTGACAGAGTCCAACATTGCCTTCAGTAATTGGTTGTGTATATTCCTCTGTACTTAATGTCAAAGCGTTTAGTGTTCCTTTCTCATTGGCAGCAGTTTCTTATCTTTACTTCCAGTCAAGCCAAAGCCATCTTCCTTTCTGCCCAATTGTGCCACCCTCGTCAGCTCTGACCATTACCATTATTCTGTTTACAGCACCTCCTCAAACAGCAAGAGTACAAAGACAAACCAATTTTCCTTTCTTGCAGGCGATGTCTTAGATGGGCGATCTGCCTTTTTTAACTTTGCAATCCAAATCTAAATTAAGTAAAAGATTTCCAGACTTCAGCAATATTGTAAAGGTCTAAGATGAGTTTGAGCAGCCTCAGATCAATTCTTATTGGCCATGATCCCACAACATCAAAATATTTAGCATGAAATTGAAAACGCTCTCAGACAGATCAAGTGTATGGCTAATGCAGAAAAAAGAAATATTACTACAGATGTATTTTGAGGTCGAGGACATGACACATTTTTAATTCCGCATTTCAAAAAGTTCTTATTCCACATCTTATACAATCCTGATGACATTTCCTTCACCACTATCAATAGTATTTACCTTGACAAACAAAAAAATGGCTACTTTTTTTAAAAATGCTGAAAAATACACTTGCGAATTTTAAAAGTAATTGTTCACCTTTGACTGCCAAAAGTCTACATTTATCATCTCAAGACCTCCTAAATGACACATTCATCTAAATCCTGCACAAACTTCAAATTTAACATTCCCCATGCCTTGCAAATGGACACCAACATTCTTATCCTGGTTTTCAAATTGCTTCATTGACCACAGCAATCTGTGTTGCACTGCCCCATGTACACCTTGCATGCCTATAAAAACAGTCTTAATATCTGTGCTGACCATTTATTCAACCAATGTGCCCCTGCTCTCGGTCCAGTTCTTCCCAGCATATCGCCTTGATTCCCAATTTAAAAACAACCAAATACAGCTTCCCTTCTTCCTCAAAAACCACTGCCCTCAGTAAACTTCCCCTCCATATTGCAAGTGTTCAGAGACATTACCCTGCACAAGGTGGTCATATACCAGTGCAGGTCTTTAACAATTGGTGACTTACTGACTTAATTTCTTTTGTAAAAATACAAAGGTTTAGGATGAATTTTCATGTTTACAGCGATATGCTAGAAAGTAAATTGGCTCAATTTGTATATATGAGCACACATTTGAAATGTACAGCGAGGATACACACCTTTTTTGATCGCCAACAGCCTTCTTGTCTTTGGCATGCCAAGCCATATTAATAAGTCTTTCCAGCCCTCAAACCAAGAGCTTACAAGGACTGGAAAGTCTAAATGTAGAATTAATTAGATAGTAATTCAGTCTCTTTATCTGTAGATCAACAGATTTAAAAATGGCTATTTAGAGTACACTTCTCACTATGTCTGAAACTCTGATTTGGTCCAAGTCTCAAACGTAGTTGGTTTGCCTAATCATATGTCCTCTCATTTCTCCACACCCCTTGGTCTTGTGCTTTCTAATTCAGTTGCTCATAAAAACATCCCATTTTCAATTTCAATAAGGAATCTGATGCTACACCTCCCACAGGATGGCCAATCGCATGCAAATTACTATAGTGACATTATATCGGCCAAAAAGAAACAACCTGTTTTAGCAACAAAGTTTGAATTATTTTAAAACCAATTGAATAATCGTGACTTATCTTTTAAGGATATAAAATGTCTCATTCTAAAACATGATTATGAAATCACAAAGATACTAGGTCAGTTAATCAAAAGCTTGATCAAAGTATGTTAGGAGTGTCTTCATGAAAGAGGCATGGCAGAGAGGTGTAGAGGGAATTCCAGAAACTAGGCAACTGAAGGCATATCAATATTGGAATGATTAAAATCAGGTGCTCAAGGGGTCAGAATTAAATAAGCAGTTATCTTGTAGAGCCTGGGGATGGATGAGAGGCCATGAAGGAATTTGAAAACAAGCTGCTTGACCAGAAGTCAATGTAGGTTAACAAAAACAGGGGTAATAGGCGAATGGGGCTTGGTATGGGCAAGGACATGGACAGCAATTTTGGATGACCTGAAGATTAGAGAAAAGAACGAGAGAGACCAGCCAAACGTGCATTGGAATTGTTAAGTTTAGGAGTAACAATGACATGAATGCGGGTTTCAACAGAGATGTGCTGAGGTAGTGCTCAATTTTTAGAGGTGGAAATTAGCAGTTTTAGTGATAGTGTGGATATGTAGTTGAAAACTCACCTTAAGGCGAATACACCAATGTTGCAAGTATGGCTTAGTATCAGACTGTTGCCAGGGGAATGGAGCCTGGAGCAGTGATCAAAAACAATAGCTTCAGCCTTCCTAATACTCAATTGGAGGAAATTTCTGCTCATCCAGTACTGGATGCCTGACAAGCAGTTTGATAATTTAGCAACAGTGGAGGAACTAAAAGAGGTGGTGGTGAAGTAGGGCTGGGTGTCACCAGCATATAGTTTAAGTGCTAAATTACAATCCACTCATTTATTCTGAAGATTAATTATTTCCTCCATTTTAACCAGTTTGCTGAGAGGAATGCATTATGAAGTACTCTGAACACTGCCCCTAATTGCACGTTAAGTATTTATTATAGCTAGCTATTTTTTGGTATCAATTACAGGAGTTCATTTACTGATCCAGAAAAACCAACCAGAAAAAATATTTTACAAAATTAATTTGCATCCTAAATTCAATCAAAACAGTAATACCTGTAGTGTAGCAAATAAGTAAAGCAACTATTTCTATATATTCCAACAAACAAATTATCCTTACATGGACAAGTCGGGAGATGGAACACCACCACTATCAGCTGGGGTCCCAAGGTGGCTCGGCGTTAAAGTCGAACTGCTCTCGGTAGAGTGTCACTCCCAGACCTTCTGGATAATTGTTATACACCCAAACAGGAATTCTGCCCTGTAAAAATGATTTTAAAAGAGTCAACATCGATGCAAACAATAAATACAATGAAATTGCCAAATAAATCATCCCACGGTTCAAAAACAGTATCCTAACAGAGGTTGCAAGCTCTAATCATTCCCCTTATCAAAAACAAAAGGAATGACTGGGCACAAAGTGAATTGTTATACTTCATATTTAATTTTTTTCTCCCGGATTCATTTTTGGTTGGTTGGCCAAATTGGGAAACAAGTATCTCTGTCACTAGGCTGATCGTTAATTCTAATGGCACTAATTTTTGCTCAATCAGCTTTGGCAAAAGAAAGCAGTTATCTTCCCGATTACTTACCTGGTGTTATTCGCAAAGTTTGAAAATTCAGATGCTGACACCCGCAACGTAAACTACAGAATATTGACCTTACTGACAGTCATGTGACCAGTGGTGTCTCTCCAGGCATTTGAACTTAAGCCTGAATTGTTCATTATATTAATGACTTGGATGAAATGATAGACTTGCATATTTGCAGATAATATGACGTTAAAAAGTACCATCGTAATGTAGAAGGGAGCAGAAAATTAAGCAAACAAGAGTGAGGCACACAGCGGGCAAAACTGTGTCTGCTGGGCCAATATCAAAAGATTTTTGTTAGGCAAGGGTACCAGGGCAAATGAAGTAAGGATGATAAGCGGCGATGCAGCTTGGATCCATCAAGCTCAAAAATCTGAATGACCTACTCCTATTTCTAATGACACATTGCTTTGTCATTAACTAACAACTAATTTCCTTGTTGTATTCATTATGCTGCACAGTGGAATTCTATAGAGTCAGGCCAAATTTATATTAAAAATTTAACATTGAATTCACACAGAAAGAAAGATGGATTGGCTCCAGAAGAATTTGTTAAACCGTTGAAAATGGCTTATTCGGTGTTTCTTGTGGCATTGTGGTTTAACTCATTGCCCATTCGTCCTTGGGCAGTCAAGAGACTGTCTCCTTTTCATCTTGGAACAAAATTAACTGAGGTAGTCTCAGCCCAATCTGAATATGTTTGGCGACACAATATAAGTTATATACTGAAAGTTTTATTTGAGAAGGAGCATAAAAATGGCAGAAAATTTCATACAGTTGCTACTATTAAGTACAGAAAACTTTACTTTCAACAAATGCTTCATCTTTCCTGGGAATAATTGGGTATAAATATGGCATGCTTCTTAAAATTACCCTTCATCCTCACTCTACTCTCCTATATTACTATAAATGAATCAGCCATGCTCAATTGTATGAATCACTCATGCCGATTGCAAAAGAGACTCCTAAATGTGTATTCAAATTGCGTTGAAAAATGACACTACACACAAGTTTAACAAAACAGATCAGAAGTTAAAATTACAGTACAAAGCTATCGTAACCATTCAACACGTTATTAATTGGATTAAAAAATAAAAGATACTAGCTAATTTGATGCTTGAAGTTCTGGATAAAATAACTAATGTTTTGTGCTTGCCATGTGCACCATTTATTACTGAACATTCAGCAACAGACACTACTTATAGATCTACCACTATAACAGAACTGCAAGCTTTACTTTTCATTTGACCGGGATAGCAGTGTACAAGATAAGTTAACCAATTAGTTTGCAAGTAATCGTACTGATCAGGCTTCTCACTGCCTATCATTTAGTTATTTTCCCCATTTTACTGCTGACGGCCTGTCACTTTGCTCAGCTGGGCAACTCTTCCAAATAATTGATTCATTTTAGGATGAAGTTTTTACCATGATAAAAGTCCAAGTTAATCTTTGGTTAATAAAATGTTAAGCAATTGAAAAATGTTTAGAAGTTTGTGTTATCTGTCTGCAAGAACAATCAACTTTCAAGATTAAGGAAGTATCTTCCTTCTGATCCTGAACACTTGTGGAAAATATTGTGGTTACACGACTGCAAGCGCACGCACAAAAATGCCTAAAGTACAAAAACGCATTTTACTAGAAACCAAACCACTTCTACCATGCATTAGCTGATTGAACAGCATGCTTACATACTTACTTGTACCGTGTTATGTCGCAATCCTCTTAACCAAATGAAAAATCATTCCCATCACAAAGACCACTGAAGCTTAATTATATTTGTGTCACATTATTACAATTTTGGACGATTACACAATTCCTCTCAAGTAACAGTTTTACTGCAATCCACGTAACAGTACTGTACTATGCCCAGTTGTGTCCTGTGACCAGCAAACTATCTTTTCTAGAATCTGCGTGTCTGTGGTATTCATAATTAGCCTATGTGAAACTATCTGCCTCCTAAATCAGATGTAGTCTTGTGCTTTAATATAACTCTTCAAAATCAAGACCATAATTTGTACATGCTAAATTAAGTATTTACAATTAAAATGAAAAGCAATTCAGCAAACACCAAGTGACACACATCACGAGAAAGAGTCTATGACTGATTGATTACAAAATGACTGGAAATTAAGAGCCTTCAATGTTGGCAGTCTGCATATTTTAATGACCCAAGTTTGGTCTCAAGTGTTCAGTCTGATCTAAACGATGACATTCATAAAACAACCCTCATGTTAAAACCCTCAATTCTAAATTTTAGATAGGGAATTGAGATTCTTGTTGATAAAAGCATAATTTCCACTGAAGCCATGTGTCCATTTGAACTCGAGAAATAAAAAAATTGAAATATCAGAAAATGTTGTTGGAAACTGCTGACAAACGATTTATATTGAAACAAACGTTTTTGAAACAAAACGTGTTTTTATACTTTACATAATTTTATGAACCAGCTGCGCATTTCTAGCATCTGTTTTTATTCCATCCAAATTGGTGAGATTGAAACTCAAATGCAAATTTTAGCTGCACAGGAATTCACACTAACCACATGTGTCAGCTATGATGTGTCAGTGGTAGCACTCTTGTCTCAGTCGTAAGGTTAAGTTCAAATGCTACTGTAGAGACATGAGCCCACAATCCAGGCATCATAGTGGGAATGCTGCACCATTGGAGGCAACTCTTTTATTGGTCAGACATTAAACAGAGGGCCCATTTGTTCAGGTGGACATAAAATAGCCTGAAAAGCACTCTTTTAAAAAAGGGTAATTCTGGTTTCTATACAGACATCTTGAAAGGTGCTACTTAAGCGCAAGCGGTTTCCTTCAGAAGCAGCCAATCTGGACAACATCAAGCTTGGGATAACAAGTGGAAAGAAACTTGTGCCACACAGGTTCCAGCAAATGACAAAAGACAGTCTGACAATCTCCCCATGACTTTTAAAAATATTTCCATTGTCGAATTCTCCACCATCCTGGGCATCAACATTGACCACAAACTTAACTAGTCAAGCCACATAAATACTGACTGTGTCCACAATATTAAATCTATTAGGAACATAATAACAAGGCACCAAGAAAATCATAATATGATTTATGAAAGGGAAATCACTTTTGCAGTTGTAACCAGATAAGGGTGCACCAATGGATGTAGTGAATTTGATTTTCAAGAAGCATTCAATAAGATTCCACCCAAGAGATTCTTCTGTAAAATTGGGCCTCCAGGAATATTAGCATGGACTGAGGATTGGTGAATGAACAGAAAATAGAGGAGGAATAAACAGGTCATTTTCAAGATGCAGACTGTTAACTATTGGGGTGCTGGAGGGACCAAGTGCTTGGACATCAGCTATTTATAATCTACAAAAAACGGGCAGCATGGTGGCGCAGTGGTTAGCACTGCTGTCTCACGGCACCGAGGTACCAGGTTCGATCCCAGCTCTGGGTCACTGTCAGTGTGGAGTTTGCGCATTCTCCCCGTGTTTGCGTGGGTTTCACCCCCACAATCCAAAGGATGCGCAGGGTAGGTGGATTGGCCACACTAAATTGCCCCTTAATTGGAAAAAAATAATTGGGTACATTTATTTTATTTTAAATCCACAACAACAAGAGGATGGAGTATGAAATACTCTAGTTTGCTGCCAATCTAAAGTTTGATGGGGACATAGACTGTGTGGAAGACTCAAAGGCTGCAAAAGGATTTAGATAAGTTAAATGAGCAGCATAAGCATGAAAGATGGAATAAAAAGTATTCACTTCAGTAGGAAAATCAGAAATTTTTCATTCACAATAGGCTGGGAAAGGTTAGTATTCAGAACAACCTTGATATTCTTGTATGTAAATCACAAGCAGTTAACATGAGGCACAGCAAGCAATTTGGAAAGCCATTATTAAAAAGGGATTGGAGTGCAATCATAAAGCAGTCTTACTGCAACTGGTGTATGGCCATGCTGTGACCATAACTGGATTTACTCTCCTGGTTTTAGAACGGATGCAACAAAGATTTCAATCGCGGACCAGACCCAAACAGTGGCTAGGATACTTGACAGAAACCCCAATATTTTATTTTAATTCTGTAAGACTATGAGGAAAGAAGTGATTTCACACAAAATAGGGATTATGATATACTAATAAAAAATTATTAAGAACAGTGACACAATAACCCTTAACTTCCATCTTAATTACCACTCAAACACCAAAATCATCTCAGTCCCAATCGACTTTTAAATAGTTAGCACTCCAGAAAACCTGCTCTATAGAGATGTCTTGAATACTCCACTTTAAGAAAGAGAGATCTTTTGAGACTGCTTAAAGAACACGCCTGACATCCTGTCAGAATAATGCAGATCGTCTGTCTGTATTTCTTCAGAAACCTTCTCAGCTTACTTGCCAGCCAAAAAGTAAAACTGAACCTCAACACCTGACTGCTTCAACCCCGGACTCCTTCCATTAACTACATTATCTTACTAAACTGAACATAATGGTTCTAATTAACTACTCCGCAGGGAACCTTCTTAATTAAGAAAAAAGTCCATTAGTCTAAACTTTCACAATGCTTTAATTGCACCTCTGGCTCAAAAAGCCTAACTGTCTTGCAACCCATGATTTTAAAAAAGATGACTGCAGCAATCACACACACAATAACCCAGGCATTTAATCCCGGACTGCGCCAAATACATATAATTCAATATATCAGAAATTCCTACACTCATCACAACTGACGAGACTGATTCCCGGAAAGGGGGAATTATGCTATGGATGAAAGATGTTCAGTACACGAGGTATATGCTCCCTAGAGTTTAGAAAAATAAGAGGTGATTTCATTTAAACATACGTCACTTAAAGATTTATAAACCTTTGTTCCCCCACAACCCAAAAGATGTGCAGGTTAGGTGGACTGGTCATGCTACATTGCCCCTTAATTGGAAAAAAATAATAATAATTGGGTACTGTAAATTTATATTAAAACATTTTTTATAAACCTTTCTAATTCTCCACCAGTATTTGGACAGAGCAACAGATTTTGCATACTCAAGGGATCATGGGATATAAGACGGTGTAACAAAGGTAGATCAGCCATCATCTTATTGAATTGCAGAACAGACTGAAGGGGCTGAGTGGCCTTGTGGGCTCCTATTTCTTATGCTCTTATGTGCATTGCCTGCCTCCACAAAACCTTCCCACCAAATGCAAGTTCTAAAATCAGACGTCTGATGGAATACTCTCCAATTGCCAGAATACTCTCCACTTGCCCAAAACATTCAAGAAGCTCGACACCATCCAGGACAAAGCAGCTTGCTTGACTGACACCCGATCCACCACCAAACATTTATTTCTTCCACCATCACAATGTGGTTGCAGTGTATATCAGTCACAAGGTACACTTCAGCAATCACCAAGATTTCATCAACAGGGTCACCCAAACCCTGATCCTAGAGAAGGGCAAAGGCAAAAGGTCATGGGAACACCATCACCTGCAATTCTTCTCCAAGTCACACACCATGTCTTGGAACTATACAGCCATTTCCTTCACTGTTGCTGGGTAATAATCCTTGAACTCCACGCATACACTTACATTACATGGACAACAGCACTTTAAAAGGCAGCTCACTAGTTTTTGAAGGGCAATTAGGAATGGGCAATAAGCGCTGGCCTTGTAGCAGCACATTCATCCCCTGAAGGAATAAAAGGGAACAATCAGAAAGTTTCACTGTTAGCAAAATCAAACAATTTCTTTATGAACTGATTTATTTCTTTGCTACACTGGAGACACAATGTTCCTTTGATTTGAATCTGCAGGAGGCAATATCCACACGATTAAAATTGCATTCCTATCTCCAATGGCTAAATACACAACTGTTTAGGGCTATGCTGTTCTTAGCTCAGTTATTAATCATTTTAGAATGGCGCAAAAATAACGAATTTTATGAAAAACAGGTTATCTAAATTATTATGCATGTATCAGCAACAAAAACTCAGCAAACTAACTACTCAATCAGATGCTTGATATTCTATTAAAAATTAAAATACTTGAAACAAGATATTTCAACATTTGTGATGCCAAGTTTATTATAGGTGCTTCTTTCATTGAGATAACCTAACTGCACTATTTGCCACACCCTGTCATACACCTACAATCTTAACGTCAGCATAGCATCATCCAGCTGAGTCATAAAAGAGAATTGGAATCAGAATATACTGTAAATGCAAGCCATATCAGTAGGAGGGGAACCTTTGTAATGCCCAAACATGGACATAAGGCCCTCTTCTTCCTACAAACAAGTAATTAATATATACAAGGTCAGAAGCTCAGGTCCCATAGGAATCACTGGAGAACATGACCAATCACGCCTGACCCTAGAAGGTTCCCTTCTGTTTCTTTGCCTCTTAATTCCACACACATTTTCCAATCATCTTTTGTGCTACATTGTGCAAATAACATCTGGAAATATCGACAATATCCAGAGACTCAGCTATTCACCATGCAAATAATCTAAAAAGAAATTCAACCAGATTAATCAGACATGACCTATGCTTCACTAATCTCTGCTGATTGTGATCAGTTATTGCTTATCCAGATGTACAGTCACTGCCTCCGATGATGGATTCCTTTTAACTTCCTCACAATTGTGGTTAGAACGACAGGTCTGTAGTTACCCAATTTCTCTCTCCCTTTTTGAATAGTGAGGCAGTGCGGGCTTACAAAAGGGAAATCACACTCGACAAATCTACTGGAATACATTGAGAATCTAACAAGTAGAGTTGATGAGCAGGAACCAGTGGATGTGGTTTATCTGGACTTTCAGAAGGCTTTCGACAAAGTCCTACATAAGAGATTAGCATATAAAATTAAAAGCGCTTTGGATTAGATACCAGAGGTACTAAATCAATATTTTGCTTGGGTGCAGGACACTAATACCATCCCAATAGGAACAGGTAATGCAGAGGTTAATAGAAAGGGAATAGGGGGAAAAGTATGAACAAACTATTGGGATTGAAGGTCGACAAGTCCTCGGGGTCTGATGACCTACATCCCAGGGTCTTAAAGGTACATTGGCGAGACCACGCAGACGCTGCAACAACATATAAACTGACATCACACGACAATCACCAGACAGGAATGTTCCCTTCCAGTTGGGGAACACTTCAGCAGTCAAGAGCATTCAGCCTCTGATCATCGGGCAAGGGTTCTCCATGGCGGCCTTCAGGACGCGCGACAACACTGAATTGCCAAGCAAAAACTGATAGCCGAGTTCCGCACTCATGAGTACGGCCTCAACCGGGGCCTTGAATTCATGTCTCATTACATTCAACCCCACCATCTGACCAGGGCTTGCAAAATCCTACCAATTGTCCTGGTTTGAGACAATTCACACGTCTTTAACCTGTGATTATTCCTCTCTCCGGTCGAATCATCTGAACCTGTAAAGACTTAATTTCCTGCAAAAACTCGCATTCAAAGCATCTCCTTGCATCATTGATTTTGTCTCTATGTGTTTGTGGAACCCACCTCTTCACACACCTGATGAAGGAGCTGTGCTCCGAAAGCTAGTGATTCGAAAAAACCTGTTGCGACTTTAACCTGGTGTTGTAAGACTTCTTACTACACCCACCCCAGTCCAACGGCAGCATTTTCACTTAAAGGAAGTGGCAGTGGAGAGAATGAAATGAAAATGAAAATCGCTTATCGTCACAAGTAGGCTTCAAATGAAGTTACTGTGAAAAGCCCCTAGTCGCCACATTCCAGTGCCTGTTTGGGGAGGCTGGTATGGGAATTGAACCGTGCTGCTGGCCTGCTTTCATAGCCAGCAATTTAGCACAGTGCTAAACCAGCCCCTTGTGATGCTCTCAATGGATCAATCTGTTCTAATATTCCAAAATTCTGTGGATGTGGGAACAATTCTAGGGGATTACAAAAATGCTAATGTAACACCCTTGTTCAAAAAGTGAGGGAGGCAGAAAGTAGGAAACTATAGACCCATTAGTTTAACATCCATCAGTTCTGCCAAAGGGAATATGAACAGTTAGGAGCTAAAATAGAAAAGAGCCAAAAGGTAATAATCTCTGCATTACTACGAGCCATGAGCTAATTGGCATAGGATCAATAAGATTAAGGAGTTAAATGGGTTTGAAATCATGGGACATTGGCACCAGTACTGGGGAACCAACATGATAATCTTCACTTGACTCATGCTGGGACCAGAGTCCTGGTGAATTGCTTAACTAAGGCTGTGTGTGTGTGTGTGTGTGTGTGTGTGTGCGTATGTTTGTGTGTGTGTGTGGGGGTGGGGGGGAAGGAGAGAGAGAGAGAGAGAGAGAGAGAGGAGAAGAGTGTGTGAGAGAGACAGACACAGAGAGAGAGAGAGACACAGAGAGAGAGAGAGAGAGAGAGACACAGAGAGAGAGAGAGAGAGAGAGACACAGAGAGAGAGAGAGAGAGAGAGACACAGAGAGAGAGAGAGAGAGAGACAGACACAGAGAGAGAGAGAGAGAGAGACAGACACAGAGAGAGAGAGAGAGAGACAGACAGAGAGAGAGAGAGAGAGACAGACACAGAGAGAGAGACAGAGAGAGAGAGAGAGAGAGAGAGAGAGAGAGAGAGAGAGAGAGAGAGAGAGAGAGAGAGAGAGAGAGAGAGAGAGAGAGAGAGAGAGAGAGAGAAAGGGAGAAGAGGTGGTCAATGCAGAACTGAGGTCATTGTACCTAAACGTACACAGTATACAGAACAAAGTAAATGAGTTTTGTTATGCACAATGAAACTGGCCAGTATGACGTTGAGGGCATCACAAGAGATTTGGCTGCAAGGGGATCATGGCTGAGATCCAAATACCCACGTATATGTCTCGAGCAAAATGACAGATGGGCAGAAGGAGCGGTGTTGCATTTTTTGTGAGGATTGAAATTAAATCGATAGCAAGAAGCAATATAGGATCAGAGGGCATAGAATCTGTGTGGGTAGAGTTGAGGAATCGCAAAGGAAAAAAGACCCTGATGGGAGCTATGTACAGCCCCCATAGCAGTAGCCAGAATGTGGGGCAGAAAATAAATCAGGAGGTAGAAAAGGATTATAGGAAAGGCACTATTACAATAATATATGCAGATGGACTGGGAAAATCAGGTTGGTAGTGGATCCCAAGAAAAGGAATTTGTGCGATGTCTAAGAAATAGAATCAGATGTAATGGTATTACAATTAAATAAAGGTAACAACAATGACACGAGGAAGGAGCTGGCGGGAGTTTACTGTAAAGGAGGGAAGGCAGTGGAGCATCAATGGCAGGGGTTTTTGGCAGTTATTCAGGAATCACAACAGAAATACATCCCAAGGAGGAAGAAACATGATACGGAGGTGTTCTTCAAAGTCGGGGGCGCAACCCGGTGGGTGTCTGGAGGGTCGCCGAGCCGCTATCCGCGTGCTCCCGATCGCGCAAGTCCCTGCACAGCAGCTGGCTTTTCATAACGCCAGCTGCAGGCGGCCAGGAACATGTCAAAAAAAAATTTGGCTGCATTGCACATGCGTGCACGACAATCGGCCCGCATACGCATTCCATGAACATGTAAAAAAAATTTGGCCGCAGTGCGCACGCACGATGATCGGTGCACATGCGCAAATCAGGCACGCATGTGCAGTGCAACCGCTATATTTTTTAAAAAACGGTTGCAGCTTTTTGTTTTCCAAGTTCTGTAGTGGTTTTTATTCTTTTTTTTTGGTTACAAATTTGGGGGGGGGGGGGGGGGGGGGGGGGGGGGGGTTTAAAAATTTATTTTTTTTATTTTTTTTACAAGTTGGGGGGCTTTATTCATTTATTTTATTTATTTATTTATTTAACAAATTCCGGGGGGGGGGGGGGGGGGGGGGGGGGTTATTTGATGAAACTTTACAGGAGAAAAATTCAGAACTATGGACAGATGGAGACTCCCTACTTTCCGACACCAGAAGGCTTCACCTTCATCCAACAGGTTCCATTGGAGGAGCGTGTACGAGGGCCAAAGGGACCCAAAACCATTTCCTCCATTTTTGTCAGCAGCAAACAAGGCAAGTGAAAATGGTGGGTCGCCCAGGTCGGCCGGCGTGGGTCGCAAAGGTTGGTAAAAATGGGTCCCCGGAAAAAAAGTTTGAAGAACACTGTGCTAAGGGGATGACCAGGCATTCATGGCTGACAAGGGAACTCAACGACAACATAAAAGAAAAAGAATACAAGGTGGCGAGGATTAGTGGGAAGCCTTTAAAAGTGAGCAGAGGATAACTAAGAAAGCATTAAGAGGGGGAGAAGATGAAAGAGTGTAAGCTAGCTAGTAATATAAAAGATAGCATAGAGAGGCAAGAATAGACAATAGACCACTGGAAAATGAGGCTGGAGAGGTAGTAATAGGAAACAAAGAAATGGCAGAAGAACTGAATAGTTACTTTGCATCAGTCTTCATGGTGGAAGACACCAGTAGGATACCAGAACTTCAGAAGAATCAGAGGGCAAAGGTGAGTCTAGTGGCCATCACGAAGGAGAAGGTTCTGGGGAAACTGAAAGGACCAGGGTTCTAAAGGAGATTAGCGGAGGAGATTGTGGAGGCATTAGTGGTGATCTTTCAGGAATCACTGGAGGCAGGAAGGGTCCCAAAGGACTGGAAAGTGGCTAATGTAACACCCCTGTTTAAGGGAGGGAGGCAGAAGATGGGAAATTATAGCTGGTTAGCCTGACTTCTTATTGGTAACATTTTTGAGTCCATTATTAAAGATGAGACTGTGGAGTACTTGGAAGTACATGAGAAAATAGGACTGAGTCAGCACGACTTCATCAAGGGGAGGCCATGTCTGACAAATCTTTGGAATTCTTTGAGGTGGTAACAAGGAATTTAGACAAAGGAGGACCAGTGGACAAGATCTATTTAGATTTCCAGGCCTTTGACAAGGTTTCGTATAGGAGGCTGTTAAATACAGGCATGGAGAGAGGATTGGCTGGCTAGCAAAAGGCAGAGTGTGGGGATAAAAAGGCCTTTTTCAGGATGGCAGCCAGTGCCAGTGGTGTGCCTCAGGGGTCGGTGTTTAGACCACCACTTTTCACAATGTGTGTTAATGATCTGGAAGAAGGAACTGAGGGTACTGTTGCTAAGTTAGCAGATGGTACAAAGATATGCAGGGGGACAGGCAGCAGTGAGGAAAGCAAGGGGGCTGAGATGGACTTAGACAGGTTAGGAGAGTGGGTAAAGAAGTGGGAGATGGAATACAATGTGGAAAAGTGTGGGGTTATGCACTTTGATAGGAAGAATGCAGACATAGACATTCTAAATTGGAAAAGGCTTAAGAAATCAGAAGCACAAAGGGCCTAGCAGCCTAGTTCAAGATTCTCTTACGGTTAATGTGCAGGTTCAGTCAGCAGTTAGGAAGGCAAAAGCAATGTTAGCATTCATGTCAAGCGGGCTGGAATACAAGAGCAGGGGTGTACTTCTGAGGCTGTATGCACTTCTGGCCAGACCCCATTTGAAGTATTAAGAACAGTTTGGGCTCCATATCTAAGGATGTGCTGGTCTTGGAAAGGATCCAGCAGAGGTTCACAAGAATGATCCTGGGAATGAAGAGCATGTCATACGAGGAACGGTTGAGGACTCTGGGTCTGCACTCGATGGAGTTTAGAAGGGTGGTGGGGGGGGGGAATCTTATTGAAACTTACAGGATACCGAGAGGTCTAGATAGAGTAGACGCGGAGGATGTTCTCGGAAAAACTAGAACCAGAGGGAACAGCCTCAGACTGAAGGGACGATCCTTTAAAACTGAGATGAGGAGGAATTTCTTCAGCCGGAGGGTGGTGAATCTGTGGAACGCTTTGCCGCAGAAGACTGTGGAGGCCAAATCACTGAGTGTCTTTAAGACAGATATATAGGTTCTTGATTAATAGGGGGAATCAGGGATTATGGGGAGAAGATAGGAGAATGGGATGAGAAATATATCAGCCATGATTGAATGGCGGAGGAGACTCGATAGGCTGAATGGCCTATTAAACTCTTGATCTTATTGGGAAACTGTTCAAACCCGAATTAATAACAGTTCATCTAGAAAGTCAAAACGTAATCCATCAGAGTCAGTCAGCATGGTTTTATGAAGGGCAAATAATAATAATCTTTATTACTGTCACAAGTAGGCTTACATTAACAATGCAATTAATTTACTCTGAAAATCCCCTAGTCACCACATTCCAGCGCCTGTTCGGGTACATGGAGTGAGAATTCAGAATGTCCAATTCACCCAACAAGCACATCTTTCGGGACTTGCTAGAGGAATCCAGAGCACCCAGAGAAACCCACGCAGTCACGGGGAAAACGTGCAGACTCCGCAGTGACCCAAGTGGGAATCAAACCCTGGTTCCTGGCAAGTGCTAACCACTGTGCTGCTCATGAAGTCATTGACAATTTGCTGGAGTTCTTCAAAGATGTAACAAGCCAATTGGAAAATGGGGATCCTGTAGATGTAGTATATCTGGACTTCCAGAAGGCATTTGATAAGGTGCCACACAGAAAGCTAATACACATGGGATTAGAGGTAATTTATTAGCTTGGATAGAAGACTGGCTAATCAACAGAGCCGGGCGTCATTTTCTGCTTGGCAAAATGCAACTTTTTAGAAATAAATTTAAATGCCAACTTTATTTCCAATTACGGGACAATTTAGCATGGCCAATTCACCTACCCTGCACATCTTGGGTGTTTTGGGGTGAGACAAACGCAGACACGGGGAGAGTATATAAATTCCACACGGACAGTGACCTGGGGCTGGGATCGAACCCGGGTCCTCGGGGCTGTGATGCAATAGGCAAGATGTAAATAATGTGGTGCCACATGATTCGGTCCTCGGGTACCAACTATTTACAATATATATTAATGACTTGGACATAGGGATATAACGTACTAGAGCCAAATTGCAGATTACACTAAGAATAAGGGCAGCAGGGTAGCATGGTGGTTAGCATAAATGCTTCACAGCTCCAGGGTCCCAGGTTCGATTCCCAGCTGGGTCACTGTCTGTGTGGAGTCTGCACGTCCTCCCCTGTGTGCGTGGGTTTCTTCTGGGTGCTCCGGTTTCCTCCCACAGTCCAAAGATGTGCAGGTTAGGTGGATTGGCCATGCTAAATTGCCCGTAGTGTCCTAATAAAAGGTGGGGGGGGGGGGGGGGGGGGGGGGGGGGGGGGGTTTGTTGGGTTACGGGTATAGGGTGGATACGTGGGTTTGAGTAGGGTGATCATGGCTCGGCACAACATTGAGGGCTGAAGGGCCTGTTCTGTGCTGTACTGTTCTATTCTATAGGTGAGACAGTAAATTGCAATGAGGGAATTAGAAATTTACAAATGGATATAGATAGGTTAGGTCAGTGGGCAAAATTTTTGCAAAAGGAATTCAATGTGGACAATTGTGAGGTTATCCATTGTGCTTGGAGAAATGGAAATGCAACTTAATTATCTAAACGGAGGGAAACCTCAGAGTGCTTTAATGTAGAGGGGTCTGGGTGCCCTTGGGCATGAATCACGAAAAATTAGTATGCAGTTGCAGCAGCACTTCTCTACTTTTATACTCTATTCTTTTAGGTATAAAGGCCAAAATTCCATTTGTCTTCCATATTACCTGCTGTAACTGCACAAGGCATTAGTGAGAGCGCACCTGGAGTACTGTGTACAGTTTTGGCACCCATATTTGAGAAGTGATGTGGTTGCATTGGAGGCAGTTAAGAGGCGGTTCACTAGATTGATTCCAGAGATATGGGGTCTGTCTTATGAAGAGAGTGATTGAGCAGTTTAATCTAGAGTTTAGAAGAATGAGAGATCTAATTGAGAAATACAAATTGATAAAAGGTATTGACAAAGTAGATGTAGAGCAGATGCTTCCTCTTGTGGGGGCAATCTGGACCAAAAAGTCATAGTTTTAGGATAAGGGGTAGAAGATTTAATAAAACAGATGAGGAGAAATTACCTCTCGCAAATAGTTGTGAATCTGTGGAATTCACTATGCCAGAGTGCAGTGAATGGCAGGACATTGAGCAAATTGAGGAGATAGACATTTTAAAAATTAGTAATGAGTTGAAGAGTTATGAAGAACAGGCAAGAAAGAGGAATTGAGGTCAAAAGAGAGATCAGCCATGATCGTATTGAATGGTGGAGAAGGCTCAAGGGGCTGAATTGCCTGCTTCTGCTCCTAGGTCATGTTCTTTTTCCAAATGGCAGGCAATGACTAGTGGGGCCCTGCAGTGATTGGTGCTGGGACCCCAGCTATTCACAATATATATTAATGATTTAGATGAGGAAACAATGTAATGCCTCCAAATTTGCAGATGATACAAAGCTCAAAGCTGGCTTGGGAGGGCAAGCTGTGAGAAGGATGCAGAGCCACTTCAGTGTGATTTGGACAAGCTGAGTGAGCGGCCAAATGCATGGCAGAATAATGTGGGTATACATTCTGGAAGTAAAAACAGGAAGGCAGATTATCTGAATGGTGATCAATCAAGGGGAATGTACCTCGAGACCAGAGTCTCCTCGTACCACAATCGCTGAAGGAAAGCATGCAGTTGATAATAAAGACAAATGGCCTTCATCGAGAGAGGATTCAAGCAGAAATATCTTACTGCAAATATATTGGGCCTTGGGGAGGCTGCACCTGGACTACTTTGCAAAGTTTTGGTCTCCTTTTCTGAGAAAGGGTGTTCTTGATATACACGGAGTGCAGAGGTGGTATGCCAGACTGATTCCTGGGATGGCGGGACTGATGTGAGAGGAGAGATTGAATTGGTTAGGATTATATTCGTTGGAGTTCAGGGGGATCTCACAGAAATCTCAAATTCCAACAGGACTAGACAGAGTAGATTCAGGGAGGATGTTCCCGATGGTAGAGGTATCCAAAACCAGGGGTCATAAGGATACAGGGTAAACCTTTTAGAACTAAGATTAGGAGAAATTTCTTCACCCAGGAAGTGGTACGCCTGTGGAATTCAGCACCACAGGATGCAGTTGAGGCCAAAAGATTGCATGGGTTCAAGGAGTTAGATATAGCTCTTCGGGCTAAATGGATCAAAGGATATGGTGGGGAAAGCAGGAACAGTTTACTATGATCATATTGAATAACTGAGCAAGCTCAAAGAGCTGAATGACTTACTGCTCTTATTTTCTATGTAATTTGAGGTTTCCAATCAAAAGGAACTATCCCATAATCTAGAACACTTCGTAAAATGCTGACAAACAAATCTGCAGGGCAGCACAGTGGTTAGCACTGCTTCCTCCTGGCGCCAGCTCACTGTCCGTGTGGAGTTTGCACATTCTCCCAGTGTTTGCGTGGGTTTCGCCCACACTAATTTTCCCCTTATTGGAAAAAATGAATTGAGTACTCTAAATTGATTTTAAAAACTAATCTGCAACTTCTTGGTCTACTTTTTCTTAAAAACCAGGGGAAGGAATCCTGAGTCCTATTATTCTCTCAATTACTATTACCAAAATCGTTGCTACTTTTTAGGTTCCTTTGTACCCGTGCTATCTTGTCCTCTTCCTCAACAATGAACGGAGATACAAAATCATCATTTAAAAGTGCAGCACGGTGGCAGAGTGGTTAGCACTGCTGCGTCACAGCTCCAGGGACCGGGATTCAATTCTGGCCTCGGGTTACTGTCTGTGTGGAATTTGCATTTTCTCACCCTTGTCTGCGTGGATTGATTGATCATGCTAAATTGCCCCAGTGTTCAAAAGGTTAGGTGGGGTTACTGGGTTGTGGGGATAGGGTGGAGGTGCTCTTTCCAAGGGCCAGTGCAGACTTGATGGACTGAATGGCCTCCTTCTGCACTGTAAATTCTACGATAAACAAATCAGACATTTCTTTATTATCTATTAAAGGCTTATGGTTTATTCACTAAATTATCAATTTGGTATCTTTCGTTAGCGTTGTGGTCATGCGACTGGATTAGTAATGCAGAAGCCTTGTCCAATAATCCAGACAATTTAAATACCACCACAGCAGTTCGCAAAGTCAAATTCAGTCAGATTAGATTGCAAATATTTACACCTGAAGTCACCATTGGAGGGTTAGGGTTAGAGTGAAGGCACAGGTTTGCAGCCTGCTCATCTCTCCTGTCTAGACCTGACCACCTTCCTTCCTTAAATGTTGAGATTACTTGATGACAGTGATTCCTACATTTGGATCGGTACAGGTTTGTGTTTCCCATGTAGTGGAGTTCAATGTACAGGTTCCAAGAGCTAATCTCAGAGCCTGAAGACAGACAATAAAATCTGTTGACTGTAACCAACGCAAGTCTCATCAGCAATCAGGACACCCCCCCCACCTAAGGAAACACAATTGGCCACGGGATAGAAGTAGCGAGTAGTGTTTAGTGATAGTTTTCAAATTGGGAAAAAAACATTCAGTGAAATCCCTCAGATTGATACAAGGGGCAGTACAAGAACAAAAATTGAAATAAATAACCTGGGTCTGGGTATAAAGTTGACAATTTCAAAGTTTACAGATGATACAAAAATTGGCAATGGAATAAACAAACAGAATAGCAAATTTCATGGAAGACACAGACTAGTGAAATGAGCACACATGGTAGATGCAACTTAATCCAGATCAATGTGGCGTGATATGTCCTGGAAGGAATATGGAATAATCTAAAGGAATAATCTTAAATTGAACTATTCTCAAAGGGGTGCACAGCCAGAGAGGTTGAGGCAGGGATGAGATACATATTCACAAATCTTTGAAGCTGACTGAGCAAGTTGACATGCCAGTTTTGAAAGCAAATGAGATACTTGATTTTGTATACAGGCTATTGAATACCAATGATTTAGTGGGGTGATATACAAATGAAGCACCTCAGCTATGTGAAGAGATTGAGAAACTGGGATTATTCATTTTAGACAGAGAATGTTAAGGGGCTACTAAGGAAGTACGAAAATTTTGAAGGGTTTTGTTAGAATAAGGAAAAATAGTTTCCTTGGCAAAACAAGAGGGAAAATGAGAATTATGTTTCCAGAGGGTTAAAGAAAATCTTTAACACACTACCTGAAAATGAAGTGCAATAATTTTCCTGAGGAATTTTCAAAAGGCAACGGAAAGTATACTTGAAGTGGGTTAATTTGGAGGATTATAGGCAAAGTTTGGAGCAAGGAATCAAACTGAATAACTTTTTTTCAAAGAACTGGCACAGACAGCAGGCAGTATCATCTTCTCCTATCTTGTAAGATTCAATCTTTTTGTTAAATACTACAGATTAAGAACAAATGTACCAGTCAAAACTGCACATCTGAGGCAGAGGGCCTTTAACAGTACTTTATTAAATTACAATGTCATCTCATGGCCCCTCACTCTTCCATCGCCAAACAAAATGACAAATTCTGGTTCAATGAGAAGTGTATAAGAGCACACCAGGAGCAGGATTAGGTATGCCTGAAAATGAGGTGCTAACCCGATGGTGCGTAAATAAATCAACTGCCTGGTGGAGACTAAATGAACATTCCCATCCGCAATGATGCCAAGGTTCAGCACATCTGTGCAACAAAGTGGAGTGCTTGCCACCATCTTCAGCTAAAAGTGCCGAGCTTAACGAATATTCTTTCTCAACATCCTCCTGATGTCCTCGCCATCAAAGATGGCAGTCTTCAGCCAATTCGATTCACCCTGTGCGACAGCCAAGGCTACAGGTCCCAATAACATTCTGATTACAGTCCTGAAGACCTATGCTGTTCCAGTACACCAACAATATTGACATCTACTCAATAATATATAAAATGGTTCATATATGATCCACCATGAAAAGCTAGACCATTACTGTTTCGAGCATAACATTCTCCCAAGGTTAATTGGTCAATTGTAATCCCTACATTCCATGAGCCTACTCTCAAAATGGTGGAAGGGGTCATCAGTGCTGCTATCAACTCACTTTCGGTCCTGTCAGGACTATTCAGTTTAGATACCATTACAGCCTTAATCTAAATATTGGCAAGACTTAAATTCAAAAGTGAGGCCACTGCGCCAGTCACAAATACTTTAATCAATGGTGATAAGGGAGTATTGGTGGCTGGCGTGATATTTAGCATAAAGGATGATTGGCAGTGGTTGTTGGAGGCAAATCACCTCAGTTTTTGGGTATCGTTGCAGTTAAGTGAGAATTGTTTACTGATAATTCCAGTGCTCAGATCTATTTGTTCCTCAGATAATGAAACAGTCCATGTATGTATAGAGAAATCCTAAATAATAATGAGGTTCACAGTGGCATTCCCAATTACTTTGCCATGGCATTCAATGGCATGACCACAAAATCTTCCACCAACTTCATCTTGGCAGCTGTTACTGACCACACAAAAAAGAAAATCACAAATGTGGTGGCTACTAGATCAGTTCAGAGGCTGCAAGGTCAGAATTGTGGCAGAATACCCTGACAGCTGCAATAACACTCAAGAAAACAAACATCATCCAATGCACAGCAGTTCACTTGATCAAGTCCATCCTCTACAACAGCATAAGAACATAAGAACCAAGAGTAGGATTAGGCAATTCAGCCTCACAAGCCCATTCCATTATTCATTAGGGGCGGCACAGTAGCACAGTTGTTAGCGCTGTTGCTTCATAGTGCCAGGGACCCGGGTTTTACTCCCGGCTTGGGTCGCTGGCTGTGCGGAGTCTGCATGTGCTCCCAGTGTCTGCGTGGGTTTCCACCGGGTGCTCCGTTTTCCTCCCAGAAGTCCCGAAAGACGTGCTTGTTAGGTGAAATGGGCATTCTGGAATCTCCTTCAGTGTATCCAAACGGGTGCTGGAGTGGGACGACTAGGGGATTTACACAGTAACTTCATTGCAGTGTTAATGAAAGCCTCAGGCTGCAGTGTATCCTTTTTATGGAATAGACTGCAGAAACTCACCAAGTTATCTTCAGCAACACCTCCCAAAACCTTGACCTCTACAACCTGGAAAGAACAAGGGCAAAGGTACATCGAAACACCATCATTTGCAAATCATGGTTTGGGCATGTACAGCCATTCACAACTCCAGATGTTTTACCAAACAACCGTGCGGAAGCTTATTAGGGATAGATAAAGAAAGGACAATGATTAAAAAGGAAGATGGTTAACGTGATGGGTCAAATAGTGTTGAGGCACAGAGGAAAGCAGTGATGATCACTCTGAAAAGAGTACTGAAGGCAACACAGTGGCTATCACTGCTGCCTCAAGGCGCCAAGGTCCTGGGTTCGATTCCGGCCGCAGAGTTCACGCATTCTCCACGCGTCTGCGTGGCTCTCACCCCATACAACCCAAAGATGAGCAGGGTATGTGAATTGGCCATGTTAAATTGCCCTTAATTGTAAAAAAAATGAATTGGGTACACTAATTTTTTTTTTAAATTTCACAACAAGTGGCGAGAATTCCAATGGTGGCGAAGGTGAGTACGGGCAGAGAACTCGATGAGATTTGTTGATGGAGATTATACAGTCACCACTGTAGAATGACAAAGTTGTGGAAGCTACAGCCAGGCAGCAAGGATTCAATAAAAAGGGAAGGTGGCATTACAAAGGTTGTATCCAGGCTATGCTGTTGATATAATCATCTGCAACAAGGTTGTGATGGGCTGGAAGCCCACGCACAGGCCATGCACTGACTGGCCCCTCTGTACTTCCATATGTCTCTGTTCACTCACCCGCAGTGAGAGGTAGGTCAAAAAGAGAAGTTGGGATGCTTTGTCTGAGGAGAGCATAACGAGTGCCTCGCCAGGTCCTTTGAAGGATGGTGACACTCAGATGAATTGTGGAACCACGCAAGATCATCAAACCTGAGACAGCAGTGCAAGAACAGGAAGCTCAACGAGAAGTATTGAGGTGGGGATTTAGATGTGGAGCCGGCAGAGTGCCCAAGAAGGGGAACAATGAAAGGAGGCATGATGGCAGGGGAAAACTAAAATTAGTGTCAAGCAAAAGACAGGCATCTATTTTTGTGTCAGTAAACAGCTGAATCTCACTGCTGACTGAAATGCTATATGCCATGAACAGTTATGGACAACAATCAAGGGAGTATCACAACTGACTATGCTGTTGGGCAACCCTCCAGCACACCCTGGCCTTTGTTCCATTCAGATGCAACACTTAGCCATTCTAATAATGCAGTTGACTGTTGGATCAAGTGGAAACTCTCGAGTCCATAAAAAGGTAAAAATTGGCTCATGCAACCACCGGTTTGTCTGTATAAACATGCTACTTAAGCAGCGGTTATTGTATTAGATAGCACAAAAACTTCTCCACATATTGCACAGCCAATATGTACAGCTTTGAGTATTATCACAGTTCCAAGGACATTTTCAGAATATTTAATTTGCTCACCAGATGACATTTATTGAATTACCATTGCCAGCACTTGGACCAGACCATTTTAGAGTAAGCTTAATTTTAAATGAAAAGCCAGGTTTCGAAATATCAGGCTCCTAAGCACGAGAAATCTCTTTTAAAGGTTTATTTGCTGTGCCCACATACATTCCCAGTGATAAAGTAGAGAAAATAATTCAAAACAATCCAAATATTATACAGTCAAGGTAATAAAACCCCAATTATCAGCCTTTCTCTGAGCTGTTTGCAATTATATGTAAACAGGACAAGAGGGAGTCAGTGCTTCCAATCACCTGGAACATCAGGGTGGACATTATAGAACCACAGAATTCCTAAAGTGCAGGAGGCCCTTTGGCCCACTGAGTTTGCACTGACTATCTGAAACAGCACATGAGTGAGCCCCCGACCCTTGTATTTTCCCTGTAATCCCATGTAATTTGCACATCTATTGATCTAGTATTGCCAATCACCGAACCTTCACATCTTTGGACTGTGGAAGGGAACCGGAGCACCCAGAGGAAACCCACGCAGACAAGGGGAGAATGTGCAAACTCCACACAGACTCACCCAAGGTTGGAATTGAACTCAGATCCCTGGCACTGTGAGGCAGCAGTGCTAAACACTGTACCACTCTAAATGTGCACTTCGAAGCACAGTTCATGCCTATTTGCTGCACCACAAAATTCACTCAAGGATAAAGCATGCTGCAGAGAAACTTTCTGAGCAGGATTTAGAGGTTTGTCTTTTTTTGAGCTGCTCCTCGTGTCTCAGGTTAGGTGTTGGTGACCCAGGATATCTACAATTTCACCAGATGGAAAGGTTCAACTTTATCGCTGTTGGTAACTTGGTTGAATAATCACAAACCTACAAAGTAGGTTTAATTACGCGAATTAAATAGTTGTGAAATGAGTACATATTGCAACAATCTTGACTAAACCTCTTCACTTGTTACTTATTCATACTAAACACACTACTGAAGGTAATTTGTGAACACAGCCCAGTTCATCACACAAACCCATCCATTGACTTAGTCTACACCTCCCGCTGTGTTGGGAAAGCGGGCAGCATAATAAAAGACACCTCCCACCCAGGTTATTTTCTCTTCAATTGGGAAGGAGATACAAAAGTCTGAGAACACTCACTAACCGATTCAAAAACAGCTTCTTCCTTGCTGTTACTAGAATCCGGAATAACTCTTATGGACTGAACTGATGTCTCCACACATCTGCTCTACACTCCGAATGCTTCACCCAATGACTGTGTCTGTGTATTTACATTGTGTATCTATCATATGTCCTATGTTTTTCATGTATAGAACAATCTGTCTGAACTGTACACAGAACAATACTTTACACCGTACTTCAGTACATGTGACAATAAACCCAAATCAAATCCAACTGACATCTTCCATGCAAAATGGAGGGGAAATGGACATTTATTGTAACTTCTGCAGGTTTTATTATAGGGGATACGACAGCAGCGGTTAGAACTGTTGCTTCACAGCACCAGGGACCCTGGTTTGATTCCCGGCTTGGGTCAGTGTCTGTGCAGAGTCTGCATGTTCTCCCTGTGTCTGTTTCCTCGCACAAGTCCCAGAAGACACGCTTGTTGGGTGAATTGGGCATTCTGGATTCTCCCTCAGTGTACCCGAACAGGCGCCGGAGTGTGGCGGCTAGGGGCTTTTCACAGTAACGGCATTGCAAAGTTAATGTAAGCCTACTTGTGACAATAATAAGGATTATTATTAACAGTGACCAGAGTCAATCCATTCTACCCCGAAGGGTTCTAACTGTAGAAATTTCAAGAGGGTGGTTTGTAAACAAACATGACGCCCCCCCCCCCCCCAATCAATGCAGCAGAAAAAGTTACATCTCTCGACCTTCAAACAAGAGCACACAAGGCTACCTGAAACATTTACGAAATCTCTGACCGACTTCACTCCTTAACAATGTGTAAAATCAGCAGTAATTGGATGGTCTGAATTGCTGTCTGCACACTCCTGCATGCCCGGGTCCAGCTGTCTCTCTTTCCCCCCCCGCTTCACTCTCCATTTATTACCACAGGCGCAGCCGGCGCTATTGTACACACGCAACAATAGCATCAATCCGGCCGGTGCCGGCCCCAACCGGAACATTGCCACCACCGACTATTTAAAAACAATACTAGCCGGCAACCCCCCCACCACCACCAAAAAGCACACCTTCCACTTTCTCCTCGGCCCGGCGCGCCTTTTTTATTCGAAAAAAAGTAAGAAACGGATGGGCGGAGAGGAGCAATCCAAACAAAACACAATTAAGCTGCTGAATGTGGTTTTTGTTTCGGCTCACTGGAGCCGAAAGTTATTTTTATTTCTAGGAAGGGGCTGTTTAACGGGAGTGCGGCTGTTGCGTTTGATACCACCCGCGGAGTGAAAGCCAGGGACCGGCTGGGTGAACAAGTTTGACTTCCAAATATATATATATGGATGGAAAAATTGGGAATTCAAAAGTTGACAGGCGGCGGAGGTGGAAATGAACTGCTGCCCCCCCCCCCCCCCCAACCAACCAGATGAAAGCTGGCGGCGATCCTTGGAAAGTTTCTTGTGGCCAAAACAAACAAAACCGGAGTAGGAAAGATATCAGAGAGAGAGAGGGCAATCACGCCTCCAACTTTCCACCATTCATTTTGGAAGCACGTCAAAGTTTCCAGTTATTGGGGGTTTCTTTTATTGGGGGGGGGGGGGGGGATTGCAAGGATGGATTCTGTAATAAAACACACACAAAGTGGTGGGCAAGCTCAGCGGGGGGGGGGGGGGGGCGGAGAGAAACGGGCGTCACACGGCTCTCGAATCCAATCCGCTTCCACATGTTACTGGTTTCTCTTCCTTGCCCATTCCCCAGATGTCCTCCCATTTTTTATTATCTGGCCTGGTCTTCAATAAGCCTGGCGGCTCCACTCTCGCTGAGGCGCTGGGAGAGAGAGTGGAGCCGTCCAGACTCTCAATGGCCTCCTTTCCCCCCCAAGTCGGGCGAACAGGTGCCGTCACAGCTACCGGCGGCCATCGCCGAGCACCTTTGCTGACAGCGCCGCTGGATGATAGGGTGAATAGAAAGGCGAAAAGACGGGCAGGGGGCCCCCATTTTGAACGGGACGTTCCCCCCGATCCAAAAGCGCCCCATGTTTAAGAGTTCCAACAGGGCGGGGGAATGCGCCATTGCTTCTAATCCGGTGTACTGGGTCAATGTTGTGAGCGTTGCGCCGCCAAACATACATACATTTTCCAAACACCCCCACCCCACCACAGTGCTTTTTTTTTGGGCAAAATTTTGAATAAACGCCCGTCCTCAACCGTCACTTCCATTCAACATTGGGTCAGACGTCACTACGGCACGACGTCGATTGATTGACAGCCGCCCCGACCACACAGAAGCGAGACGACCGCTGCCCATTCCGCCAATCGGAGGGCGGCGGGGGAGGGACCGGGCTTCGCCGCGGGGCCCGGTGGGATAGCCCGAGTCCGCCTTCCAGCTGAGGGGGGGGAAGAGAAGGCCGGACCAGCACCACCAGCTGTCTACACATACACACGCGCGAATCTTCCCCAAACAACACCGCCTGATCGCCCCTCAAACACCCTCTTGGGCGTCGAACCCACTCGCGGGTTCATCTGTTCGCAACGCGAGGCGTTTCTAATCACAACTAGCGTCCGTCTGATTGAATGGGCGGTTTACAGCAACATCATGGCACCCCCCCCTCCCAGCAACTCGACGCCCGCCGAGAGGAAGAAATAATAAAATGCACTCACGTGAGATAACGGCCCAAAGGATTTGGTAAAGCGTCTTTTCTTTTTAGGCGGAATTTTTAAAAAGTAATAGGGGGACGTGTAAGAGAAAGACGACGGCCGCTCTTGGCCATAAAAAACTGGTCCCGTTCGAAAGTGGAAGCCGCGATTCACATAAGATCCAGCTCCAGCAGCAGACAGTACAGAAAAAGGAGCAGTCGTCCGGCCGGCGCGCGCTTTTATAGCTTCGGTTCGGGACCCGGATGCTGATGGCCCCGCCCCCTCCGCCCCGCCCCCCCCATCCTCCAGGTCCTGGTTACCACAACAACCGCTGGAAGGCCGGGCCGCGCCTGAGCCCCGTTGTCCTCAACTTTTTTTGTTGGGGGGGGGGTTGAGCAGGGTGAACTCCAAACATGTCTTCTCCAAATCTATGGGGGGGATTCTGTTTAGTTTCCCAACTAGTTCTTGGGTTAATAATTCTATGCAGAATACCGAGTTAGATTAAACGACCCTTGGGGTAATTTTTGTATGTGGGTCGCCACTTTTAAAACTTCAGCCATTTACAATCAATCATTATAATTGACATTTGCTACTATTTTATTTGGATTTGGCCCTCAACACAACTTTCTATATTTATGCACACCGGCCCAATTCGCGCGACCAAACAGCGCCTTGGGAAGCAATGGTTTAACAGCACTTTTTTTTCTTCGACAGCTGACTGCTGCCTTAATGTTTAAGACTGCTATAATTCCTCTGTCTCCAAACTGGGTCGCCCCGTCTATCTGTGCATCTTCGTGAATGGCTGGATGTGCGCGAGGTATGGAGAGTTGAGAGAACACGAGGGGATCTCCACTTGTAGATATTGCAGACTGCTTTTGTGTGGTTCAGTATATTATCGATGTTGCTGCTTAGGAACCTCAAGACCTGGTAGCCCTACTCTCAAAGTCCAGATGACCAGTACCACTCAGGTTTTTTGTTGTCGGCTTGCCCTATGTGAAATCTGCGAACTTGGATTTTAATAAAGGGCTTTTCAAAGCACGTTTTGCCTAATAATGAATACTCCTGAATAAGGGCACTGAAGTTTGATAGTTTTTGAAACAATTTAAGTGACATGCCTTTTCTGTTAACCCTTAAGGACAAATGTCACTAATCCAAATAAAATACATCTAATAAAAGTAGCCCCTATTTTAAAAAGGGAAAGACATTCGGTCCATCGAGTCTGCACCAGCTCTTCGAAAGAGCACCACACCTCCACCCTATAACCCAGTAACCCCACCCAATACTAAGGACAATTTAGCATAGCCAATCCACCTAACCTGCACATCTTTGGACTGTGGGAGGAAACCAGAGCACCCGGAGGAAACCCACGCACACACAGGGAGAACATGCAGACTCCACACAGACAGTGACCCAAGCCAAGAATCGAACCTGGGACCCTGGAGCTATGAAGCAATTATGCTAACCACTGTGCTACCATGCTGCCCTAATTTAGCAATGTAAATAATCTTATTCCCTGTATCCACTACATGGGTAGCACAGTAACACAATGGTTAGCACTGTTGCTTCACAGCTCCAGGGTACCAGGTTCGATTCCTGGCTTTGGTCACTGCCTGTGCAGAGTCTGCATGTTCTTTCGTGTCTGTGTGGGTTTCCTCCAGGTGTCCCGGTTTCCTCCCACAGTCCAAAGATGGGCAGGTTAGGTGGATTGGCCATGGTAAATTGCCCTTAGTTTCCAAAAGGATTAGGTTGGGTTACGGGGATAGGCTGGAGGTGTGGACGTAAGTGGGGTGCTCTTTCAAAGGGCCGGTTCAGACTCGATGGGCCGAATGGCCATCTGCATTGTGAATTCTATGATTCTATACACAATGCAGAACTGATGGACACATCGTGTTTCTTCTCAAGGGTGTGGACGAAGCCGTAGAAGTAATGTGGGGAACAAGTGTGACCTGCCCCACAGGCTGTGTCCTGTCTGGACCTGGTTGGCCACCAGTATCCCGATTTATCAGGTAAATTTATTTTAAATTTGTCTAAGGCTTTTGAGGTTTACTGTAGGCACCCTTTCCACCTATAAAACAAAGAAAAGTATTACTCCACTTACTGAAGAGATTCTACTTTCAGCACATTTTCTCCAAGTTATTGGAAGCAATGGGCATTGCTTGAAGAATTAATGCTGCCATATTGATTCATATTCAAGAGAATAAAGTGGGACACAGTTTCTAATCACAACTACTTAATTTAAGTTTAGAATATAACACTTGTACAGATCTAGTCTGTTCAGTGTAACCATAGGAAGGAACATAGCCATAGAAGTAGAGTTTAACACTCCTCAAGCCTGTTCTACCATTCAATTATATCAGTCTTTCCCAAACTTTTCTAGCCGTGCAACTATTTTGACCTCCCAAGAGTACAGAAGGAACTCCTGAGAAACATTCTTATTGTTTTGAAGAGCCAAACCAAAAAATGAATTTATGTGTTATTTTTATTTCTTATATGCATACATTTACTATAATTAAAATGTTCTCTTATTAAAACAAACATATTTGGGTCTTATCTCTGTCATTTTTAATAGTGTTTCTGCTCCGTTGGATCAAATGGAGAGAGTGCTGCTGGAATGCTGGATTTTCACACACACTCATCTCTCTATCTCTCACATATACACTCACAACTCTCTTACATACACACACAACACTCTCACTCACACTCAAACACACTCACCTCCCACATATACACACTCACCTCTCTCACATACACACAGTCAACACCATCTTACTCACACTCATCTCTCACACACTCATCTCTCATACGCACATGTAACTCATCTCTCACATCCACATGTACACTCGTCTTTCACATACACTCCACTCATCTCTCTTGCTCACACATATCTCTCACACATATTCATCTCTCACACCCACACTCAACATCTCATACACAGATACACACTCATTTCTCTCTCATGCACACTTACTCAACTCTCACAAAGACACACTCATCTCTCTCACACAGAGACACACTAATTTCACACTCCGAGGCTCGAATCCCCCCTACCCCTGCAGACTCCCCCACCACTTGAAGGCTCTGTCACCTCCCCCACCCCCGCAGGCTCTGCTCTCACCTTTGCTCTGCTGTCACCCTGATAGATACAGTTGAAGTTTCATTCAGTTTCCCGCTCAAACAGCACAAAACTCATACTGGCCCTGAATCCCTGGGAGGCTTCCGGGGAACCCAATTTGGGACCCCCCTGAGTTAAATCATGGATGGTTTGTATCTCAATTCCATGTACATAACTTAATTCTGAAACACTGATAGATTTTGTGAGGTAAAGATATTCAATGTCAGTTTTGAAATTTTTAATGGATCACGCCTCAACAACGTTTTGGAGAAGAAAATTCCAACTTTCCATTACTCTTTGTGTGAAATGGTCCTTCGTGATCTCATGCCTGAATAGCATGGATTTAAGATTATGCTACCCTGTCTGGCCTGTCCCGCTGGAGGAAATAATTTATTTCTGTCGAGCCTATGAAATCACCCCTTAATGTTAATGGAAATACAAGGCTAGCCATGCAAACTGTCCCTATAAACTTAACCCCTTTATAATTTTGGTGAATCTGGGCTGCATCCCTTCCAAGGTCGGTATATCCTTCCTGACATGCGGTGTCCAGAACTGAATACAGTACTCCAGACTGGGTCTTACTGGAACTCTGCATGATAGTAGCACAACTTCCACCAACATGTGCTCCAATCCTCTTGAGGTAAAGGTGAATATTTTGTTAGCTATTTTTTTTTTTAAATTTAGAGTGCCCAATTATTTTTTTTCCAATTAAGGGGCAATTTAGCATGGCCAATCCACCTAACCTGCACATCTTTGGGTTGTGGGAGCGAAACCCACGCAGACACAGGAAGAATGTGCAAACTCCACTCGGACAGTGACCCAGGGCCGGGATTCAAACCCGGGTCCTCAGCGCCATAAGCAGCAATGCTAACCATTGTGCCACGTGTCATCCCTTTTGTTAGCTGTTTTAATTATTTTTGACCACTAGCTGTTTGTGAATTTGCACTTGAATCTTAAATCTTTCTGTTTCGCGACATCACCTTTTGCCAAAAACATCCCTTTTGTCATTTAATCTCACCTGCCTTCCATTCTATCACACACCTTCCCTTTTGTTTGTTCTCGCCTCCCTGACTTCCACCACTCTGTTTGCTTAAAACCTGTTATTCTCTCGAAGTTTTTCCATTTCCAACAAAAGGTCATCCACCTGAAATGTAAACTATTTTCCTCTCTACAAATGTGCCTAAGTATTTACAGCATTTTTTGTTTTGATTTCACTTTTCCAGCATTCGTAGTATTTTGATTTTCAACAGTTTGTGGCTATATAGTGCTTTTAATGTATAAAATCACCCTCCAAAACCCTTTACAGGAGTATTATCAGACAAAATTTGACCTCAGGCCACATAAGAAAATAGGACGATGACTGAAAGCTTGGTAAAATGGTTGGTGTTAAGATGTACCTTTGTCCCTATCCAACACATTCATGGTTATCGTTCCCTGTGTGATGAGAGCCGTGACTGCTGGTAGATAAGCAAATTGACCATGGCACTAGATACAGGGGGCCATTCAAGTTGGGGGAGCAAAACAGTATGTTGTAGGGGACAGTATATTCAGGATAGATACTGTTCTCCGCAATCATGACCAAGGGTTCCAAAGGTTGTGTTGCGTCCTGCCAGAGTTAAAGGTATCCCTTTGCAGCGGAACAAGAACTTGGAGTAGGTGGGGGAGGATCTAATTGTCATGCTTCATGTAGGAACAAACTCCTAGGTAGAACTAGGAATGAGGTTATGCTAGGAGAGTTGAGATGGGGTCAAAATTAAAATGCAGAACGTTACAGTTAGTAATCTCTGGATTGTTATCCAAGATACGTGCAAATTGGCAGCTTGTATTTTCCTGCACCTGAGAAGCATTTTGGAGCAAAATTCGACAACAAGCCACATGAAAATGAAAATCGCTCATTGTCACGAGTAGGCTTCAATTAAGTTACTGTGAAAAGCCCCTAGTCGCCACATTCCGGCGCCTGTCCGGGAGGCTGGTACGGGAATCGAACCGTGCTGCTGGCCTGCTTGGTCTGCTTTAAAAGCCAGCGATTTAGCCCAGTGAGCTAAACCAGTCCATAATGAGATAGTAACCCAGGGGGCCAAAGAGATAGGTTTTAAGGAGCAAGTTAAAGAAGGAAGAGAGGTAGAGAGCTTTAGGAAAAGAGTTACACCAACTCAGGCCTAGAAGCTGAAGACATGGATGCCAAAGATGGTGTTATTAAAGTCAGGAATGCTGAATAGACCAGAATTTGTGGAGCTCAAATATCTGGGCTCAGTCGGGAGTGTAGGGCTGAAAGAGATTACAGAGATAGAGATGGGGCAAGGCTACAAATCAACTTGAAAACAAGACAGGAACATTGATATTGAGATGCCGCTTGACCTGTTTTCCAATGAAGGTGTTGGGGTGGAATCAGAAGGTATTCCAAAGGTGCAAGGGGATAGTCTTAGTGATGGTGCAGTTATGTAATTGGAAAGCCATTTTGGGTTCAGCTATGGCATCAATGTTAGAACAGTTTTTAGCTTCTCATTTTTTTTTTTAGAAAACACTCTGATCTACTTTTGGTCGGTCCAAAGTGGAGTACCTTTCATGGCCCCACATTAAACTCAATCTGCCTTTGTTTTACCCACTTACATAATCTAACAATGACCCTTTACAAATAACTGCTCCCGTCTACACCTTTTACTGTGCCATTGAACTGAAAATGTAGTTACACAGCTCCCTATTCCTTTCTCTAAATATGCCAAGTAAGGTTGCTGATGGAAGGACACTTGGACGGAAGACTACAAGGAACATCTTTAGAAAAGGATGGAGGTAAACAGAACAATACTTCACGCTGAGACAGATTATTGCCTTTATGTCAAAATCCTAGCGGTCCATATGCAATAACATGTTAGCTCCTTCACTACATGAACTGCAGTGGTTTAAGAACGAAGAAAAACATCATGGTAATGAGATGTAAGTGGTGGAACCCAATTTCTTTATGTGGGAAATTAAAGCCAAGAAAAGTGTGATTCCAAGTCACATTGCTTTAGCTGGTGTCCAGATTGGGGTCAAAGCAGATAGCTAACTGCACAAAGTCTGGAGTTTCCTGGGCTGCATCTGCACCGGCCCAATCAATGTTCCATCCAAATAAACTATTAGCTGCCTGGTGGCCAGGAGTGATATTTTGTGCAGCAGCAGGTACCAGCAGGGATGCGAAGGAACAGACTCCCATTTCAGTAAATGAACGGTATGGGAGTCGGATGAATATCAATATCAGAGGAGGGAAGCCTGGAGTAGAGGAGGCCCAAAGTTTTCTTCGTCCTCCCCTGAAACACATGGAGGAAAACAAAACACCGCTCTTTCTGAACACCTTTTGTTCCCAGTTCATATAGCCATATAATTGGCCTGGGTGACACCTTCAGTGCCTACGACTATAGTCGGGACCTAATGACACCATTGGAGCCTTATGTCCATATATGATGAAAAACCACCTCCAGCAGACTTTCCACTCATCTACTTAAAAGAGCAGATTAAGATTGCACCCTGTGGGAAGACACTAGGACAGATGCAGGTGTGTCATTCTTTATTCTTCTGGATGGGTGGGATAAAACACCCTGTCTTGATTGATTGTGAAAATTACTTTAGAGTAGGAGGCATGCAGAACACGTAAACTGAGAGCTGGATGCTGGCTCAGGCACATTGCCTTTCTGGTGCTCCCCATGAGGAAGAATGTTGCAATCAGCTTGGAGAACATAGTGTCTGATTACTGAAGGCATTGGGAAAGATCTGTTTGCAGTAACAGTGTGTGTCACTGGAAGAAGATTGGTATTAGCTAGCTGACAGAACAGTTGACATTTCAGAAAAGACAATATTAAAAATTTTTGCTCTCATTCTGAGAACTTCTACTTCCCCCAAAATTGACTGTATCTGTCGCTACCAAAGTAGCTATAGAAAGACTCCACACTTGCACCATGATGATATAATAAATTGTGTGCTTGTAAATCTGAGGGTGTGGAGCCATCCACAAAGCTTACTATTCGGTTAAGGTGACCCAGAAAGGAAAAAGGGACCTGTGGGAAACTAAAACCTGGTATAATTTCCTGCTTTGTACTGCAGCAACTTCATGTACTGTTTAATTTGATTTGTGTCTGATATAAATCTGGAGCTATGAGTTGTGCAGTGAAATTGTGCATCATGGGTATAGTATTTAAGAAAGCAGGAAACTATATAAAGAATGTGAGTTAAAGGGCATCAGATGAATCTTTAACCTCCTCATTTCAGTTCCACAATAGAGAATTGGACTGTTGATATCCCATTCAGCTCCAACGCTTATAAGCTATCTGGGAGTTAGCTTGCTTCTTTGTTACATTATCAGTTTCAAAATACATTAACAGTTTCATTAACCCAGAGCAAGGGCTCCTTGGATAATTGAAGGAGATCTTTAACTTCTTGCCAGGATGATCAAAAATGTGATCAAACTCAGAAATATGTCAACTAATACTTTATCAATGTAAATCTTCTTATCACGGATATAATGTCCTAAATTTAATCTATGAGGACTTTGAGAGTAGCTACCATTAACTGATTCTAAAAACATCACAAACACAAGTGCCATTAAGTATAGAACAGTTTCTTAGTGTTGGCTGGTGTCATAATATGCATCCAGGTATATGATGGTGCACAGACAGGCAGTGATTGACACACAGGATGACCAGTGAACACACAGAACACAGCAGCCAATCACCAGACAGGACACGACCACTATAAAGCCAGAGGGCACCAGTTTTCCCGCTCTCCCGGGATCCAGCCTCTGAGACAGTCAGAGCTCGTGAGCAGCAGCTAGTACAAACACCATGTGGTAGTAAGATAGTCTGGTCAGGTTAGCCTCAGGTCTCCAGTCAAGTCAGCATACTGTCAACCCACAGTTAAGCATTTATTATGGTTAGATGTTCAATAAAATCATGTTGCATCTCTTCAAGTGTTGGAAGCCTGTCTCTCTCTGCACTGCATCAAACGCAGTCCACATAGACCCAGCTTGCCCAACGCATCAGCTGGCTTCTTTCTTTTTAACATGCTCAATTGACCTGATCTCTGAATGATTTCCAGGATAGTATATTTACCATCAGTATTTATTGTGTTCACTCAAATACTGTTACTAATTTGAACAGTATTTCCTAGAACCTGGAGCTAAGTGTTGTACAGTAGTGTTATGATGTCTGCACACGCAATTTGAGCCTCAATCCTATCTCGACTTGTTCCCTTGTTCTTTATGTATGGAAGGCTTCCGTATTCAATACTTGTGAATGTTTTAAAGTTGACCCATTAAAAGAACACTATTCAGTAGGAATCCTTTTCAAGATGTTGTATAGTAAAATTTTGGTTTTGTATTTCAAATTGTTAATCTTAGATTAGTACATGTTGTATATTTATCCTTATCCTTCTGGGGTTTGATGTTTGATCTATCAACAGAAAACAGTTGTAATGTTGTGTAATGGGACTGTGCACGGTCTGCTTGTGATTAGAGGCCGAGGTGAGAGAAAACTGGAATGTGAACTGGGTTAGAGCACTGGACTTTAATCTCTGGAACCTAATTTTCTAATCCAACCTATACCGATGGGAGGAAAAACATTCTAACAGCTGGAAGGAATTCTGATTCCAGCCCTCAGTATCTCATGAGAGTTTACAACATTCATCGGCTGTAAATTAGCAATATCAACTGGGAAAAGTAATGGAAAAGGCAAAAGGGACTGATGCACTGGAGAGTTCTTTCTGAAGTTGGGTTTAGTGGAAGAATTTAGGATGAGCTATGACAAATGTCTCATTCATGCAATACTGGACTTGGAGGCACGAGACACAATACAGGATCTGAGAAATTGAAAAGAGGATCAAATAACCAGAGCACTGACTTGCATCAATGAGTACAAAGTGTCCCAAAAGGTCATGAATAAAGGTGTGCCGACTTCCGGTGGCTGTGATGAAGTAGGAAGCCACACATTTGGGAGCTCCCGTTTTAAACGGACTTTTCGGCTCTTTTTAGAGCCCAAAACGGAATTTTTTCGACGTCTCCCGGTGGGGGAAGGTGTGCTGAACGACTTTCCCCGCAGTCCATGACTCGAACTCGGAGTGGAAAGGGGGAAAAAGCAGCAGCAGCTCCCCAGAAAAAATGGGGGAAGGGATCCAAGATGGCCGCCGGCAGAGCTCCAGAGGAGTGGAAGCAGTGGGCCCAGGAGCAACTAGCTGCTCTCCTGCGCTGCTTCACAGACTTCAAGGCTGAGGTACTGAGCTCTCTGCAGGAAACAAACAGAAGGCTGTCGGAGATTCAGACCACCCAGGGTGCTGCCATCAAGGAGTTGCAGACGCAGGCCACTGAACGAGAGGAGGAGGCCGTGGTCCTCGTGAGTAAGGTAGAGGGGCACAAGGCACTCCACAGAAGTGGCAGGAACGCTTCGAGGAGCTTGATCACCGCATGAGGCGGAAAAACCTGCGGATCTTGGGCCTTGCAGAGGGGCTGGAGGGGTCGGACCTGACAACCTATGTGGCTATAATGCTGAACTCGCTAGTGGGGGCCGGGTCTTTCCATCTGCCCTTGGAGCTGGAGGGATCACACAGAGTACTGGCCAGGAGGCCTAAGGACAATGAACCCCCGCGTGCGGTGCTGGTGAGGTTCCACCGGTTCAGTGATCGGGAGTGTGTGCTGCGATGGGCCAAGAAGGTGAAGAGCAGGAAGTGGGAGAATGGGGTAGTACGGATCTACCAGGATTGGAGTGCGGAGGTGGCTAAGCGGCGGTCCGGATTTAAACGGACGAAGGAGGTGCTTTACAGGCAAAAGATAAAGTTCGGAATGTTGCAGCCCGCGCGCCTGTGGGTAACTTATTCGGACCGGCATTATTATTTCGATTCCCCGGAGGAGGCGTGGGCCTTCGTGCGGATGGAGAAACTAGACTTGAACTAGGGGTTTGGGGTTGCGGGGTCGGTTGTAATATCTTAGCGCTGGATTCTGCTGTTGCTATGTTTTTTTTTGTACTTTTGCAATTTTGATATGGTTATTTATGGGGGTGTTGTTCTGCTATGTTTTTTTCTGCTGTGGGGCATTGGTTGAGTTGTGTATCTTGCGGGGAGGGTCGGGGGGGTTTGTTGTATTCTATGTCGGAGTGGGGGTATGGAATGGGGCTGTTATTTGGGAGCTGCGTCAGAAAGGTGCGGTGGGGCAGTGCAAAAGGGCGGGCTTTCCTCTGGTTTACCGCGCTGGGGGGCGGAGACGGTGACGGGGGAGGCGGGGCCTTAACTGGTTCTTCCCCGCGCTGGAGCGGTGCCTGGAGGAGGGATAGATTGGGGGATGATCCCACTTTGGGAGGGATCGGGTTATTGGCGGGAGTTTCCGGGGTCAGCAGAAGTTAACTGACCCACGGAAGTACAATGGAGACGGTTCGCGGCTGGGAGGGTTCCTAGCCTGGGGGGGAAGGGAGGGGGGGAAAGGGGAATACCGGGTTGCTGCTGGTAGGGTCAGGAAGGAGCTGGTGGGGGCTGGGGGGACAGAGGAGAGGTGTTGTCGCTGTGGGGACTGGGTCGGGCAGGGGGTGCTGGCCATTGGGCGGGCAGTCGACGGGCTATGGCTAGTCAACGGGGGAGGGGGGCGGGACGCCCTCTGATCCGGTTGGTCACCTGGAATGCGAGAGGGTTGAATGGGCCGGTGAAGCGGTCGAGGGTACTGGCTCACCTGGAGGGGCAGATGTGGCAATGCTTCAGGAGACCCACCTGAAGGTGACGGACCAGGTCTGCCTGAGGAAGGGATGGGTGGGGCAGGTTTTCCACTCTGGGTTGAATGTGAAGAACCGGGGAGTGGCGATTCTGGTGGGGAAAAATGTGTTGTTTGAGGCATCGGAGGTGGTGGCGGAGAAGGGGGGTAGGTATGTTATGGTTAGGGGCAGGCTACAAGGAGAGAAGGTGGTACTGGCTAGTGTGTATGCCCCAAATTGGGACGATGCGGGCTTTTTGAGGCGTATGTTGGGACGGGTCCCGGATCTGGAGGCGGGAGGTCTGATCATGGGGGGGGACTTTAATACGGTGTTGGACCCTTCACTGGATCGGTCCAGCTCTAGGATGGGTAGGAGGCCGGCGGCGGCCAAGGTACTGAGAGGGTTTATGGATCAGATGGGTGGGGTGGATCCATGGAGGTTTGTGAGGCCGAGGGCACGCGAGTACTCTTTCTTCTCCCACGTACATAGGGTCTACTCTCGGATAGATTTCTTCGTGGTGAGTAGGGGACTGATTCCGAGAGTGGAGGAGGCCGAGTATTCGGCCATTGCAATCTCCGACCACGCTCCGCATTGGATAGAGTTGGAGATGGGGGAGGTGCGGGACCAACGTCCGTTGTGGCGGTTGGATGTGGGGTTGTTGGCGGAGGAGGAGGTGTGTAGGAGGGTCCGGGCAAGTATTGAGGGGTACCTCGAGGTGAATGATACGGGGGAGGTTCAGGTGGGGATGGTCTGGGAAGCCCTGAAGGCAGTGATTCATGGGGAGCTGATATCCATCCGGGCACACAGGGAGAGGAGCGAGAGGAGTGAGAGGGATAGACTGGTGGGAAAGATGCTGGAGGTGGACAGGAGGTATGCAGAGTCACCAGAGGAGGGACTGTTGGGGGAGAGGCGCAGCCTGCAGGCTGAATTTGATTTGCTGACCACTAGAAAGGCGGAGGCACAATGGAGGAAGGCACAAGGGGCAGTGTACGAACATGATGAAAAGGTGAGTAGGATGCTGGCTCATCAGCTCCGCAAGCAGGATGCGGCTAAGGAAATTGCTGGAGTGAGAGACAAGAGTGGGAATGTGGTGCGGAAGGGGGTAGAGGTGAATGAGGTCTTCAAGGACTTTTACGGGGAACTGTACCGGTCGGAGCCAACGGGGGTGAGTAGGGGAATGGAGAGGTTCCTTGACGGGCTTTCTTTCCCGAAGGTGCAGGAGGAGAAGGTGGCGGGGTTGGGTGCGCCAATTGAGCTGGAGGAGCTAGTTAAGGGGATCGGGCAGATGCAGTCAGGGAAGGCACTGGGGCCGGATGGGTTCCCGGTGGAATTTTATAAAAAGTTTGTGGACCTAGTGGGCTCCTTGCTGGTGCGGACACTCAACGAAGCGTGGGAAGGGGGGACTTTGCCCCCGACGATGTCGCGGGCGCTGATCTCGTTAATTTTAAAGAGGGACAAGGACCCCCAGCAGTGTGGTTCATACAGGCCCATATCCCTCCTCAACGTGGATGCTAAGGTCCTGGCAAAAATCCTGGCCACCAGGATAGAGGACTGTGTGCCAGGGGTTGTGCACGAGGACCAAACAGGTTTCGTGAAGGGAAGGCAGCTGAACACGAATGTGCGGAGATTGTTGAATGTCATCATGATGCCGGCGATTGAGGGGGAGGCATAGATAGTGATACTGGATGCGGAGAAGACCTTCGATAGAGTGGAGTGGGGGTACCTATGGGAGGTGTTGGGGAGGTTTGGATTTGGTGAAGGGTTCATTAGATGGGTAAGGCTGCTATATGAGGCCCCAATGGCGTGCGTGGCCATGAATAGAAGGAGGTCGGAGTACTTCCGGCTTTACCGGGGGACCAGGCAGGGTTGCCCCCTGTCCCCCTTGTTGTTTGCACTGGCAATCGAGCCGCTGGCGATGGTGTTGAGGAGTTCAGAGAGGTGGAGAGGCTTGGTGCGAGGTGGAGAGGAATATAGGGTGTCGTTGTATGCCGATGATCTGTTACTGTATGTGGCGGACCCGGTGGGAGGGATGCCGGGAGTGATGGAGTTGCTAGCTGAGTTTGGGATCTTTTCAGGTTATAAATTAAATTTAGGCAAGAGCGAGGTGTTTGTGGTGCACCCTGGAGACCAGGAGGAAGGAATTGGTAGGCTCCCGCTTAGGCGGGCAGGGGAGAGCTTTAGGTACCTGGGGGTGCAGGTGGCCAGAGACTGGGGGACTCTTCACAAGCATAACTTCACCAGACTTGTAGATCAGATGGAGGAAGAGTTCAAGAGGTGGGACATGCTGCCATTATCATTGGCGGGGAGGGTACAGTCCGTCAAAATGACGGTGCTTCCGAGGTTCTTGTTCCTCTTTCAGTGCCTGCCCATCTTTATCCCCAGGTCCTTCTTTAGGAGAGTGACTAGCAGTATTTTGAGCTTTGTGTGGGCACATGGGACTCCGAGAGTGAAGAGGGTGTTCCTGGAGCGAGGGAGGGATAGAGGTGGGCTGGCGCTGCCCAACCTTCTGGGGTACTATTGGGCAGCCAATGTGTCAATGGCGCGTAAATGGGTGATGGAGGGGGGAGGGGCGGCGTGGAAAAGAATGGAGATGGCGTCATGTAGAGGTACGAGCCTGGGTGCCATGGTAACGGCACCGTTGCCGCTCTCCTCTAAGAGGTTTACCACGAGCCCGGTGGTGGCGGTGACCCTAAGAATCTGGGGACAGTGGAGACGGCATCGGGGGGAAACAGGGGGCTCGATGGAGGCTCCACTGGGTGGCAACCATCGGTTCATCCCGGGGAACAAGGATGAGGGATTTAGGGGGTGGCAAAGGGCGGGAATCAGCAAATTGAGGGACCTGTTTATTGGCGGGAGGTTTGCGGGCCTGTGGGAACTGGAAGATAAATTTGGCCTTCCCCAAGGGAACATGTTCAGATACTTGCAGGTAAAGGCGTTTGCTAGGCGACAGGTAGAGGGATTCCCTCTGCTGCCGTCACGGGGGACGATGGACAGAGTGCTTTCGGGGGTGTGGGTCAGAGAGGGGAAGGTGTCTGACATCTATAAGGTAATGCAGGAGGTGGAGGAGTCGTCAGTGGAGGAGCTGAAGGCTAAATGGGAGGAGGAACTTGGGGAGCAGATAGAGGACGGGACTTGGGCGGATGCCTTGGAGAGAGTCAACTCTTCCTCCTCATGTGCGAGGCTTAGTCTCATCCAATTTAAGGTGCTGCACCGGGCCCACGTGTCCGGGACTAGGATGAGTAGGTTCTTTGGGGGTGAGGACAGGTGCACCAGATGTTCGGGGAGTCCAGCGAACCACGCCCATATGTTCTGGGCATGCCCGGCACTGGAAGAATTCTGGAAGGGGGTGGCGGGGACGGTGTCGAGGGTGGTTGGATCCAGGGTCAAACCAGGGTGGGGACTCGCGATTTTTGGAGTTGCGGTAGAGCCGGGAGTGCAGGAGGCGAAAGAGGCCGGTGTCCTGGCCTTTGCATCCCTAGTAGCCCGACGAAGGATTCTGCTACAGTGGAAGGATGCAAGGCCCCCAAGTGTGGAGACCTGGATCAGTGACATGGCGGGATTTATAAAATTGGAACGGGTCAAATTTGCCCTGAGAGGATCAATACAAGGGTTCTATAAACGATGGCAGCCTTTTCTGGACTTCCTGGCTCAAAGATAGGTAACTGGGTCAATAGCAGCAGCAACCCGGGGGGGGGGGGGGGGGGGGGGGGGTGTTCCTTATTGTAGTGTCTATTCTGTAACTTTATATTGTGTTAATTTGCGTTGATGTTAAAATGCTGTGTTGTTCATGGAGGTGGGGCGAATGTTTATGATTGTTAATATTATTGTTATTTTTGGTATTTTACTATGGTGCATTATTGTTGTATAAATTCAAAATTTTTCAATAAAAATTATTTTTTTTAAAAATGAATAAAGGTGTGCCTCTGCAGTACTAACATAACTGAATTATAATTTGACTGTAACACAAACCCTTAACACCCTGTTTGCTCCAGTGTAACTACAACATGTAAAATAGTTGCTACATTTTGTTTTTTGTGGGGGCTGGTTTAGCTCAGTTGGTTCGTGATGCAAAGCGAGGCCCTACCAGCTGATGTTATTCACAAAGGCCCCGCCTTCTCAACCTTGCCCCTTGCAGGCAGTGTGGTGATCCTCAGGTTAAATCATCACCAGTCAGCTCTTGCCCCTCAAAGGGGAAAGCAGCCAATGGTCATCTAGGAATAAGGCGACTTTACCTTTTACATTGTGTTTTAAATATAATCTGACTTTTTGTTATAGAACGTCACTTTAAAGGATGAGTTGCTTAACTTCAGATGATGGTTTGTTTACTGATTTGTCACATTACCAATAAAATGCAAACTCTTTCCGTGCCATGTTTATTTTATAAAACATTTTATTGAGGTATTTGTGATTTTGTAACAATAACAGAAGAAACAGTGTCCATACAAATATAAACATAGTGCAAAAGCCGTCTTCCTCCCTCACAGGTCCCATCTTTCTTACACACTAATCTAACTAACCACCCCCCCCCCCCCCCCCCCCCAACCCTTGCTGACAGTTAATGTTCTCGACAGAAGTCGGTAAACGGTTGCCATCTCCGGGTGAACCTAACATTGACCCTCTCAAGGTGAACTTGATTTTCTCCTGACAGAGAAAGCTAGCCATGTCCGATAGCCAGGTCTCTGACTTCGGGGGCTTTGAGTCCCTCCAAGCTAATAGTATCCGTCTCCAGGCTACTAGGGAAGCAAAGGCCAGAATGTCTGTCTTTCTCCTCCTGGATTCCCGGGTCTTCCGACACTCCGAAAATTGACACCTCTGGACACAGTGCCACCCTTGTTTTTAACACCTTGGATATGACATCCGCAAACCCCTAATCCTAGAATCCCCGAAGCTTCAGGCATGCCCAGAACATATGGACATGGTTCGCTGAGCCTCCCGCACACCTTGCACACCTGTCTTCCACCCTAAAGAACCTGCTCATCCGGGCCACTGTCATGTGAGCCCGGTGAACGACCTTAAATTATATCAGGATGAGCCTGGCAAATGATGTGGACACATTGACTCTACTCAACGCATCCGCCCAGAGACCATCCCCTACCTCTCCTCCTAACTCCTCTTCCCATTTGTGTATCCACTCCTCGGTCTGCGTTTCCCTCTCTGTGCCATGTTGTCCGTTTGGAATTTTATTTGCGTAATTTATGATATTATAGCTTCACTTCCGGTGGCGGCCATGAGCTGATCAGTCACACACAAGGTGGCTCCTGCTTGGTGGAGTTGGTTTTCGCTCTTTCTATCCAGTTAATGGGTGTTTTTTGTGCAGAAGGTGTGAAGTGAGAGGAGGGTGTTTCTCCAGCAGTGTGGAATGTTGGAGGGTTATCACACTTGACAAGAGTCAGTAATAACCCTAGCTCAGGAGTTGGAGCACACGCGTGGGGCAGCACTAATGGAGAAAATGGAGGAGGGGGAAGGGTCATCATCGTCTGCCACATTGCTGGTGGAGCAGTTGATAGACTTTATCAAGGGGGAGTTTCGGCAACAGTGTAAAGAGATGTAGGAGAGCTAGTCCAGGGTGATTGAGGGAGCAGTAGCCCCTCCTCATGGGACTTTGGGTCAGGTGGAGAAGTGTCTGGAGGCACAAAGTATGACAAGAGATGGAAAGGGCGGTGTCAGACCATGGCGACCGGATCATGTTGTTGGAGGCTGAGATGGCGATGCTGAGGGCGAAGGTGGGTGACAAGGGGAATCGGTCTAGGCAGCAGAATGTACAAATGTTGGAGGATGGGGGGGGGGGGGGGGGGGGATTAAGTGCCATAGGCTACGTTTTGGAGATTTTCGAGCAGCTGATCGAGTCTTTGAGAAGGCCACAGAGGCGGATTGTGCCCATCAGCCGCTACGACAGAGGCCGAGAGCTGGGGATCAGCCAGGGGTGCTGATTGTGGGGATGCCCAATTTGAGGAGAGGGAGAAGATTTTGGGGTGGGCGAAGGCAACTCGAGACTATAGCTGGGAGGGGAATCGGATCTGGATTTACCAAGACATTGGTGCTGACCTGGCCAAATGGAGGCCAAGGCGGCGCCCTTTCGGAGCAAGGCCCGGTTTGGAATGTTGTACCCTGCCAAACGTTGGGTGACTTTCAAGGGCAGGGAATGTAACTTTACAACGCCAGAGGAGGCAGATCATTTCAAGGAGCATGGGTTGGGGGAGGGATAATGTTATAGATATAGAACAGTACAGCACAGAACAGGCCCTTCGGCCCTCGATGTTGTGCCGAGCAATGATCACCCTACTTAAACCCACGTAACCCGTATTCCAACAATCCCCCCATTAACCTTACACTACGGGCAATTTAGAATGGCCAATCCACCTAACCCGCACATCTTTGGACTGTGGGAGGAAACCGGAGCACCCGGAGGAAACCCACGTACACACAGGGAGGACGTGCAGACTCCACACAAACAGTGACCCAGCCGGGAATCGAACCTGGGACCCTGGAGCTGTGAAGCATTGATGCTAACCACCATGCTACCGTGAGGCCCGTTGGGAATTTGTTTTTTGTTTTGTGACTTTTTATGTATATACAAGTTTTGTAATTGATATGTTGTTTTTTTCTCTTTTGCAAATCTTGGTTTTATGTTGGGGTAGGGTGGATGGGGGTTTGGTTCCCCTGGTAAGGATACAGATCTGAATAGTCCAGTTAAACAGTCGTGGGTGTTAGCGCACTTCAAACGTTTAAGGGCAGAGGTGCTTTTCCTTCAGGGGACATATCAGCGAGTGAAGGACCAGACGTGGTTAAGCAAGGGATGGGTAGGGCAGACATCCCATTCAGGGTTTGACTCTAAGTCGAGGGGGTTTGCGATACTGTTTAGTAAAACAGTGGCATTTGTGGTGGCCAGGGATGTGCGGGACTTGACCGGGGGGGGGGGGGGGGGTTGTGATGCTCAGTGGGGTCCTGGCGGGGGCGTCAGTTGGCTTAGTTAATGTATATGTGCAAAATTGGGATTACGTGGACTTTGTTAAGAAGCTATTAGCGTCCATCCTGGACTTGGATTCACATCAGCTGATCATGGGGGTGGGGGGGGGGAATTTAATTTTTGGACCCTAGGGTGGATAGGTCTAGCCCCAAGTCAATGGTTAAGTCGGGGATGGCAAAGGAGCTGGGGTAGTTATGGATCAGAGTGGAGCGGGTGGATCCATGGAGATTTAGACATCCGGGAGAGAGGGAGCATTCCTTCTCCCATGTACAATCGGGGTTACTCCCATATTGATTTTTTGTGTGGGGGCGTCGGTGCTGTCGGGGGTCATGGGGACAGCATACGCGGGGATAGTAATTTTGGACCATGCGCAGTATTATGTGGACGTGGGGTTCAAAATGGGCTGGGCGCAGAGACCAGGGTGGAGGTTTGATTTAGCACTCCTGGCAGATTAAAATATTCTGTGAGAATGCGGCATTGGCGATAAAGAACGATGTGGAGCCTTATCAGAACAGGGAGCTTTCCGCCTCCACATTCTGGGAGGCATTGAAGGCAGTGGTCTAGTGGGAGGTTATTTCTTATAAGGCAACAGGGATAAAGTTGAGAGGGAGGAGAGTCAGAGGTTGGTGGATAATTTTGTAAAGGTAAATTGGAGGTACTCGGTGGCCCCGACTAAGGAGCTGTTGGCGGAAAGAAAGAAACTTCAGGGGTAATTTGACCTGTTTACAACAGGGAAAGTGGTGGGTCAGCTTTGCCGCTCAAGGGGGGTTCAGTATGGATATGGGGAGAAAGCTTGTTGACTATTAGTCCATCAGTTGATGCGGCAGGCAGCTGTACGGGAGATTGCATAGGTGAGAGAGGCAGGAGGAGGGTTGGTGACTATGCCTGAAAAAAAAATCAATGAGATATTTGATTCCTTCTATCGGGGGCTGTATAGATCTGAGCCCTGGGGGGAGGACGTAGATATGGGGCAGTTTTTGGATGTGTTGGTGTTTCCGGAGGTGGAAAATGGGCCTTTGTTAAGGGATGTAGTTGTCGAGCAACATCCGGAGACTGTTGAATGTGGTAATGACCCTGTCAAGGGGTAAAGTGCCATATCAATGGATATGGAGAAGGTCTTTGACCGGGTGGAATGGAGGTAACTGTTCATGATCCTGACAAGGGTTGGATTTGGACCGATGTTTATTTCATGGGTGCAGTTGCTGTTTACATTCCCCAGAGTGAGCGTGGGGACAAATGTGGAAATTTAGGGTATTTTAGGTTGCATAGGGGAATAAGGCACGGTTGCTCGTTGTTGGCTATTGAACCCTTGGCGATTGCATTGCGGGCTTCAAGAGAGTGAAAGGATATTGCGAGGGGAGGTAGGGAGCATAGGGTGCCATTGTATGTGGATAATTTATTGTTATACGTTTCAAACCCGCTGACGTGCATGGGGAAAATAATGGGCTTTCTGGAAAGTTTGGTGCACTTTCTGGGTATAAATTGAACGTGGCGAAAAGTGAGGTACTTCCGGTGAATGCCCAGGCGAGGAGTGCGAATCTGGGAGCCCTGCCATTCAAGGTGGCCGGGATACGGTTTTGGTATCTGGGTATTCAAGTGGCTCATGATTGGGCCACAATGCATAAATGGAACCTGACCAATCTGGTAGAGGGGTCAAAGGGGATTTGAAGAGATGGGATGCCTTGCCGCTGTCTCTAGTGGGGAGGGTACAGACCACGAAGATGAACATTTTGTGGAGGTTTTTATTTATTTTCCAGCCTCTTCCAATATTCCTACCTATGGTGTTTTTCCAGAGGGTGGATAAATTAATTTCGGAATTTGTTTGGGCAGACAAGGCGCCAATGTTTCGGAGGACCATTTTTGCAGAGAGGGCGGCGGGAGTGGTAGTCGGCGCTCCCAAACCTGTTGTACTATTATTGGGTGGCAAACGTGAAGGTGAGACGCTGGTGGGGGGGAGGTGGTCAGAATGGGTGCAGATGGAGAGGCCTGAGGTGTGGGGGCCCTGGCGATGGCCCCGCTCCTGTTTTCTCCGGGTGGGTACACGAGCAGTCTCATCTCTCAGCATTTGGAATCAGTTGAGGCGGCTCTTTGAGCCAGGACGTTTTGACCCCAATATGTGGGAACCACAGGTTAATACCAGGAGTGTTGGATGCAATGTACAAGAGTTGGTATCGGGAAGGGTTGGAGCAGGTTGGGGGCCTATTGGTAGAGGGAAAGTTCGCGAGGCTAGAGGAATTGCAGAAGTTCAAGTTGCCAAGGGGGAGCGAATTTAGATATTTTCAAGTCTGAGATTTTGCACGTAAGGATCTGCCCTCGTTCCCTCAGCTGCCAAAGCATATGCTGTTCAATAAATTGATAAATTCTCTCTGATGAGCTCGTGGGAGGGGTGGGGGGATGGAGGATTGGGGATATTTATAGGTGGAGGGGTGGGGGGATGGAGGATTGGGGATATTTATAGGTGGTTTGTGAAGACGGAGAAGGGGTTAAATCGGGAATGGGAGGAGGAACTGGGGATTAAGCTTGGGTGGGGGGGACCTGGATTGAAATAATGCACTGGATGAATTCAACCTCATCCTGTGCAAGGATGAACCTTGTGCAGTTCAAGGTGGTGCATAGGGCTCATATGACTCGGGCCGGTATGAGTGGGTTTTTCCCGGAAGTGGAGGATGTATGCGAGAGATGTGGGAGGGGGCCAGCGAACCACGCTCATATGTTTTAAGGGTGCACCAAGTTGGAGGGGTTTCTGGGCAGACGACTTCGAGACTCTGTCTGAGGATGTTGCTGTGCTGTTTGGTGGCGATTTTTGGTGTTTCAGATCTGCCAGAGCAACTGGAGGGAAAGGGGGCCATTGTCATGACCTTTGCCTCTCTGGTTGCCTGGCAGTGAACCTTCCTGAATTGGAGATCTGCAGTGCTACCAGGGGTCTCAGCATGGCTGGGGGAATTGTATGCATTTTTAAGATTGAAGAAGATCAAGTACACTCTCAGGGGGTCGGGAAAGGGGTTTTTATGTCAGATGGAGACTCTTTCTGTCCTTATTTGAGGAGATCTATTTTTCCTCAGTGGATTGGGAAGTGGAGTTGGAGAGGAAAGGGGTGTTGGGGTAGTTTAGGGGAGAAAAGGGGGAAAATTGACAAACTATCAGAATCATGTTTATATTTGGTTGTTGTGTGTTACTGATAGTGTTTGGAATTAAATATTAGAGATTAGAGAAATACAGCACAGAACAGGCCCTTCGGCCCACGATGTTGCGCCGAACTTTTGTCCTAGGTTAATCATAGAATTTTGGACAATTTTTCATGGCCAATCCACCCAACCTGCACATCTTTGGACTGTGGGAGGAAACCGGAGTACCCGGAGGAAACCCACGCAGTCACGGGGAGGATGTGCAGACTCCACACAGACAGTGACCCAAGTCGAAATCGAACTTGGGACCCTGGAGCTGTGAAGCAATTGTGCTATCCACAATGCTACCGTGCTGCCCTTAAGAAGTTAACCTACACTCCCTTATTCTACCCTAATCCAAGTACCTATCCAATAGCCGCTTGAAGGTCCATAAATTTTCCGACTCAACTACTACCACAGGCAGTGCATTCCATGCCCCCACTACTCTCTGGGTAAAGAACCTACCTCTGACATCCCCTCTATATCTTCCACCATTTATCTTAAATTTATGTCCCCTTGTAATGGTGTGTTCCACCCGGGGAAAAAGTCTCTGACTGTCTACTCTATCTATTCCCCTGATCATCTTATAAACCTCTATCAAGTCGCCCCTCATCCTTCTCCGTTCTAATGAGAAAAGGCCTAGCACCCTCAACCTTTCCTCGTATGACCTACTCTCCATTCCAGGCAACATCCTGGTAAATCTCCTTTGCACCTTTTCCAAAGCTTCCACATCCTTCCTAAAATGAGGTGACCAGAACTGCACACAGTACTCCAAATGTGGCCTGACCAAGGTTTTGTACAGCTGCATCATCACCTCACGGCTCTTAAATTCAATCCCTCTGCTAATGAACGCTAGCACACCATAGGCCTTCTTCACAGCTCTATCCACTTGAGTGGCAACTTTCAAAGAACTATGAACATAGACCCCAAGATCTCTCTGCTCCTCCACATTGCCAAGAACCCTACCATTAACCCTGTATTCCGCATTCAGATTTGTCTTTCCAAAATGGACAACCTCACACTTGTCAGGGTTAATTTTTAAAAATTGATTTTGTGGCTTCTGACGAAGCATATTTATGTGCATTTGCGTAGTTAAGGGCAATGACTGAAGCTCAATTTCAATGTGCTCTCATATTTCAATGTAAAATGCATGGATCCTTCTCCAGAGCCACCTACATACAGTGGCCCATAGCTTTCATTTCATTTTGTAAAAGTGAGTAGAATAGTTAATATTAATGACCCCCTCTTCTGAAAGCCGCTACCTTTTCAAAATGTTATTGCACAGCACAATGGTTACAGTGTGACTCAGACTCTAATAATTGATCATGACAACAAACTCCCACCTCAGATTAGTTTGTGCATTGTGCTAAATTTAGCTAGCAATGAACTGAACATGATGGTGTATGTAAAGCATGTACCAAAATCCTTGGCTGGTCCGAGTTATTAACGGAGCACCCAGCATTTAAAAAAACTGCGATAGTGGTTATAACATTGCAATGGAATGTTTGATATTGCACACAAAGGAAATCATCTAGTTCAGAATATTGCTGCCTTTAGTATTCCAAAATCCAATTGTTTTGCAAGTTAATTTGCTGGATCTGAATCAGGTTGGATTTGATTTATTGTCACGTGTACCGAGGTAGAGTGAATAGTATTGATCTGGAAAAAGTGGAAAGGACCTGATTGTGAGGAAAAGGGAGGCTTTATCCTACCAGACATACGTGTGTGTTTGTAAAACAGTAACTTTTATAAAATACTTACATAATAATAATAATAATCTTTATTGTCACAAGTAGGCTGACATTAACACTGCAATGAAGTTACTGTGAAAAGCCCCAAGTCGCCACATTCCGGCGCCTGTTCGGGTACTTTGAGGGAGAATTCAGAATGTCCAATTTACCTAACAGCATGTCTTTCGGGACTTGTGGGAGGAAACCGGAGCACCCGGAGGAAACCCACGCAGACACAGGGAGAACGTGCAGACCACACAGACAGCGACCCAAGCCAGGAATCGAACCTGGGACCCTGGAGCTGTGAAGCGACAGTGCTAACCACTGTGCTACCGTGCTGCCCTTTATTAAAAATCTAAAAGTGTTTATTACTTTCTATTGGCATATTTATGTCTGTTTTTCATCCATTAGAGCTTCCACTTTTATAATGAAGCTGCCTCCCCTATTCCAATGTTTTCATGCAGTCAGACCTGAAACCGCACTCCCCACTTTTGTATGCTTGAGCTCAAACAGCCCTGCTGCTCGGATCCTAACTCATAACAAGTCCCATTCACCCATCACTCCTGTGTTCCCTGACCTCCAATGCCTCCATTAAAATCCTCATCCTTGTTTTCAATTCCCTTTATCAGAACTCTGGCGTTCACTTTACACTTCTGACTGATTTCTATGCAGTTTTATTTGTTTGTAAGTCCTGCTGATTCTAAACTTCCTATTTGCTGCTATCAGTTAACTATAGTGTGGCTTCAAGTGTTCATTTTGGTTTCCTTGCTTTATTTTCCCTTTTCTTGACAGTTTTCTGCTCTATCTTAAATTCATTGCTGGGATACAGTTCCTTAAGTGGTATCTCTGTTACCGCACCTAAGTAGCTATTTCCGTGCATTAACCTAAAGGGTGATTGTTCACAGCTAGCCCAATTCCAGTCTCACCTGCTGTTCACAAAATGCAATTGTAGTCGGCATTGCTGGATAATGATGAGATGGTGCAACCCTAAATGATGATCTCCCTAAATTTGGCCATTGAAGCCAATTAAATTTCTCTTAACACCACCCCATTCAGAACAGACCCTACAAGACTTCTATTCTTCATAGCTCAGGTACTCACTCCCTTTGACAAAGGGTCATCTGGACTCGAAACATTAGCTCTTTTCTCTTCTTACAGATGCTACCAGACCTGCTGAGATTTTCCAGCATTTTCTCTTTTGGTTTCTGAATCCAGCATCCGCAGTAATTTGCTCTCATACTTGCACCCTTTTTTTTTTAAGAGTACCCAAATGTTTTTTTTTCCAATTTGGGGGCAATTTAGCGTGGTCAATCCACCTACCCTGCACATTTTGGGCTGTGGGGGTGAGACCCACGCAGACATGGGGAGAATGTGCAAACGCAACACGGAGAGTGACCCAGGGCCAGGATCGAACCCGGGCCCTCAGCGCCATGAGACAGCAGTGCTAATTACTGTGCCACCCTGCTGCCCCAATAGACTTACATCCTTAATCAGTAATCACCAAGAGGCCGGCTTCAATGTATATTTCTTTAAATTATTTCCGCCTTCCTTATTCAACTGCTGAGAACTTAGTTTTGGTATGTCTCTCCCTTCCTTATACATCATTAAAAGTTATTTTCACATTTCTTAAAGCAGCTTTTAAAATCCATCTTACTTCAGTTATATTTCCTAATTTCACTTTCCACTTAATTCTCAATAGGCTCGACCCCTTTGTTGCTGCCATTTGAAGAAAACAAGCCCCATTCTCTGAATTTGTGGTAAAGAGTTGGAAAGCCGAGGGTTTGAAAAATGTCTTTGAATGTCACATGTGAGTACTTGTTTGTCACCCTTAATATATCACATTGTTAATATTTTCCTGGGGCCAAGATAAAGTTTCAAAGTCAAAGTAACGACAGTCTGTCTCTGTTTTGGGAGCTTTTAGGTTTTTTGCTTGGTGTTAGTTGGGATGAAAACAAAAAAAGCTGGAAACACTCAGCAGGTTAGTCAGCATCTGTGGAGAGAACAGAAACATTAACATTTCAAATGCACACCATTTGTCCCCAAAAAGTAATCTTGTGCGAGGTACTAAGTCCTCACCCTATATAACTTGTAAATAAAACATATAGTGCTATGCTCATTGCTATCTCTGAAAATTTCAAACTGGACAAAGACCTAAAATGGCAGAATGGACGTCTGTCTATGACCCTGAACAAAAGAAGCTACCTGGTGGTATTTGAGAAGCTCTCACCCTGTTATCCCTGAAGAGTCACTAATTATGGACTGCACAGACCGAATTGAAAGAGAGCTATGCAAAAGCTATCTGCATTTCATAATGCCAGCGGTCCAACAGGAGTCGGTTCATCTGCTAAGACATAGAGCCCCGCAATCTTCGTTTCAATTCTTAATGGTTGAAATATTCAACAATCTCAGGGACCTCGATGATGGATATACATCCCTTGCCGAAGACAGTAGGGAGAGGTGGGAGCCATGTGACAGGGGCCTTTCGTGGAACCAATAATATTGTCTTGCTGAACTGCAGAGTCTCAATCTCCTTTTTTAACCACCTGACTATCAGCCTCACTGGCAAGGGGCTTTCGCCCAAGTTGGACACCTGGCCCCATCTCCACTGCTTCTGCTGGAGATACTGTAGCATTGCTGACAAAAATGACCCATCTTTGCATGCCCATCTCATCATGGAATTATTCAGGATCGGTTTTTCAGCTCGCCGATTTCCGTGAAGGAGCACCTCATTGGACTTTGATTCTGGACTCTGGAACCCATGTGAAAAAATATTTATTTTCTCTGTGGCCTCTGCCCTGTAAATCTTTATTTTCTCGATCACCCTTTTACTGTATGACCCTCCTCCCATGTATTGACCATGTGAAAATAAACCAACCCTTTGAGTTCACCCTATCTCGAGTTTGCTGTGGGGCTAATAGAAATTTGATCTCCCCAGAACCAAGGAGGTTGAGGAAATACACCACCACTTGTAAAGGGGGAAACACATTAAACATCTTTCTGTTTATGGATAGGTAGTGAGAAGATAAATTAGTGTTGTTTAGATTCGGCCTCCCTCTTGTCCATAAAATTTGGCTCCTCTCCAACGATGCTGATGATGTGAGTTAGCACCAACACTTTCTCTTTTTATTTTGGATATCCAGCATCCATATATTTTTTTGTATTTTATGCTTTTCAAATCTGATTATACAATGATCAATGGAGCTGGGGTATTCACCGAACCCAGGTAATTAATTAATTAAGTTGGACTGCCAGATCCACTGGAGCATCTATCATTGCAGCAGCCCCAAAATAAGATACAGTAATTGAGAACGTCTGCAAACTGTTTGGGATTCCATCATTCCCTTTTGCTAAATCGGTGTAGTGGAAAGCGAGAGAGAAAGGCATTTTAATTAATTTTGCATTGTTTTATCCGAGAGCTGGAAAATGCAACATTTGCTAGCGGCCTCTTTCCAAGTTACAAACTTCCATTTAACTAAATTGTAAACTTCTCAATTTTGCAAGGCACTCTTTTTCTTTCCAGTCGGCTGTTTGCACGCGAAAAATGGATGGAGAAAGCCCAGCCAGCCAGACTGGGTAAAGGATGGGAAATCTGGTGGTCATGCTTCCTTAAAATGAGTTGTTTACCATTTAAGTGGAAGGGAGGTTTTGGAACATTTGAAGTTTAGCAACCACTACAGAAAACCGCAAGGAGTTATAAGAAAAAAAAAGCTTGGAAAGCAGGTGTGTGGGTAAATATCCCCATTTACTGTGGATGACTTGATATCCTGTGGGGCCTGTATATAGGTGGTGCATAGAGTTAATGCAGTCAGCCAGATCTGATAAAAAACGAGGAAGAAGCTATTTTGTTTATCAGATAAGTCAAAGTACGTGTCTCCATTGTTACACGTATTATCACTTAGTAAATGGTCAGAAACAGAAGTATGACTTGCAATACCCTCAGGAGAACACAGAAACAACAGTTTCCCTTCTCTATACACTTTTATTGCACTTTGTCGAACAAACAACTTGCAGTTGTACTGACACCAGAATGGACATACTTGAAGGTTGAAGTACATAACGTCAGGAGGGCTGGGCTCTGATTGTAGGGCTCTCTGCTAATTTCTAACATATTGCATGTGCTTTGGGACAAAGGTGGCTGCCAATCACCTTGAGTGAATGCACCAGCAGGGAATCTGCCAATACTGCAAAAACACCCGTTTTATAAAGAATAAGAGCTTGGAACTTTCACCTGAGTTTGTTGAAGAAGTGGAGAGCTTTGATATAAGCTGTTACTGCATTGCTAGAAATCTGCAGAACCATAAGACAAGGAAGAAAGACATTCAGCCTCTCGTGCTCAGGACTTTGCTCCCGAATCTCCCTCTGGCCTTGTATCTTCCTTTGCCTCAAATATCTACCTGGTTTTCCATGAAAAGATGTAATGGCCTCTTTTTGAGCCATTCATTATTTTGTGTACAGAAAATTCCCATTACCTCTCAAGTTCTCTTGCTGGTAATTTAAAATCAATGACCCTGCATCATTAAATCTCTTGGCCTTCTCTGCTCCATTGTAAATAGTGTCTCAAGCCCTTCCTCCATAACTAGTTCCCTTCCATGCATTACTTTAGATAGTCTATGCGGTACACTATTAATGTCCTTTACAAAGCTACATTTAATGTTTGAGTATTAACCTCAATATTCCCTTTGCTAACTTGGTTGGCTCAGTATCGCTGGGGCACATTTTGCACACAATAGGCGGGATTCTTTGATCCTGAGGCTAAGTGTTGACGCTGTCGTAAACGCCGTCGCGTTTCCCGACAGCATCAACGTGCCCCCAGGAGCAGCGATTCTAGAACATAGAACATAGAGTGCAGAAGGAGGCTATTTGACCCATCGAGTCTGCACCAACCCACTTAAACCCTCACTTCCACCCTATCCCCGTAACCCAATAACCCCTCCTAAACTTTTTGGACACTAAGGGCAATTGATCATGGCCAATCCACCTAACCTGCATGTCTTTGGACTGTGGGAGGAAACTGGAGCACCTGGAGGAAACCCACGCAGACACGGGGAGACCATGCAGACTCCACACAGACAGTGACCCAGCGGGGAATCGAACCTGGGACCCTGGGAATCGAACACTGTGAAGCCACAGTGCTAATCACTTGTGCTACCATGCTGCCCCCTACAGGGGGCTAGTAGGGCACTGGAGCGACCCACGGCACTCCAGCTGCTGATGTCGGTGTCAAATGGGTGCCGTGGGTCTGCACATGCGCTGTGCGAACGGCACCAATGTGCGCATGCGCAGTGGGACCAATGCGATTGCGAGCAAGAGCAGTGGCTCCCTTCTCCGCTCTGGCCCCGATGCAACGTGACGTAGGCCTACGGGGGCCGGCCTGGAACAAAAGAGACCCCCAGCCCGAGAAGCCGGCCGGCCGATTGGTAGGCCCAGTCTTGGGCCAAGTCACAGCGGAGGCCCCCCCCTGGGGTTGGACCCACCCTCCCCCCCCTCCACCAGGCTGACCCTGGATGGATGGATGCCGAGGTCTCGCTGGGTAAGACCATACGTGGACGGCACCGGCGGGACTCGGATTTTTCCTACGGCCATTCCGGGCGGAGAACTGCCAGGGGGAGGGGCCGCCCCGGTGCCAATGGCGCCGATCCTCCGCTCTCCAGAGAATCGGCGGACTGGCGTCAGGGCGGCGTTGCGCAATTCGCACCCGTCCTGGGCTGAGAGAATCCCGTCCAATATATCTGCATCTCATTCTGTTTAGAAAGTATTCTATCCTGAAAATCCTGTGGCTTATCTTGCTTGTCTTTCTCCCTGAGATTCTCCAAGGTGATAGAATGTCTGCTTGCCCAGTCCAAAGCACTTCGGAGCCAGGCTGTGGTTAACTGGTGCCAACGCCAGCAGAGATCTCAGCAGCTTGTGGTAATTTAAGCGTTGCAAGTGTGGGACTCTGAACTAGGTCTCAAACATCCAAAGCTTGGAGTGGAACTTTCCACATTTCCTCCAATTAGCCTTGGGCTTTTATCATTTCTGGGCCTGTTGCTGGATATCACATGCTGCTGCTAGGTAGAGGGTACCTGATCCTGCTGCTTCAAGACACAAGTTTGATGGACCAGAATGGCTGTTCCCTGACTGTTTTTTGCAGGCTCTTTCACATTATCCCAGGTCCAACAGCCAAAATAACCTGGATGATAAGAAAATTGTTATCTCAGACGGTCACCAGCTATTCATGCAATTTGCGACGAGGACAGTTCTGTTCATGAGGGCCATTGTTCTGTGTGGTCAACATTAATAAAACCAAGAGAAAGATTATGCTGAGGTACAGTCATGTTTTAAATTGGAAACTTTGAGGTGTGAGTCATAACCTTAGAGCTGGAAGAAAATCAAATTCGCTCTCATCAAAGTTTAATGCATGGCAGCAGGGTGGCGCAGTGGATTAGCCCTGCTGCCTTCGGCGCCGTGTTCCCAGATTCGATCCTGGCTCTGGGTCACTGTCCGTGTGGAGTTTGCACATTCTCCCCGTGTTTGCGTGGGTTTCGCCCCCCAACCCAAAGATGTGCAGGATAGGTAGATTGGCCATGCTAAATTGGAAAAAATTAATTGGGTACTCTAAATTTATTTTAAAAAAATTTTAAAAATCGAAGTTTAATGCAAAGGCAAGTGAGTCAGGAAGGGAAGAAATGCAATGCAAGTTGCCAAAGCAGAATTTGTTTTGTCTGTATGTTCACTCGCTGTCTGAAATACAGTAATTTGCTGGTTCATATCTGGCCTTGCCTCCAGTCTTTTTCACTTTTGGAAAGATTGGAGAAGTGCACATTAGGATTGAGGGAGTTCTATTCTTTCACATCATCTATGAGATAAATATTTGCCAATGCTGGCACACATCTCAACGGACATAACTCTGCTTATTGGAGTGATTCGCACCACTATAGAGAATATCTAAGGAAAATCCAAACTTTACAACAGTAAAAGCCTGCACGAAGGAGAAATAGTGTTCAAAATATATTAATAGGTGTTTGGATTCGTACTTCACAAATGTAACACTGATGCCCTCCAACTTAGTCGAATGCAAAATCAAAGTGCCACCCAAATGAGAGAATTGGGCGTAGGCGCTGGCTGCTACTGTTCAATGCCAATCTGAAGGGGTGGAGCTACCTATACATCTGGGTACAGGTTCAGGAGGTGGCCCTGATGCTACAGTTGGAGCCGTGTTGGCGAAGGAGGTCATTCGTATTATACACCCTCGACCAAGTACTATTTGGCCTGTTTACATGAGGACAGAGTGTGATATAATACATATTTCAAATTATAAGAGTATGGAGCAGGTTAGATATAAACTAGGGTGACCCATATTTTTTAAACTGAATCCAGGAACACAAAGGGTAGGAGCACAGCAAAGTAGCCGGGACGAAAAACGTAGGTAGAAAGGTAGACACCAGTTAAATTGGCACGAGTGAAGCACAGAGGTTAGCAATAGGGGCGAGGGCACTTTTTGTTTTGAGGGATATGAACCGAGTAAGGGCAAAAGGCTTTTTTTTAGTTCGGGCATCATGATCGGCAGAGGCTTGGAGGGCCTGTTCCTGTGCTGTACTTTTCTTTTTCCTTTGTTCGGCAGCGTTGTGAAACAAAACGTTTTGACAACCTATATTTAATAGTTTACAACAGAAAAAGCCTGCACGAAGGAGGCTTGGCCCGACTGCCCTTCCACCGCGGCTACATTTGTGTTTGGGTGTCGTTGGCGAGAAAGAGGGTGTCCACTGGCACACTTCAGGCCTTCCGCGACCGATGTGTGCCATGGTAGCTGAAGTGCAGGGCAGCACGGTGGCCTAGTGGTTAGCACAGCTGCCTCACGGCACTGAGGTCCCAGGTTCGATCCCGGCTCTGGGTCACTGTCCATGTGGAGTTTGCACATTCTCCCCGTGTGGGTTTCACCCCCACAACCCAAAGATGTGCAGGATAGGTAGATTGGCCACTCTAAATTGCCCCTTAATTGGAAAAAATAATTGGGTAATCTAAATTAAAAGAAAAAAAAATGGTAACTGAGGTGCATCATCACCCCCAGGAATAATATTTTGGTTTAGTTAGTTAAGTTTACTTTGACATTTTGTTTCAGTTGCAGTGCCCCCCCAAGGGCTCTCGCCCGTGTCGTTTTTGCTTACTTTATTGATTTTATAAGATTATACACTTCAAAATGAAAAGTAAAAAGCGCATAAAATCACCACGGTTATGGCATCACTATTGAAGCACATGGAGGCACTGTTTATAACTAACACTTCAGGAACGTCAGCTATTAATACCTAATTTCTTATTGGTCAAGACTGTGTTGTCTCAGCTTTATGCCATGAACTAGCATGTGCTGTAAGGGCACTTTTATATTTTGTGGTATCTTCATATTATTTTATGGATATACAGCCTCCACCCAAAAGTGACCTCTGACTGACTGGCATATAGGCAACACCAGAGACTGTGATGTAGAAGTCAACCATTGAATCCTGAAAACCCTTCCAAAATTGGGGTCAACATATACGTTGAATATATAATATGAACCGTAGGTGTAGGCGCAGACGCACACCATTTTGAAATGTGAGACACTAACACTGGTAATTCAAATTAAATCAATGTGACACATTTTATTGAATTAATTAATTCTGCAATCATACCTCCAACCATAATCGAAACCTTTAAAAAACCGTCCGAATCATTGCTTTCAGCGTCCGATGCAAAGCGTTTGTCAAATTCATTCTGGGTAACTTTGGCTGTGGTGTCAGCATAAGGGCGTCACTCTGGATCGGACGTGGCACTTTCGATCCCTCCACAACATCTCATCTTTCTCTACATCTGCGGAGCTGGATATTCCTCATTTTCTGAATGATCTGATAGTTTGTGCATCAATAGCATCCCATAACTTGATGACAAAACCACACAAGCATATTTCCACTCTGTGAAGGTTTTTTTCTTCATCACCCATCCACCTACTCCATTTAGTGTGAACATGATTCTGGAATGGCTTGCTGAGGCTCACATCTGCAGGTTGAACTATGGATGTCAACACCACTGGCATAATTGCAATTTGGGTATTATTTCTTTGCCGACCCCTCAGATCTCAGCAGTGATATGGGATTTGAACATGTCCTACAGCTGCCTTATTTGCAGAGGCCAACAGGATGCCTCTTCCACTCATGATCAATCCATAACTTCAGGGGCAGGTGTTGCTCGTTCTGGGCGAGTGTGCTTTACACTCAATTTGGCTCTGTTTCATTCCTTAGCTGTGGAGTCGCCAGGTATCGTCAAGATACCGCCACAAGTTTCAAGTTCAAGTTCAGACCAATAACTCCATACATCAGTTAGTAAGTTCAAACAAGCCACGTTTATTATAATACAGTAATCTACTAATCATGCATATAAAACTATAAGACTAGGCTAATCCTACCACTAACAGGCCAATACTTATCTGGATAAGGGGACTGCCGGATAAGGGAACGGCCTCTAGCTTTGTCCTGGGTCCGCAGGCTTCCAGTAGTTATGGACTAAAGGGGGTCAGGAGTGTCTACTCTCGTAGCGTGCGTTGTATGACACTTACGTGATGGCGGCTGCTGTCCAGGCCTCTCCTTCTCAAGGTTCTTCTGCTGCAACGGTGTTCTGCTGGGAGGGCTGGCTGGTCAAGGAGAGGCTGGCAGAGAGAGAGAGCTGGGGTCGGGGGTCTCTGTCTTATACCTCTCCCAGGGTCTCGCGCCCACCTGGGTGGACCCTCTGTACACTTGCAATCGATTGGGTCTCTTCCCAATCGATTTATTTGAATTCCCCAATAACGGGGCAGTCCCTCGATCACTGGGTGGTTCTTGGGACTTATTGTTTTGGACTTCTCTTGGCGCCGAGAAATCTGGCCTTCTATTCAATGTATCGATTTGAGTTAACTTGTCTCCATTGTACCTGGGAATCGCCCGGTATCGCCTCATTAGTTTTGCAACATGTCCATTTTCCCTGCATTCTTTGTAACCTTCCATTTTGTGTTGGGCAGTGGCCACCCCAGGTGGCTACACTCCCTCCTTGTGATCCTCATGAGAAATCATGAAGGATCACCCAAGTTCGGTGTCTTTGTGTTCCCTGATCTCAGCGAGTCCCATGGCCTCTACACTTTCCTCAATTATGGCACAAAATTTTTATCTAACAGTCTCTGGTTGGCGCTATGTCAAAGGGGACATGCATTACTAGGGAACCTCTAACTATCCTTTATAAACTACACTCCCTTACACATTTAAACATTCTAACTTCCTATCCTTAAAACATTATCGTTACATTCCATTTCTGGCTCGGCAGTCGAGCTCAGAATATTACAATACATCAATTCAAAAATTAAATCATTCATTACACATCAAGGGGTTGGGGGGACTGGTGGAAGCGGAAAATAGTGGATTGTACTCTGTATATGGTCGAGGCGCGAGAGCGGGAGGCTCTCCTTCTCCATTTTCTTAACCTAAGTGTCTGTACTAGGATGCAGAGAACTGCTATCGCCAAAAGTGATTCTATAACATATGATAGGGAGTACCAATTCATAAATTTTGTGCACCAGGTCTGGTCATCGCCGTTCATTACTGGGCTTTGAGTAGTTGGTGTTTGGGAAACATTAATGGTGGGGGTCATAGGGGAAAAAAGGTTCGCGTTCGGGCGCAAAAATACAAAAACAATAATTAAAAACATATAGGTCTTCATCGCCGTCTTCTTTCTTCTCTTCCGTCTGTCCCCGTGTATTGCTGATCTTGCTCCGATCCCTCCTTTGAACATCCGAAAGCTATGGGATCAAGCATAGTATCTGTCAATGATTCGTTTAATACCTTTAATGCTAGTGTATCTGTCCTCTTATTCCAATTGTCCCTTAAATGAATGGCCAAGTCACTCCCTGTGACTCCCCTCATTTTTTTTGTCAAAAGCGAATTTAGGACCAGACGACATGTAACAACTGTGCCACTGCGAGCCGTCTCGCAGGTTTTGCGATTTACCATCCCAATGTTCCTGGATGTAAATAGCATACGGAGTGGCAGCCGAAGGGCTACCTCAAACAAAACAAATGAAACCAAACTTTAGAAATAAGATATCCGAATGAGTTGTGTATGGGCCGCGACGGGTAAGATTTGAGTGGAATCCCCGGGTAGGGCGTGCTGTACCTGAGCTTAGCTGACCAGAGGGGGGTCCTCAGACAGGGCGGGTCCTCAATGCCATTTCTCCACTGGCTGAGCGACCTGGAACGAACGGGCATGAATGTGTTCATCGTGAATTTGCAGCCTCTATTCACAGAATAGAGGGGCACCTAAAAAAAGGGGGAGCCAAGATGCTCCTAGTGGGGTGAAGGGTGAAGCCTTAAGTTGGGCTCCAGACATTGCAGCTGAGTCAAGGTCTCAGAGATATCGGCGGACAAACTAACGTGCATGTGAGGTGGTCACAAGCTTTTCAGCTGAAAACCGAGTGGCCAATCTCCAAAAACAAACATTTAACAAACAAACAAACAAACAAACATCACCAACATGCATGCAGGTTCCATCAGAAAGGACACCGTTTATCTCTCAAGCGGTTCCTCTTTTTACATCATCTGGACACCTCAATTCTCTTCTTTCTCTGCGAACAGGGTCGCAAAGGGGTTGCCGTGTCGGGAGTCAGACTCAGAGTCATCCTCTTCTCCCGGATCCCATACCCTTGTATGGATCAGGCATGCAATCATCGCGTTATGTGACCGGGGGTCACTCTCGTCATTTCGGACAAGTCTCCAAGAATTGTCCCTGTGCCAAATCGTGGGGCCTAAATTTGTATGAATGTTGTCGGGGTCGTCATAGTTGGGCGGTGGGGCTGGGTGTGGGTCTGGTGTTTTAATATAAGTGATCTCTAAATCACTGTAGTCGGGGTCGTAGTTGGTGTGTGTGGTGTCTGTTGTATCAGGGCAGTAGAGAGGCGTGCTGTGGCTGTCGTCAAAGTCACAGTCGCTGTCTCTGCTGTGGCAGCTTGTGGGCGTTTTGGGGCGTGGTCTGAAGTCAATGGGCGGAGTCGAGGTCGAGTCCGATGAGGAGCTGGTCTGTGAGGGGGAGGGTGGAAATGTGTCTCTTGTGGGCGGGGTGTGGTGTTCTGCTGCATCTAGCAGGACATGGTGTGAGTGGTTGGACTGTGTTCCATATGCCTTTAACTGGTTGGTATGGAACCAGGCAGTCTTCCCGTTGGGGTACTTTATCTTGTAAACTGAAGGGCTGATTTTGTCCGAAATTGAGTACGGGCCGGAAAATTTTGGGGCCAAAAACGTGCTGGGGTTATAAACGGATAACATTACCTGTTGTCCAACCTGAAATTCTGTGGAATGGACAGTCCTGTCGAAACAAGCCTTGCTCTGTTTCCTTTTCTTTCCCAATTTAACTGCGGCTGCTAACTGAGCCGACCTTACAGTTTCAACTAATTGTTTTACTGCTGTCTCGTGTGTGAGGGCCGTCACTTCTGGGCTGGTCATGTCGAGTCTTAAAAGGAATTCAGATCCTTTCATGGGGCGTCCGGTCATGAGTGTGTGGGGGTGAAACCTGTTGATGCTGAAACAGTATTTCTTAAAAACATAAGTGCAAATGGGAGCACTGAATCCCAAGTTGAATTGTTTTCCTGGACCATCTTTCTAAGGGTCGATTTTAGAGTGCGATTCATGCGTTCCATTATTCCGCTTGACTGGGGGTGATACGCAATGTGGAAATTTTGTTTAATGCCAAATATGGTCAGGACGTTCTTCATGACCTGTCCTGTAAAATGAGATCCCTGGTCTGATTCAATACTTCTGGGGAGTCCCCATCTAGTAAAAATGTGGTGCGTTAGGATCTTTGCAGCTGTCTTTGCTGTGTTTGTACAAGATGGGAATGCCTCTACCCATTTCGTAAACGTGTCTATGACCACCAGAACATATTTATAGCCATTCCTGCAAGGGGGCAATGGACCTATAAAATCGATCTGGAGGTTAGTCCAGGGGCCATTAACGGGGCGAGTGTGGCTGAGTTGTGCCTTCTTTGAATACCTCTCCGGGTTATTCTGTGCACAAATCAAACAGTTCTCTATGTAGTGGGTAACATCGTCTCTTAAATTGGGCCACCAACAGAGCTGCCTAAGGTGGGCTGTGGTAGGGTCGATCCCTTGGTGTCCATGACCATCATGGAATAAGGCAATCATTTGATTCCTGTCTTTCTCAGGAACCACATACAACTTGTCTTTGATAACCACACCCTCGTGTGTGGTCAGAGCGTGTTTAAACTTGTCGTACTGGGCCACAAAGTTTCCTTTTAAAATCTCCCGGAGATTTCGTCCTGCCTCTGTGCCTGTACTAAATCCTCTATGTTCGTTTGTGAGACTTGGACTAAGCTCACAGGGGCGCTAGCTGGGGGTGTCCAAGAATGACCTCGCCTGGAACCTGCTTTAGCCAGTGCGTCGGCTTTCACATTTCCAGGGGGATGATCGATGGTGGCTTCTAACTTTAATAATGCCATACGTCCTATCCTTTGCCTTCTCTAGGATATGGCGGAGTAATGGGGCTGATGGAAGGGGCTTCCCGTCCGCGGAGACTAAACCTCTTGTCTTCCACAGGGGTAGAAAATCTGTTAGGCTGTTACAGACATATAGACTGTCCGAATATATGTCTGCTGGGCTGGGGAACGCATCTGGGTGGTCCACTATGTATGCTATGGCCGCGAGCTCTGCTGCCTGCGCGCCTAAGTGTCTGGGTAACTTTAATACTAACTCCTCTAGTGCGCGTCCCTGCGCATCTTCTACATAAATACCGCATCCTGTAATGCGTTCGCCATCTAAAACTGTGGATGAACCGTCCACATAGATCCGTAGGGGTGCACATGTGTCCATGTGCTGGGGGCTCTGGCTTGAATTCCCTATCTTCCTGGGGGGCTTCTTAGCAATGAAGGGTCCTGTGTTGTGGAGGGGTGCTACTATCTCGCAATCATGGGGTTGTCCTGGGTATTGGAGGTTGTCTGCTAAAAATGTGTGTGTCCTGGTCCGTTTAACTGTTATGTCCCGTCCCTGTAGCAGAAGTGTCCACCTAGCTGCTCTTATCTGGCTCACTGAACCGTCCTTCAGTCGTCCGTCTAAAAGTAACTGTGTGGGGGTGTGTTTGGTCAGAATGGTGATGGGGTTGAGTCCGGTAATGTAAGAAAAGTATTGTACTGCCCAGAATACCGTGAGCAGGTGCCTTTCGCAGGCTGAAAATCCTTGCTCTACTGGGTCTAACAGTCTGGAGGCATAAGCCACTGGTCGTAGCTGCTCGTGCCGTTCCTGAAGGAGCACGGCCGAGAGGGTCAGATCTGTGCTTGCTACCTCAATTGCATAGGGGGAGAGCGGGTCTGGAACTTGTAGTGCAGGTGCTGCGCTAAGGGCTTTCTTTAAATCTTCCACAACCTCTGTATGCTGCGGAAGCCATTCCCAAGGGGCTCCTTTCTTAAGGAGGTCTGAAAGTGGGGCTGCCTTGGTCGCAAAACCATCGATATGGTTCCGACAATACCCAACCAGTCCTAAAAATGACCGGAGGGCTGAAACATTTTGGGGAAGGGGCAATTTGATGATCGAGTCAATTCTTTTGAACTCGATCTCGCATTTGCCGTGTGTGATGATTGTACCCAAATACATCACTTTATTCTCCAATAGTTGGGCCTTTCTGGGGTTAACTTTACATCCGATTGAGTTCAGAAGTTCCAGGAGTTCAGACAGAAGCGTGATGTGCTCTGCCTTGGTGTCTGTCTGCAGTAATAGGTCGTCCACATACTGTACCAGGCATTCGGGTCGGGAAAAGTTTGCTAGTCCATTTGCCAGCTGTCGGTGGAAAATGGAGGGGGAATTGTGGAATCCTTGTGGGAGGCATGTCCACGTGTACTGCTGACCTTTAAAAGTGAAGGCAAATTTGTACTGTCACGCCTTTGCCAATGGGATTGACCAAAAGCCGTTACTAATGTCCAATACCGTGAAATACTTGGAGTTGAGTCCCTGCTTGAGCATGATCTCGGGACTTGTTGCTACCGTGGGGGCTACTGCTGGGGTAACTTTGTTGAGTTCTCGATAATCAATGGTCAGACGCCATGATCCGTCGGGCTTCCTCACTGGCCAATTAGGGGCATTATTAGTCGAGGCCACTGTCCGTAGTACGCCCTGCGTACTAAGCTCTCTATAACCTTTCCAATTTCTCCCTCCGCTTCTAGGGGAAATCTGTACTGTCTTTGTGGTCTCAGGTCAGGTCCTGTAATCTGAACTCGTCCAGTCATTCTGCCGCAGTCGTGCCGGTGACTGGCAAATGCTGTCCTGTGCTTGTTCAAAACTGCCCTAACCTGTTTGTCCGTGCTAAGCGTGGTCGGGTCAAAACGATAGTCGCCTACTGTGCTAATCCTGTTTGCGTATTCACCTACTGTGAGCGTTGCGGGTGCACTGTCTGATTTTGCCATTCGCCAGACACACTGATTGACTGGGTCGAACGACAGGCTGTGGGCATTCATAAAGTCAATGCCCAGTATGTGTTCTGCTGTGCGGGGCAGATTAACTAAAACGACGGGGTGTCTGGTGGAGATATTCCCTAGTTGGATGGGTACAGGGGCAGTAATGTGTCCCTGCTGCGAGTGGCCTGTAAAGTCGCTGAGTGTTATTGAGGCTGTAGTGGGCCACGTGTTTGCCTGTGGTGTACTGGAGGAATTAATGGTCGTGCGGGACCCTCCTGTGTCCCAGAGTAATTCTATGGGCTTTCCCCGAATTTTTGCCGTGACTACCGGTCGTTCGGATTGGTCCCAGAGGGTGTCACAGACCCAAGTGGGGGAGCCCGAACACCGTCAGTCCGTTCCGTCCACATTGGTCTGTCCTGACTGCGTCCCTATACTGTGGATAGGCTTAGCTTTGTTCCTGTTCAGAGTGCCTGTCTGCTGGCCTCTCTGATTTTTGCAGGGTGTTGCATTCCCTAGCAAAATGCCTTAACTGTCCGCAGTTAAAACATTCCTGTGACTTCTGTTCTTTCCCTCATTTACCCATGCGGGGTTTTGGTGCGTTCTCACTGCCTGAATATCTGCTGCAGCCTGAGCTTCTTCGTGGTTCTTCAATGTTACCTTGCCGTGGGACAATCTTTTCAATACCCATTTTTCATTATGGGCCTCTTCTGAGGGGTCGTAATTGGAGCAGACATTCTGTCCTGCATCTGTGGCGTGGGAGATGATAGTGCGGGTCCATTTAACCATGTTATCTCGGGTCAAATGTGTGCGGTCTAAATCACCGAAAACTGCAGTGAAGTGAATCCACAGCCTTCCTGTGAATGCTGTGGGGTGCTCGGTCCTTTTCTGCCTACACTTATTTAGGCCTTCGACTGGGTCTCCTCTGTTGTACCCTATCGCGTCCAAAATAGCTGTATGCATCTCTTCGAGGGTGCCTCCTCCAACGTTCTGTGGGTCGGGGAGGGCTGCTACAACTGATGAGTCTAAACTCAAAACTGTGAGCTTAACCTGCTCTCGCTCATCCAGGCCGTACATGGTCGCCTGCTGCTTCACTCGTGCAAAGAATTGGTGGGGGTCTGAAGTGGGGAGGAACGGGGTGATTTTCTCACACGCGTCCCTTAGTTGTGTCACGATTAAGGGGGCGGTTGCTTTTCGTTGGGTGGTGACTGGGTTCATTGGTGCGGGTGCTATCTGATCTGTGGGGGGTTGGGGCGCTTTCCTTTTCTGCTGCACTGCTAGCGCACATGTTCCCTGAACATAGCGCTGCGCTGTCTCACTTAACTCCTGCCAATCTGGGGCATTCTCTTCTTCTAATTGTGTTCCAAAGGTCTCTTGGAAGCCGTTCTGCACAGAAAGCAGAGATTGCAGCTCCGCAATCTGCTTCCTACATTCTGCATGGTCTACGGTGCTTTGCCTTTGCTCAGTGGTGGCAGCATGGAGTGCCCTTAAAGCTGCCTTTATGTCGCTACACTACGTTTTCAGTGTCTCTACCTGTTTTTCTGATTCTTCTCTGATCAAGACTGCACGCTGCACATCTTGATAGGCTTTTTCGTACTGAACTTAAGAGCTGCTCAGATGGGCTAGACAAGACTGATGTGCCCTCTTGGCATCATCCACCTCTCTATCCTTATCTGCCAGTCGTTGCCTTATTCCTAAATTCTCCTTTTCGATGTCCCTGACATCCACTTTACTCATTCTGTTTTTCTCCTCTAAATCTGCTCGGAGCGTCCTGACGACCTCCTCTGTGCCCCGCAATTGTGCCAAGCAGGACACAATTGCCATCGCCTTACGTGCTTTACTCAAACCTTTCTTGGGAATTTCAGACAGGTTCTCCCACCAAGTATGCCCTATACTCCCGGGACCTGTCTCCTCATTCAAACAAAACTCACTCCAAAGGGGCCATCCTTTCCCTTTGTAGGTACTTCATGAGTTACAGCTTCCAAACGGGACACTGACCTACTCTGCTGCTGTTGGTCGCTGCGACCACGAACTGCTCTGGGTTCATGAGGCATTCCATTGCCTGCATGGCCATTTCTTTTTCTCCTATGCTCTCTTAAATTTGGAATGAGGGATAATAAGGCAATGCTATAAAATATGGGTACGGCTTTCGCTATGTTCCGAATTATAAACTCCCGACAGTTTGTCGCAACAAAAATCTCTCGGTTTTACCTTACAACCCTGTTAGTTACGCATGCAAAAACACACTTCCGAATTATGAGGATTGATTTGAACTACTTGAACACTTGTGGTTTTTCCTTTTCCCAATTGGATTTCAGATTCAAATTTCTGGGTTCTCTCGGAGTGGGGGGGCCACTTCTAATCGAGTCCCGGCGGAGTCGCCACTAAATGTTGCTCGTTCTGGGTGAGTGTGCTTTACACTCAATTTGGCTCTGTTTCGTTCCTTAGCTGTGGAGTCGCCAGGTATTGTCAAGATACCACCACAAGTTTCAAGTTCAAGTTCAAACCAATAACTCCATACACCAGTTAGTAAGTTCAAACAAGACACGTTTATTATAATACAGTAATCTACTAATCATGCATATAAAACTATAAGACTAGGCTAATCCTACCACTAACAGGCCAATACTTATCTGGATAAGGGGACTGTCGGATCAGGGAACAACGGCCTCTAGCTTTGTCCTGGGTCCACAGGCTTCCAGTAGTTACGGACTAAAGGGGGTCAGGAGTGTCTACTCTCGTAGTGTGCGTTGTATGACACTTACATGATGGAGGCTGCTGTCCAGACCTCTCCTTCTCAAGGTTCTTCTGCTGCAACGGTGTTCTGCTGGGAGGGCTGGCTGGTCAAGGAGAGGCTGGCAGAGAGAGAGAGCTGGGGTCGGGGGTCTCTGTCTTATACCTCTCCCAGGGTCTCGCGCCCACCTGGGCGGACCCACTATACGCTCACAATCGATTGGGTCTCTTCCCAATCGATTGATTTGAATTCCCCAATAACGGGGCAGTCCCTCGATCACTGGGCGGTTCTTGGGACTTATTGTTTTGGACTTCTCTTGGTGCCGAGAAGTCTGGACTTCTATTCAATGTATCGATTTGAGTTAACTTGTTTCCATTGTACCTGGGAATCGCCCGGTATCGCCTCATTAGTATGCTAACTTGTTTTCTTTCACAGTGCTGTCTGGTTTCTGCAGCAGTCAGAATACACAAACGCTTTTGCAAGCTGCTTGCTTTTGCAACATGTCCATTTTCCCTGCATCCCTTGTAATCTTCCATTTTGTGTTGGGCAGTGGCCACCCCAGGTGGCTACACAGGCGTGTGTGACTGCAGGTGAGACAGGTCAGGAGACCACGGGTGCGGGAGGCTCAGCCTTTGCAATTGTCTAATACGTTTGAGGTTCTTTCAGCCTGTTTGAACGAGAGTGGAGGCTGCAGGGTGGTGGATGAGCAAACTGACCATGGCACCTGGAAAAGGATGCTGTTCAAGTGGGAGGAGCAAAATGGAATGTTGTGGTAGTGGGGGACAGTTTAGTGAGGGAACAGAGAACTTTGGAAAGAATGGAATGTGAGGTTCCGATTAGGCACGTTACTGCCCTCAGGACTCAATATTGAGTTGAACAACTTTAGGCTGTGACCTGTCTCCACCACCTTCACCTTTTTTTATATATCCCCCAATTTTTTTGTCTTCATGCAAAAACCTTCACTCCTTGTTCTTAAGTTTTACGACTTCTTTCTAACAATCTATCCTCGCCGTTACTAATTACTGACCTTGTACTTTCTTCCAGCTGTTCCACCCCTCTTATACAGCACAAAATCCAACACTCCCTCTCGCCAGCTCTGAAGAAAAGTCATATGGACTCAAAATGTTAACTGAGTTTTCTTTCCCTCCAGATGCACTTGCAGATTTTTCCAGCATTCTCTGTTCTTGTTTCAGATTCCAGCATCCATAGTATTTTTCTTCTATATTAGTGTAGTGAAGGGGCATTGATCCTGTTCTCTGCAGCAAAGAGTGAGAGTCCAGACAACTGTGTTGTCTGCCTGGTGCCAGGGTTCCGGACATCTGCTCAGGATTGGAGAGGAACTTGTAGTGGGAGGGGAAGGATCCAGTTGTCGTGGTCCATGTCGGGAGCAATGACATTGGGAGAACAAAAAAAGTGATTCTGCGTAGAGAGTATAAGGAGCTAGGCACAAAATTGTAGAGCAGGCCTTCAAATGTAATGATCTCTGGATTATTACTTGAGCCGCGTGTCAATTGGCATAAGGTACATCAAATTGGAGAGTTGAATACATGGCTCACATACTGGTGTGGGAGAAGTGGGTTCCAGTTCATGGGCAATTGACACCAGCACTGAGGGAAGTGGCTGTGCTATCGGAATGGTCCATACCTGAACTGCACTGGAACCAGTACTCTAGTGAGCAGCATAACTACGGAAGTAAAGAGAGTTTTAAACTAAATACTGGGCGCAACTGATCAAATTTGGGAAGATGTGGTGAATCAAAGAATAGAGAAAAGGCAAAAGAGAAAGATATTAATGTGGGAAATGATAAACAGACCATGACCAGGACAGAGAGTACAGAGAGACAGTGGCGTGCAGAGGGGGGGGCCGACGGTGCGCTGGCCCCGGGCATCGATTGGATGGGGGCAGCAGCGTGAAGAGAACGGAGCACGCACCGCGGTCGGCCAGAGCGCGCCTGCGCACCGCGGGCGGCCGGAGCGCGCCTGCGTACCGCGGGCGGCCGGAGCGCGCCTGCGCACCGCGGGCGGCCGGAGCGTGCCTGCGCACCGCGGTCGGCCGGAGCACACCTGCGCACCGCGGTCGGCCGGAGCGCGCCTGCGCACCGCGGTCGGCCGGAGCACGCATGCGCGCCTGGTGAACAAAAAGGGCGCGAAATCTCCCGAATCAACGGCAATCAATGCCACCATGGGTGAGTTTTATTTATTCTTTATCTTTATCTTTTGATCCATTTTTAAACTCTTCTCTGCACCCTCTCTATAGTTGTCAATTTACTAAACTGTCGTGCCCAGAATTTGACATTTGGGCCAGGGGCACCCATTTGGGACAGAACCAGTATTTTATGAAGATTCATCATGGCCTCTTAACTTTTGCCCTCTTACCCTTTATACTTAAAGCTCAGGGTCCTATAAATGGGAGATTCTCAGAGACAGGGGCAGCACGGTAGCATGGTGGTTAGCATAAATGCTTCACAGCTCCAGGGTCCCAGGTTCGGTTCCCGGCTGGGTCACTGTCTGTGCGGAGTCTGCACGTCCTCCCCGTGTGTGCGTGGGTTTCCTCCGGGTGCTCCGGTTTCCTCCCACAGTCCAAAGATGTGCGGGTTAGGTGGATTGGCCATGCTAAATTGCCCGTAGTGTCCTAAAAAAGTAAGGTTAAGGCGGGGGGGGGGGGGGGGGGCTGTTGGGTTACGGGTATAGGGTGGATACGTGGGTTTGAGTAGGGTGATCATTGCTCGGCACAACATCGAGGGCTGAAGGGCCTGTTCTGTGCTGTACTGGTCTATGTTCTATGTTCTACTTGACTGCAAGCTGCTGGAGCTCGGATCTTGAACAGAGCTTTATATCTGGATTTGGGGACCCTTTATGCACTGGCATAGTGCACAAACAGGCCCCACATGACCAGGGTTTTGTGAAGAAGAAGGGATCTGGAAATGTGTCGACTGTGAAAATTATATTTGTGGAAATTGGGTGAAGTAATGCCGTTGTTTGATGAGACTTGGTACTAAAGCTTTAGAGAAATGAAGATGGAATTTGATTTGAAGAAGTTCAACGTTTTGAAGGATATTGTGGCTGAAATGAATGTGATACGTGCTGAATGGGCTGACTGAGAAATGTGTGAGATATGTCTTTGTATCTGCTATGTGTAATTTATCGGTCATATTATTGCAATTTTCCTGTTAATTCATGTTTAATTTACGTTGATTTTGGTGTGATTGCTAATATAAAAGTGAAGTTTGTATATTGGTCTTAGTTGGGTTGTTTGTAGTTTGTTTCCACAAGGGTCATAACAGTATTTCCATGACGTTGCTGCTCTTATCCTTCTCCATGGGGGTTGCAGAGGAGGGAGGCACAACTTTCGAGACATAACATCTCACCCATTGCTGCAAAGCAAAATGACTGAAGAAGAGAACAATATCCCTAGAATCCCAGCGCTAAGGGGAAATTGACTAACTCTTACAGCGCAATTTAACCTCAGGCAGCCGTCCTATACCTTAGAGATGACCTAGAGGCAGCTTGGGGCCTGTCGTGAAGGTGAGTGAGTGCCTTTAAATTTGCTTACCTTTCACCGGGAGCAGGGTTTGAGGGAATATCATGTAAGCTCTTCGTTTCTTTTTCTTCTTGTTTTTTTTTAAATCTAGAGGTGATGTCAGGGAAGGCAGTACAATGCTTCTCCTGCAGAATGTTTGAGGTGAGGGACGCCGTCAGTGTCCCTGCTGATTTCATCTGTGGGAAGTGCACCCAACCCCAGCTCCTCAAAAACCGTGTTAGGGACCTGGAGCTGGAGCTTGAACTGGATGAACTTCGGATCATTCGGGAGGCAGAGGGGGTCATAGATAGGAGCTTCAGGGAAGTAGTTACACCAAAGACTGGAGATAGATGGGTAACTGTAAGAGGGACTGGGAAGAAGCAGTCTGTGCAGGTACCCTAAGCCATGGGGTACGGGCCTCTGGCACGGAGTCTGTCCCTGTTGCTCAGAAGGGAAGGGGGAAAGGAGTAGAACATTAGTAATTGGGGACTCAATAGTCAGGGGCACAGATAGGAGATTTTGTGGGAGCGAGAGAGACTCACGTTTGGTATGTTGCCTCCCAGGTACAAGGGTACGTGATGTCTCGGATCGTGTTTTCCGGGTCCTTAAGGGGGAGGGGGAGCCGCCCCAAGTCGTAGTCCACATTGGCACTAACGACATAGGTAGGAAAGGGGACAAGCATGTCAGGCAGGCCTTTAGGGAGCTAGGATGGAAGCTCAGAGCGAGAACAAACAGAGTTGTTATCTCTGGGTTGTTGCCCGTGCCACGTGATAGTGAGATGAGGAATAGGGAGAGAGAGCAATTAAACACGTGGCTACAGGGATGATGCAGGCGGGAGGGATTCAGATTTCTGGATAACTGGGGCTCTTTCTGGGGAAGGTGGGACCTCTATAGACAGGATGGTCTACATCTGAACCTGAGGGGCACCAATATCCTGGGGGAGATTTGTTAGTGCTCTTTGGGGGGGTTTAAACTAATTCAGCAGGGGCATGGGAACCTGGATTGTAGTTTTGGGGTACGGGAGATTGAGAGTATAGAGATCAGGAGCACAGATTTGACTTCGCAGGAGGGTGCCAGTGTTCAGGTAGGTGGTTTGAAGTGTGTCTACTTCAATGCCAGGAGTATACGAAATAAGGTAGGGGAACTGGCAGCATGGGTTGGTACCTGGGACTTTGATGTTGTGGCCATTTCAGAGACATGGATAGAGCAGTGACAGGAATGGTTGTTGCAGGTTCCGGGGTTTAGGTGTTTTAGTAAGGTCAGAGAAGGGGGCAAAAGAGGGGGTGGTGTGGCGCTGCTTGTCAAGGACACTATTACAGTGGCGGAAAGGATGCTAGATGGGGACTCTTCTTCCGAGGTAATATGGGCTGAGGTTAGAAACAGGAAAGGAGAGGTCACCCTGTTGGGAGTTTTCTATAGGCCACCTAATAGTTCTAGGGATGTAGAGGAAAGGATGGCGAAGATGATTCTGGAAAAGAGCGAAAGTAACAGGGTAGTTGTTATGGGAGACTTTAACTTTCCAAATATTGACTGGAAATGATATAGTTCGAGTACATTAGATGGGTCGTTCTTTGTACAATGTGTGCAGGAGGGTTTCCTGACACAATATGTTGACAGGCCAACAAGAGGCGAGGCCACATTGGATTTGGTTTTGGGTAATTAACCAGCCCAGGTGTTAGATCTGGAGGTAGGTGAGCACTTTGGAAACAGTGACCACAATTCGGTGACCTTTACGTTAGTGATGGAAAGGGATAAGTATACCCCGCAGGGCAAGAGTTATAGCTGGGGGAAGGGCAATTATGATGCCATTAGACATGACTTAGGATGTGTAGGTTGGAGAAGTAGGCTGCAAGGGTTGGGCACACTGGATATGTGGAGCTTGTTCAAGGAACAGCTATTGCATGTTCTTGATAAGTACGTACCAGTCAGGCAGGGAGGAAGGGGTCGAGCGAGGGAACCGTAGTTTACCAAAGAAGTGGAATCTCTTGTTAAGAGGAAGAAGGAGGCCTATGTGAAGATGAGGCGTGAAGTTTCAGTTGGGGCGCTTGATAGTTACAAGGAAGCGAGGAAGGATCTAAAGAGAGAGCTGAGACGAGCAAGGAGGGGACATGAGAAGTCTTTGGCAGGTAGGATCAAGGAAAACCCAAAAGCTTTCTATAGGTATGTGAGGAATAAAAGAATGACTAGGGTAAGAGTAGGGCCAGTCAAGGACAGTGGTGGGAAGTTGTGTGTGGAGGCTGAGGAGATAAGCGAGATACTAAATGAATACTTTTCGGCAGTATTCACTCAGGAAAAAGATAATATTGTGGAGGAGAATGCTGAGACCCAGGCTATTAGAATAGATGGCATTGAGGTGCGTAGGAAAGAAGTGTTGGCAATTCTGGACAAGGTGAAAATAGATAAGTCCCCGGGGCCTGATGGGATTTATCCTAGGATTCTCTGGGAAGCCAGGGAAGAGATTGCTGAGCCTTTGGCTTTGATTTTTAGGTCATCATTGGCTACAGGAATAGTGCCAGAGGACTGGAGGATAGCAAATGTGGTCCCTTTGTTCAAGAAGGGGAGTAGAGATAACCCCGGTAACTATAGGCCAGTGAGCTTAACGTCTGTGGTGGGTAAAGTCTTGGAGAGGATTATAAAAGATACAATTTATAATCATCTAGATAGGAATAATATGGTTAGGGATGGTCAGCATGGTTTTGTGAAGGGTAGGTCATGCCTCACAAACCTTATCGAGTTCTTTGAGAAGGTGACTGAACAGGTAGACGAGAGTAGAGCAGTTGATGTGGTGTATTGGATTTCAGTAAAGCGTTTGATAAGGTTCCCCACGGTCGGCTATTGCAGAAAATACAGAGGCTGGGGATTGAGGGTGATTTAGAGATGTGGATCAGAAATTGGCTAGTTGAAAGAAGACAGAGAGTGGTAATTGATGGGAAATGTTCAGAATGGAGTTCAGTTACGAGTGGCGTACCACAAGGATCTGTTCTGGGGCCGTTGCTGTTTGTCATTTTTATAAATGACCTAGAGGAGGGCGCAGAAGGATGGGTGAGTAAATTTGCAGACAACACTAAAGTCGGTGGAGTTGTAGACAGTGCGGAAGGATGTTGCAGGTTACAGAGGGACATAGATAAGCTGCAGAGCTGGGCTGAGAGGTGGCAAATGGAGTTTAATGTGGAGAAGTGTGAGGTGATTCACTTTGGAAAGAATAACAGGAATGCGGAATATTTGGCTAATGGTAAAATTCTTGGTAGTGTGGATGAGCAAAGGGCTCTCGGTGTCCATGTACTTTGATCCCTGAAAGTTGCCACCCAGGTTGATAGGGTTGTGAAGAAGGCCTATGGTGTGTTGGCCTTTATTGGTAGAGGGATTGAGTTCCGGAGCCATGAGGTCATGTTGCAGTTGTACAAAACTCTAGTACGGCCGCATTTGGAGTATTGCGCACAGTTCTGGTCGCCTCATTATAGGAAGGACATGGAAGCTTTGGAACGGGTGCAGAGGAGATTTACCAGGATGTTGCCTGGTATGGAGGGAAAATCTTATGAGGAAAGGCTGATGGACTTGAGGTTGTTTTCGTTAGAGAGAAAAAGGTTAAGAGGTGACTTAATAGAGGCATACAAAATGATCAGAGGGTTAGATAGGGTGGACAGCGAGAGCCTTCTCCCGCGGATGGAGGTGGCTAGCACGAGGGGACATAGCCTTAAATTGAGGGGTAATAGATATAGGACAGAGGTCAGAGGTGGGTTTTTTACGCAAAGAGTGGTGAGGCCGTGGAATGCCCTACCTGCAACAGTAGTGAACTCGCCAACATTGAGGGCATTTAAAAGTTTATTGGATGAGGGCATAGTGTAGGTTAGATGGCCTTTAGTTTTTTTCCATGTCGGTGCAACATCGAGGGCCGAAGGGCCTGTACTGCGCTGTATCGTTCTATGTTCTAAAGATAAAGAGGTCAGTGAATAGCTCTAGAACGGGTGCAACTACGTTTTCTATAGGTTTTTTGGTGACATTTAATGAAATATTTACGTGGGGCTTTGGGGCAAACAATCAAGATTTGCCCCGGGCATCACCAGACCTCTGCACGCCACTGCAGAGAGAACAAATCTAAGTGTAATTCAGCAGAAAATGCTGAAGGTTACATAAATAATAGAAGTAAAAGCTAGAGGCTCCGTATCTGAATGCATTCTAAACAAAACAGATGAACTGATAGCAGATATAGAAATTAATAAGTACCATCTGATAGGCCATATCCAGGAGAATCCCCGGGAAAAAGGGGACGTATAGTTACCCAAAAATAAATTGACCGTCTCCAGTCAGCGACCTAGGACTAGATGACATAAATGTAGCATTAGAAGTAAGACAGAGAGCACAGGGACACTTTTTTTTCCCCTCACAAAGCATTGTGCCAGAGTTGGTGACTGAAGCAGGGACCATGTTAACAATTAATAAGTGGTTAGATAGGTGGGTGAGAGGAAAGGGAAATAAATGAACTGGATACAGATGAGATACAAAATATTTGGACCGACTTGCTGCCGCTGTAATTTTGATATAATTCTTAAATCCTTTGAGAGCTTGGATTACTTTGGATGGATGGATGACTAGCCTGGGATGGATCTGTCGCTTCTCCCATTGTGTCCCAGGTGCTGGCTGATCCTGTAGAATACGGATTAACGGTTATAAGAAATATAAGAACAGACTGTAAAAGCTGTTATTGCTATGTTAAAAGGAATAAATAAACACAAGTAAACGTGGGTCCCCTAGAGGCAGAAACAAAGACATTTCATTGGGGAACAAGGAAATAGCAATGATTTTAATTTTTTAGCTGTCTTCACAGAAGACAACAAATCTCACACTGGAAACTTTCTAATGAGTGAGAGAAACTGGAGCTGAACACTGACAAATTCCCTAGAATCACAGAATTGTTACAGTGTAGAAGGAGGCCATTTGGCCCATTTTGTCTGCACCAGCTCTCCAACCGAACATCGTGACCTAATGCCATTCCCCTGCCTTTTCCCGTACACCTGCACATTGTCCCGATTCGAGTAATCATCTAATGCCTCCTTGAACGTTTTTACGCTGACGTTTCACTCTGGACTTCCATAAGAAAGTCCTGAGCGATTCTCCTACCTGCAGGGGGCATGCAGGGCCCCGGAGTGCTTCTTGCAGCTCTGACTGCGGATACGGGACCCCGCACTTCCAGTCAGGCGTCCACACATGCGCACGGTGGCAGCCTCCAGTGGCCGTGCCATGTAACATGGCGGACCTGCACCGCAGACCGTCATCAGAAATGTAGGCCTCCCCGAGATTGCGTGTGCCGCGGATCTGTGCCACCCGATTGCTTCCCTGGCCATCCATGAGGCCCCCTCCCTGTGATCAATCCCCCCCCCCCCCCCCCCCCGCAATCAGGGCGCCGCGGACTGAATCCGCAGCCTTCACTCAAGGTTCCCGATGGCTGATACGTGGTTAGAACCACGCCGTCGGGAACTTGGCCAGTTTTGCGCGGAGAATCGCAGGGAGGGGGGGTTATCTCTATCAATGGCCCCCTACCCCGTAGATCGCGTGCAAGCAACTCTTCAGCGGCGCCGGTCCCGATTTCCGGGTAAACGGCAATTCTCCGCCCTGGGCCGAAATCGCGCTTTTGCTGCAGAGGCTGGGAGAATCCAGCCCAGTCACTATTAGATCCTGTGGAGAATTCAGGAGAAACCTCTTTGCCCAGTGAGGTAGCTAGACTATGAAACTCACTACCACAAGGCGTAGTTGAGATGGAAAGCATTTAAAGGGAATCTGGATGAAACACATGAGAACGACACCAAAAAGATGGTATGTTGATGGGGAAAAGAATGAGAGGAGGCTGATGTGGATTACAAACACCAGCATGGACCTCTCGGCCTTAATATCCTGATTGTGTGCTGCAAATTTATGTCTGTTAAATAAAGTGGCCATCTTGCTGGTGCCTCCATTTCACACGGAATGTAATGCACATTCCCCTCAGGAAATATTGGATGTGTCATTTTATACACTGGAGCCCTGCAAACTGTCTGATTTGGCAGATGTCCCTTGCAGTGGTTTGGAAGAATCAAATTGCATAAAAGTTTAGTGCTGTGGCAGTCCTTACTGCTATCAGAACAGTTGGAAACATAACTCTAACTGGCAGGATCTCGGAATATTAATTGGCGCAGGAATAATGCTTTTGCTCCCATTGCAGCTAAACTTGCTATCTCCTCACGAACTCTGTCATCGAAATAATCCAATGTTACAGGAACCCCCAAAGCAATTCTCATTCTCAGCACTGTGCTGCAAGCTGAATTGCAGCATAAGCTGACAATGCTGCAGTAAAATGTTGTTATTGACAATCCAAACATTTAAAAATGGTGCACGACACAGCAACAAGAGTAAAAGGAAAGGAAAAGAATGCAACCAAAGATCAGTGCTCAGTGAAGAGAAAAGGACAAGAGGAAACCTTTGCAATAGCAACTTGGTTTTAAGAATCCAACTTCAGTTTACCTGTGTTGCTCGTTTTGGGTGAGTGTGTTTAACACTCACTTGGCTCTGTTTCACGTTCTAAGCTCTGGAGTCGCCAGGTGCCGTAAAGACACCGTCACAAGTATCAAGGTCAAGTTCAAAGCAATAAAGCTGTACACCAATTAGTAAGTCCAAAACAATTAGAGTTTATTATAACACAATTATAATAACACTCATGCACACGCTAAAGACTAACTTACTTCTACCACTAAACGACTAATACTTATCTAAGAAGGAACTCTGAGGTCAGGGAACAAGGCCTTTGTTCTGGTCTGGTCTGCAGGCTTCGGATCACAATCAGTCGGCAAGGGTGTAAGTAATGCGATCGTCGTCAGGCGCTTGCGTATTTGCGGCTTCAGTTCAATCGGCTGATGGAGAAGACAGGGGCTCGAGGCTGGATTCAGAAGCCGGAATCAGGAGAAAGAATCAGAAGACTGAACCATGCGTGGGACCTCTCTTTTATAGGTCCCAGGGGTCCGCGCCCCTTGGGGCGGGCTTCCTCACCTGCTGGGGATCGATTGGGCCTCTTCCCAATCGATATGGTTTGCACCCCCCAATCCTAGGGCCGTTCCTTGATGGCTGGGGCGGTTCTTAGGACTCATTGTCCTGGGCTTCTCTGGCTCCATCGTGTCTGGGCTGCTATTAAAAGTATCAATTGATACTTAATTGTATCCATTGTACCTGGGACTGCCCGGTATCACCTCATTACTATGTTAACGGCTTTCCCATTTACAGCGCTGCCTGATCTCTGCAGCTGCCAGGAAACTGGTTTCTGCAATTGTTTCAATGCATAATTGCTTCTGCAAGCTGTTTGCTCTTTAACATGTCCGTTTACCCTGCACTCTTTGCAGTCTTCCATTTTGTGTCTGTTTGTGGCCATCTTAGGTGGCTACACCTGAATGCCAGTATGCATTTAAGACGGTGTAAGAGTTGGGTGAGAACTTGGCAAGAGAATGTGAAATTTGTCATGGGACATTATTTGCCTGTGCTAGCCACCCAGCTCCTCCATTTGCCCTCGCAGTTTGGAGCAAAATAAGTAATGACAAAATAAGTAGCACTGGGTCTAGCCATTACTTCCACCACATGCTCTGACTACACTGCCAGTGGCGCCAAGTGACCCTACTGCCAACAATTTCTTTACTAGAATGTCATTTCAGCATGTTTCTGAGAATATTTCTAATAATAGTCCATCACGATGCACAAATCAAGCAAGTCAAGTTTGCTGAAGCTGTCAATCCCTATTGTGACACAACACCCGTCCTTTGGCAGCATTCCTCCAAAGTCTCAGGTGTCATAGGCAGCAGCACATGCCGAACATGCATGCAGATTTTTGCAACAGGAAATGGTACTGTTGTGATACTCTGGGCAAGTGCGGGGTCAATTCCATCCCCACTTTACCCGGAGTCGCAACACAATTGAAATTAACGATTAATTCTGAGAAAATACCCAGCTTTCGGCTGTCCAATAACTATAGTCACCAAGTTTGTAAATTTAAACACAATTAAGTTTTATTAATAACAATGACTATAATTTAATAGGCAGCAAATACAACTGGTTAACTATTATCTAATCCCTAACCGCTCTCTTTCACTCGCCCCACCCTCTAGACACACGCACAAGGCAGACAAACATAGAGGGGAAAGAGGGGTGTAAAGGAAAATAATAAGAAAAATAAACAGGATCAAAGATTCTGTTTCAGATGGATGTCTTACAGTACATGTTATAGTCTAGAGCCTTCAGCTGGGTGAGGTATTTGCCTTCAGCCTGTAATGGTTTTCACAATAGATTAATCAGAATCTCAAGATCTGTCTGCAGATTCAGAAACAGCAGGCAGGAAGTGTTTTTGCAGAATGTGAGAGAGAGCAACTCGCAGCTTCTTCTCTTTGCATCCAGGAGAGTTCTGTCTCCTTCCTGGAACCCCTGAAAACCTCCCTGTTGATAGAAGCCAATCATTGTCTGTTTCCGGGCAGAATGTGGTCTTCGCCCAATCCATTGGCCACCAGCCAACCAATTGAACTGAATCCCTCCGATCTCCCAGGTGTCAGAAAGTCTGAGTTCTTCTGTTCAAAATCTAAATCTTCAGAGCACAGTGTACTATTTTGTAACTTTTGAGTTTCTCAATTCCTCTGCTCGACTTAAAGGTACATGTCCATTAAAGATCCATGGATCGAAAATTATAACAACAAAGTAAAATAAATGGGAAGTAAGGGAATCAACAGGATGGGTCCTTACAGTACCATTTGTCATTTTCAGCTTAATTCAGATCACAGAAGGTTAAGACTTTCTTGCTTGGCAGCTACCACAATCCTTTCATTTTGAGACAGACCAATTCACGATTCATTGCTTCCTCAGTGCCAGGATGGTATATACCTCCTGGCTCCAGCATTCCTCCAGGATCCACTCCAACAGCCAAGATATTGAGGGCAGCAAATGTCACTAGGTTCAACTTCTTGGACAGATCATTCTAGAATTGGCCACGTACTCCAATTCAATGCAGTGCTGCACACATTCATCATGGACTCCTCCAAACAAGCCACCATCTGCACCACATTTGGAATATTGAGTGGGATTTTTCCATGGCCTCCACCCGACAGGTTCAATGGTGAGCGGCATGAAACATATTTGCATCCCGCTAATGGGAGGCGGTGGCATAGTGGTATTGTCACTGGACTAGTAAACCAGAGACCCAGAGTAATGCTATAGGGACCCAGATTCAAATCCCACCACTGCAGATGGTGAAATTTTAATTCAATAAAAATCTGGAATTATAAACCTAATGATGACCGTGAAACCTTTGCCGATTGTTGTAAAAACCGACCTGTTTCACCAATGTCCTTTAGGGAAGGGGATCTGCCATCCTTACCTGGTCTGGCCTACATGTGACTCTGGACCCACAGCAATGTGGTTCACTCTTAACTGCCCCCTCAAGGGCAATAAGGGATGGGCAATAAATGCTGGTACAGCCTGCGACGCCCATGATCCATGAACGAATGAAAAAAAAATAATGGGATGCGGAGGAAGGATCAATTCTCCATGATGCCAGCAGGAAAACATGCTTGTCCAGAACATGTCAGAACAATGTGGCGTGCAGAAGTGAGAACTCACCTGAACAATGCCTGCATCTGCCTCCAGAGATCGGAATGGAGGCCGCAGGCAACCCTGGACCCCGGAACACCACAGCATCTAATGGTCGATCTTCCAGATTTGGTGTCATCGAGGAGGTCCAGCTTCCAGCCTCAGAATAGCTCTGGAGTTCCATCTTCTTTCTTCAGGAGATCGATCTTCTTTCTTCAACGGTGGGTCAGTAATGTTGGGTGCCTTCTCACTATGGCAGCTGGATATGATGGTGGGACCTGCACCATTATGCCTGCCCCAGAATCTGGTGCTAAACCCCTAGGTGCACAATTAATGAGGTCAATGCTGGAAGATATGGCATGGTTTCCCGCCAGCCTCTGCAGCGTGCCCGGCTCTGCCACGGGATTTAGTCTCAGGTGGGAGAATTATAATAATAATAATAATCACTTATTGTCACAATTAGGCTTCAAATGAAGTTACTGTGAAAAGCCCCTAGTCGCCACATTGCGGTGTCTGTTCGGGGAGGCTGGAACGGGAATTGAACCCGTGTTGCTGGTCTTGTTCTGCATTACAAGCCAGCTGTCTTAGCCCACTGTGCTAAACCAGCCCCTAATTCTACCCATTACTCCCATCTCTAAATATTAGCTGCTCTACAAGTAGTCCTCTTTAAAAATCAAGTCCCATAAGATGTGAATATTAAGGCCTTTCAATTGAGGATGAATATCTAGATAGGGCACGTGATTGGTGCAGGGTTGGAGGGCCGAAGGGCCTGTTCTGTGCTGTACTGTTCTTTGTTCTTTCTTTTGTTCTATCTTCTGACAATAATGTCTGTTGCCTCATCTTCCATCTCCATTTTCTCTTGTGTGTCACTCTGGGCAATTCCTCAGGCTCACTAACTCTCTGGTGGCTGTCTTTGGGCGAGTGCTTGCAGACAAAAACATTAAACAGAATGTTAAATTAACCCTTTAATCTATGTCCAAATCATTTGTATATTGGTTGATCTCCATTACAATCGCCGGGGGCCGCGTGAATCCCGCCCCTGCCGTCTCCCGAAGTCTCCGGCACCAGAGATTCGGCAGGGGCGGGAATCGCACTGCGCCTGTCGGCGGCCCCCCCCCCCCCGGCGATTCTCCGGCCCGCGATGGGCTGAAGTCCCGCCACTGTACTGCCGGTCCTGCCAGCGTGAATCAAACCACCCACCTTGCCGGCGGGACCAGGCGGGCTCCGGGGTCCTGGGGAGGGCGCTGGGTGATCTGGCCCCGGGGGGGGGGGGGCACGATGGTCTGGCCCGCGATCGGGGCCCACCGATTGGCTGGCGGGCCTGTGCCGTGGGGGCACTCTTTTTCTTCCGTGTTCGCCATAATCTTCACGGACACAGAAGTGACCCCCTCCCCTGCGCATGCGCGGGGATGATGTCTGACGCTCCGGCTGGCGTGGCACCAAAGGCCATTCCCGCCGGCCGGCGGGGCATCAACCACTCCGGCGCGGGCCTAGCCCCTCAATGTGAGGGCTCGGCCCCTAAAGGTGCGGAGACTTCCGCACCGCGGCCCGACGCCGGAATGTGGTCCACGCCACTCCATCCCGCCGGGACCCCCCGCCCCGCTGGGCCGGGGAGAATCCCGGCCAATGTTTTAAATTTCTCCTTTTCTCATATTTGTTTGCATTCCGGTTTACTATTTAACTCAATCTCATTCTTCTTGCGTGGCTCATTCCATTTCAAAATAATTGTTTGTGCAAAATTAGGTTGCATTTGGCTGTAAACCAATTAATACGTCCAGCCTCCTCACGGTGCTGAGGACCCCGGTTCGTTCCCAGCCCAGGGTCACTGTCCGTGTGGGGTTTGCACATTCTTCCCACGTCTGCGTGGGTTTCAACCCCACAACCCAAAATTATGTGGAGGGTAGGTGAATTGGCCACGCTAAATTGCCCCTTAATTGGAAGAAAACATTGGGTACTCTAAATTTAAAAAAGAAATACATCCAGCTTCAGTAAAAAAATAAGAGGGAAAATCAAAGCAAACAGAGGCATGGGAAGGAGAAGAAGGAATTGGGAGCGCTGCAAAGTTCAGAACATAAGTGGGGCCATAGACTGAGGTGAGAGAAATGTGCAGGATTTGTGAGAGGTCTGGGGTTGAGGGTGGAACAGTGCCTTGAAGGGAAGATGAGAGCCCAGTTCATTCAGAAGTGAGAAGGGACCACACGAGGGCTGTGAATTGAGAGAACAGGTTGGGCTGTAATCGGGTATTATTTTGGCAGTTGTGAGGTGGAAGAGAGAAGAGATGTCTAGGGCCCAGGGTCACAATCTTTTGTCTGATTGCTTGGCTGTGTCACATCAATCTTGTGTCCATTACATCGGCATGGCAATAGAGGCTGAGCTTGGTGATAGTTTGTGGAAATTGTAGTACATTTGTTCGGCTTGGAACATCCGCCTCAGTTTGCTGGGGAGTCAGGTGACCTGAGACCATGAGTGTTCCTGAGAACTGATGGTGTGATCAGACATGTACATTGAGGGGCAGCACGGTGGCTCAGTGGTTAGCATTGCTGCCTACGGTGCTGAGGACCCGGGTTCGAATCCCGGCCCTGGGTCACTGTCCATGTGGAGTTTGCACATTCTCCCCATGTCTGCATGGGTTTTGCCCCCACAACCCAAAAAATGTGCAGGATAGGTGGATTGGCCATGCTAAATTGCCCATTAATTGGAAAAAATAATTGGCTACTCTAAATTTAAAAAAAAGACATGTACATTGAGAAGTGGGTGAATTTGTGTTCAATTTGGTAATTGTGTCTAAAGTAGAAATTCTAGCTATAAAATCAATGTACTTAAACCAATGTTGGTGGTCTCACCAGCCACCCTGGCAAAGGGTTTCAGATTTTGTAAAAAGCTACCAGCATTTCTTTCTGTGCACAATCCTGCATTTGCTGAAATCTCCCTGACCAATTACAGATAATGAAACCAGTGTAACTTGCTGACATTTTTAACCAGTGTTAAGGACCCTGAATCCATCAGTACAAGGGGGCAGTGCAAATTTTCTTGAAGCGAGTAACTAAACTGCAACTTTTTGGAGGAAAATTGAGGTTTGGAAAATTAATAATCTTTATTATTGTCACAACTAGGCTTACATTAACACTGCAATTAAGTTATTGTGAAAATCCCCTCGTCGCCACACTCTGGCGCCTGTTCGGGTACACTGAGGGAGAATTCAGAATGTCCAATTCACCTAACAAGACTTTTGGGACTTGTGGGAGGAAAGCAGAGGGCCTGGACGAAACCCAAATTAGACTGAGCAATAGAGTTTCAGATACGTTCTCACCACTGATAGTTTCTAGTTGCAAACACAATAACAGTTTGCTGTGTGCAAGAAGGGATCAGTTCTCACCTTACCAGGGTGGCAGTGTTTATTTTGAAAATATAGCACAGAGAAGTGCGATTGGGTTGGGGATTCGTTTTTAACATTTGCTGTGGCATCTTATCGCTTGAGTGGAAAAGTACTGTCTGAGAACAAACCATACTGTTCGTAATCACGCTGTCCTATTTGACCCTGAGTTCAGCTTCCAACTACACATCCCCTCCAACAACAAGGCCTCCTACTACCACCCCCATAACAATGAGCTCATTCTCTGCTGACACCCTCGTCTAGGACTTTATCACCTCCGAATTTGATTACCTCAACGTTCCCCTGGTTGATTTACACCCTCTGTAAACCTGAGCGTATTCAAAACTCTGCTGCCCCTTGCACCCTGTCGCATTTACCCATCATACCTATACACATTGACCCCTGGTCCAGCAGCACCTCGATTTTAAAATTCTTATCCTTCTTTCCAGATGGCTTTGGTTAAACATGGGCCGGGATTTTCCGAAGCCCTGGCTAAGTGTTGACGTCGGTGTAAACACCGGAGTGTTTCACACCGGAGTGTTTCACACTGGAGTGTTTCACACCGGAGTATTTCACACCAGAGTATTTCACACCGGAGTGTTTCACACCGGAGTATTTCACACCGGAGTATTTCACACCGGAGTGTTTCACACCGGAGTATTTCACACTGGAGTGTTTCACACCGGAGTATTTCACACCGGAGTGTTTCACACCGGAGTGTTTCACACCGGAGTATTTCACACCGGAGTGTTTCACGCCGGCGTCAACAGGCCTCTTGGTCCAGCGATTCAGTGACCCACAGGGGGCCAGCACACGCCGGAGTGCTCCACGCTGCTCCGGTGCCGATATGCGGGCCTGCACTGCTGGCACGGGTGTCCATTTCCGCGGCGGCGCATGCGTGTGGTGGCCGGATGGAAGTAGGCCCCCTCCAGATCGCGCGCACCCGCCGATCGGTAGCCCCCGATCGCGGGCCTGGCCGTCGTGCAGGCTCCCCCCAGAGTCTGATCCCCCCCCGCCCCCTCCACCAGGACGGCCACCGCGGCCGCGGGTCCAAGCTCCCGCCGGTACCAGGTTGGAACCACGGCAGCGGAACTCGGCCGGTCAACCGCGGGCTGACGGTGTTGGAGCGGCGAGGCGGGAATTTCCGGCATCACCGGCGATTCTCTGACCCGGCGCGGGCTCAGAGAATCCAGGCCATGATTTTTCTTACACAAAGCTAGACTGACTCTTCCCAATTACCTTGAGTTTTTCTAATTGCCCAGCTATAACCTCCTTAATGATTGATTCTAACATGGCTTTGTGCTTTCAAGAAGAAACAACAATACAGCACCTGAACAGGCCCTTCGGCCCGCCAAGCCTGCACCGACCATGGTACCTGCCTAAACTCAAACCGTCTGCACTTATGGAATCCGTATCCTTCCATTCCCACCCTATTCATATATTCATCCAGATGCCCCTTAAATGCCGCTATCGTACCTGCTCCCACCACCTACCCAGACAGCGCATTCCACATATTTACCACCCTCTGTGTAAAAAAACTTGCCTCGCACATCTGTTCTAAACTTTTCCCCACGCACCTTTAACCTATGTCCCCTAGTACTTGACTCTCCTACCCTAGGAAGGAGCATCAGACTATCTACCCTGTCCATTGTAGCCATCTGGGATGGCCACTTACAAAGAAACATGGAGATTTGTAAAGACTCAAGGGAAATATGGCCAATACAAGATTCAGGCAGGCTGAGAGCCGAAATGTATATTTGTAAGCAGAGAACCAGACAGTATCGAAACCCCCAGCCGATTTGCATTCTAATGACCCATTTCCCTCAGACAAAGGACGGGTACTCAGGTATCCGATACAATTCCAGACACATCGGTGCCACTCCCTTTACTCAGGAAGCATAAACAGCAAGGCCAATGACCGCTTAGGACACGGCCAGCCATCAAGGCACCTGCCCCTTTATTGGCTCAGATCGAAGGCAGTGATCGAAGTCTGCCGAATTATTGGGTCCAAACCTAAGGACCGCTCAAAAGAGCACAAAACCCTCCAAGGATAAACAGAGACTGCCATGTGTTCGATCTCTTTTGTACCTGGCGCTCCGACAACGTCCACCTTCAACTGTAGCACCACGACCAGAAGCAAGTCCAAGTTCAACGCTCGCTACCAGACGGATGAGCCTCACTGAACCGCAGTTACTTCTTCAGACCCAGCAAATCCAGATTCGAACAAAGGCCACTGTTCCTCTGACCAAAGCCGGGTGCCTGAAGTTAAGTACAGTTTGTAAGTACAGGTGTAATTTAGCTCGTTGTGTTTATGTTGCATGTATAAGTTAATCTTGTCTGTAAATAAAGTATTGTTGAACTTGAACTAACTAACTGATTGTTGGCTCTTTGATCACCACCACTTGTGGTGGCATCATTTGATACCTGGCGACTCTGAAAGCAATATAATGTCAATATCTGGACAAAAGAAGGGCAAACTTGTTGACTGCCATATTTATAGCGAGTAAATACAACAACACCATGCCACTCCTAATCTTGTAGACCTCTATCAGGTCGCCTCTCATGTGGGGAGGGGAGGTAATGATGGTATGGAAAAGTTAAGACAGGACAGACTTAATGGAGAAGCTGACCTTTACCTGTCCTGTTTAATAGGTTTGTATGTATGCCATAATAGTGGCAGTATATGTGTAAATAGAGGTTATGCAGTTTTTGTTGAGAAGCAGGAAGATATTTGGCTGAACTTCCTTTCAGGAATTGAAATGAGTGAGTTGAATTGCTGTTCGACAGAAAGATTGGATTTGCATGGCCCTTCTGAATATGAGGTTCAAATCTATGCCCACTTACATTTTGGTAAATTTGTCAAATGTTTAGCCCAATTTCAGCAGAGAATGAGCTACGGTTCTGGAGGTGGTCGTAGGCAGACTTCTTGTTGGAGAGGATGTGTAGTCGGGAACTCAACTCCAGCTCAAACAAAATCATCGAATCAACAGTGCAGAAGGAGGTCACTCGACCCATCGAGTCCACACCGGCCCCGAAAGAGCCCCCTACCCAAGCCCGCACCTCCACCCTATCACTGCAACCCAGCAACTCCACCGAATCTTTGGACACTAATGGGCAATTTAGCATGGCCAATCCACCTAAACCTGCACATCTTTGGACTGTGGGAGGAAACCGGAGCACACGGAGGAAACCCACGCAGACGCGGGGAGAACGTGAAGACTCCGCACAGACAGTGACCCAAGCCGGGAATCGAACCCGGTTCCCTGGCGCTGTGAAGCAACAATGCTAGCCACTGTACTACCGTGCCGCAGGATGGCAAGATTTGAATATTTTAGATTTGCACCAGAAAGCACAACATAATCTCTGTCAACATGGATAAAAACCTTTCTTCTCTGCTATGTCAAAAATGGATCAGGGAAACCTGTCTGTGGTGGGGAAGGTTTTAGAATTTACCATTAAGGAGGTTATAACTGGATATTCAGCAACTCATGGTAATTGGCAGGAGTCAGTACAATTTTATGAAAGGGAAATCATGTTTAACCAATTTATTGGAATTCTTTGAAGGAGAAACATGTGCTGTGGATAAATGGCGGCTTGCAGATGTATTGTTCTTAGATTTCCAGAAGGCATTTGATAAGGTGCGGTATCAAAGGTTACTGGGGAAAATAGGAGCTCATGGTGCAGGGCGTAACATATTAGCATGAATAAAAGATTGGTTGGCCGGCAGAAAACAGAGTTGCATAAACGGGTCTTTTCCTGATTGGCAGAATGTGATGAATGGAGCCCAATAGAGGTCAGTGCTGGGGCCTCAACTTTTTACAAGTTGTATCAGTGACTTAGATGAGGGGAGTGAAGGCATTGTAACTAGATTTGCAGATGACACAAAGATAGGAAGGAAAGTATGTTGTGAAGAAGACATAAGGAAGTTGCAGGTGGATATTGAAAGGTTGAGAAGGTTCTGACGGTTGGAGTATAATGTGGATAAATGTGAAGTTGTTCACTTTGGAAGGAAGAATAAAAAAGCTCAGTATTACTTAAATAGAGAATGACTGCAGAATTCCAAGGTGCAGAGTGATCTAGCTGTTCTAATGCGTGATCCACAAGAAATTAGTATGCATGTAATCAAGCAGGCTAATGAAAGTAGGCAGACAACTGAGATCCGTGGAAACTTCCCTCAAGAATGTTATGGAAATAGGATTAATACCAATGTACACTCAGCCCAATCTCCACACATCAATTAATCTTATGTTGTTCTACAGTTTGAGCAAATTACAGCTATACTGATTCCTATTACTATTTTTTCCAACTTCCTCTCCTCCTGTCTTGACACCTGTCTAATTTGCTCAGGATATGCCTGGATGGTTCGTGTTGATTGGTCAACTATAATAGTGCATTATAACCACTCCTGGTCATATTCTCATTTGTCACCTGCCATAGTTCACGCTGGTTAAGTGAATTTAAAGAAACAAATCTCTTTGGCAAATTGAACATAGAACATAGAACAGTACAGCACTGTACAGGCCCTTCGGCCCACGATGTTGTGCTGACCATTTATCCTAATCTAACATCAACCCCACAACCCAAAGATGTGCAGGTTAGGTGGATTGGCCATGCTAAATTGCCCCTTAAATGGAAAAAATGAATTGGGTACTCTAAATTCATTTTAAAAAAGTAAGAGTCGAGCCACCACCATTTCATAATCAATGACACAACTATATCAAATCCACATCAACAACATCCTGGCGTAACCATTGACCAAAATCTTAGTTGAAGCAGCCACATAAATTCTGTGGTTACAAGAGCAGCCCACTTGTTTCCTCCACCATAAACATTTCCTCTGCCCACCACTACGCCGTGTGCCTGCAGAATGTAATCCCGACACAGTGCATGGCAGCAACTTGCCAAGGCTCCTTTGACAGCATCTTGCAAACCCACAACCCTGAGTACTTAGAAGGGCAAGGGCATCAGCTACATGGGGTCACCAGCATATGCGTGTCCTTCTCCAAGTCACAGATTGCCGTGGCTTGGAACTATATTGGGCTGTGACTTCCTTGGAGTAGCAATCAATGTCGATTGCCAATCTGTGCCCAATAACTTACTTGATTTTTCTTCCGATCCTATCTTGCCCGACCTTCTGACTCAGGTCAGGCAAGAACCAGGCTATTTAGCGCATCCCCCAGTCGAAGTCCAACTCAGTCAAAGGAGGATATGCCCCCTTTTTTACGACACTGGCTGCCATAAACATTAAAGGTCCCATTGTAATTTAAAGCTCCTTGATAGGCCAGATAGAAGGTAAATGTCTAAGATAAATGGATAGGATTTGTGGTATGGCAGTGGGATCAGAGTTTGGGAGGTTGGGGAGGAATCGCAGGTCATTGGCAGGGATTGGAGGTCACAGCGTATTGGGGGAGGTCGAGCCACAGAGGTGGGGAGGTCGGGCCTCGGATGGGTATGGGGCGGAGGAGTGTGGGGGTCGGGTTCAGGGGAGTGGCATTAGGAGAGGTGGTTGGGTTTTGGGGAAGAGTGGGGTTGGCCTTGGCCCGCAAGAGAGGAGAGGGAGACATGTCTAGCAAGAGGGTGTTTCGGTTGGGGGGATCAATCGGATTAGCTGGTGGGGGCGGGGAATGGGTTCGGGGAGGGTCAGACCTCGGGTCAGGTCTGTTCAGCCCTGGGGTGGGGTAAGGTGTCATACAGATGAGAGGCATCCTGTGGCGATGGGGATAGTCAAGGGATGGGGGGCATATCAGGGTGTGGGGAGGGGAGAGTCTCCTCGGGTTTTGGGGATGTGGAGAGGAGTTACATTGGGGGGGGGGGGGGGCACGGTCTCGGTCTTATAATTAAATCACTTTTTCCGATCGTACCCAGGGCAAGGCAATTGCCATGAAAATCTTACCTGTGAAATTTCGAGAGGGGTTCCCCAGCATGTCTTTGGGGTAACCTCCCCCAGCAACGTCTTTGGGGTAACCCCCCCCCCCCCCACCCCCAAATGTGACGCTGGGGAGCTTAGAGGTTACGGCCCGCAAATTTCCTTAATTTTCGCTGTGTCAAAGTTACAGAATTCTCTACCAAACAACACCGTGAGCTTGCCTACACCATATGGGCTGCAGTGTTTGAAAAAGGCAGCACACCATCACCGTCTCTAGGGCAACTAGGCAGAAACGGCCCTAGGGTTGCTGGCGCCCCGGGCAAGCTGAACTTCGGCGCCCTTCGGGGGGGGGACTCCGTTCACTGGGGGGGGGGGCTCCGTTCACGGGGGGGGGGGGGGCTCCGTTCGCCCGGGGGGGGGGGGGGGGGGGCGTCGGAGTGACCTGGTACATGATCGGGACCCACCGATCGGCGGGCCGGTCTCTCTGTCGGCAGGCCTCCTTTCTTCCACCGGCGAGCCTGGATCCATCCGCCATGTTTGTGCGGGGCGGCCACCGCGCATGCGCTGGTTGGCATCGGCCCAACTGCGCATGCGCCGGGTCTCTGACTCCGGTCACACACTCCTTGATGGCGCCCCCAGCACATGGCGCCCCGGGCGACTGCCCGAGTTGCCGGTACCTTGAGCCGGCCCTGCAACTAGGGATAAGCAGTGAATGTTGACTTTGCCAGTGCTAGGGCAGCACGGTGGCGCAGTGGGTTAGCCCTGCGGCCTCACGGCGCTGAGGTCCCAGGTTCGATCCCGGCTCTGGGTCACTGCCCGTGTGGAGTTTGCATATTCTCCCCGTGTTTGCGTGGCTTTCGCCCCCACAACCCAAAAATGTGCAAGCTAGGTGGATTGGCCACTCTAAATTGCCCCTTAATTGGAAAAATTTTTGGGTACACTAAATTTAAAAAAAGACTTGGCCAGTGCTTTCCACATCCCTTATATGAACAGGAAGAAATTGTAAACACAGAACAAATGTTGCGCAAAGGTAGCAGACAAGCTCCACCTAGTGGCCCTTGTGTACGAGAGTGTAAATGTGGCATTACATTTTGTATCATTGTCTAAATGTTCCTTTTGATATACTGTGGTTTTACCCACGACCACATCGCTGCTACATTTGTAGTTAGAATATGAGGTGGATTTTTGAACTGTCAGATCCTCAGTACAAATAAATTGGCCAATTTTTCCATTAGCAAAGTCCAAACAGACAGAACCGAACTTAAATTGATGTTGTCACAAGATAAATTTAATAATGTTTGGAGAGAATCGGTTCACTCAATTCCCAGCTTGGCAATATAAATCAGGTCCATGATGCATCTACAAGACGGATGGTGGTGAATTGGAATAAATAATGCACAAGGCAGTTTATTAATCTTTTGTTCCAATGTATTTAATGTTTAGCAATGAAGCTACTCTTAACAAAATCTAAATAGATAATGAAAATGAACATGGATCTACTTGTGTAAATGTTACAGGATGTATTGGACAGAGATAGCAGAATCCATGAGTTTGGATGAATAATATTAAAAGTTAGTATTAGTGCAGCAGTGATCCCTCTAATTGCACAATAAGGTTTATTTTGTTCGTGACATAAGAAGTATTCTGAAATAAATTGAAAATCGTTGAATAATAAAGATTGGAAGTAGATTTGGGACACCATCTCTCAATATTATTTTTAAAAATAAATTTAGAGTACCTAATTAATTTTTTCCAATTAAGGGGCAAATTAGCGTGGCCAATCCACCTACCCTGCACATCTTTGGGTTGTGGGGATGAAACCCATGCAAACACGGGGAGAATGTGCAAACTCCACATAGACAGTGACCCAGAGCCGGGATCGAACTTGGGACCTTGGCGGCATAAGGCAGCAGTGCTAACCACTGCACCATCGTGCTGCCCAACTCTCAATATTATTTAATGTTCTATGACTAAATAGGGAATGGTAGCATGATGGTTATGTTGTTAGGATTAGCCTAATGATCCAGAGATTATAAGGTCAAAGCTGATGAGCTGCCTCAAGGATGCCTGTTTCAACAGTTAGCTGGTTGACTGACCAACTGAATGTTACTGAGGCCTGGCTGTTAATGTGGGCCGTGGCTCTCGCTGTGCTTCCTGGCAGGCAGCCTGGGCATCCAAGTGTTGTCCCGCCCTGGAGTTCAAATTTCCCTTCATGTTTCTGTTCGTTTTGCACAGCAATATGTAAGCGGTAAGTAAGGCAGAGATGACACAACACAGCTGAGAGTGCACGAAAGAACACAGTGTCCTTGACATTAAATACTGCCTTATCAGAACATAAATAACACCCTATAAAGTGGAATACACAGTGAGAATTGGAATCTTAACTATTATTTAATGAGTGAATATAGATACAGAGGGTGCTATTTCCTGTGATTATGTAATGAACAAATGGCTGCTATCAGTGTTGGTTAAAACATCAGGTACTGGTTCAAAATCACTTAAGATCCAGTCGTGATAAAATATCTGAAATTAAAAGTCTAATGATGACCATGAAATCATTGTCAATTGTCGTAAAAACTCACCTGGTTCACTAATGTCCTTTAGGGAAGGAAATCTGCTGTCCTTACCTGGTCTGACTCCAGACCCACAGCAATGTGGTTGACTCTTAAATGCCCTCTGAAATGGTCGAGCAAGCCACTCAGTTGGATTCAACCTCTACGAAAACACATAAAAGGAATGACCCCAGAACCTACAATGGCAAACCCAGCCCTGTGGATCCTGAAAGATCATCCTTACTAATATCTGGGGGCTTGTGCCAAAGTTGGGAGAGTTGTCCCACAGACTAGTTAAGCAACAACCTGACATAGTCACACTCACAGAATCACACCTTACAGACAATGTCCCAGGTACCACCATTACCGCTCCTGGGTATGTCCTGTCTCACCGGCAGGACAGACCGGTGGTGGCACAGTGGTATACAGTCGGGAGGGGGTTGCTCTGGGAATCCTCAACGTCGACTCTGGATTCCATGAAGTCTCATGGCTTCAGGTTAAACATGGCTAAGGAAACCTCCTGCTGATTACCACATACCAGCTACCATCAGCTGATGGATCAGTATTCCTCCTTGTTGAACACCACTTGGAGGAAGCATTGAGGGTGGCAAGGGTGCAGATTATGCTCTGGGTGGTTGTCCATCACCAAAGGTGTCTCGGTAGCACCACCGCAGATTGGGCTGGCTGGATCTTAAAGGACATAGACTGGGACTCCAGCAGCTGGTGAGGGAACCAATAAGACCTCATCCTCACCAACTTGTCTCCTGCAGATGCATCTGTCCATGACAGTTTCGGAAGAAATGACCACCACATAGTCCTTGTGGAGACAAAGTCCCGTCTCCTCATTGAGGATACCCTCCATTCTGTTGTGTGACACCACCACCATGCTAAATGGGACAGACTTCAAACAGATCTAGTAATTCAAGACTGGGCATCCATGAGGCGCTGTGGTCCATCAACAGCAGAAGAATTGTATTCAACCACAATTTTCAACCTCATGACCCGGCATATCCCCCACTCCACCATTACCACTCAGCCAGGGGATCAGCCCTGATCAATGCAGAGTGCAGGAGAGCATGCCAGGAGCAACATCAGGCATACCAAAAAATGAGCTGTCAACCTTGTGCATCTACAACGCAGGACTACTTGTGTGCCAAACTAATAAGCAGCAAGTAATAGACAGAGCTAAGCGATTCCACAATGAACGCATCAGATCTAAGCTATGTAGTTCAGCCACATCCACCCATGAATGGTGGTGGACAATTAAACAACTCTTGGAGTAGGAGGCCCCACAAATAACCCCATCCTCAATGATGGGGGAGCCCAGCATATATGTGCAAAAGACAAGGCTGAGACATTCACAACCATCTTCAGCCAGAAATGCCGAGTGGATGATCCATCTTGGTCTCCTCCAGAGGTCCCCAGCATCGCAGATGTCAGTCTTCAACCAATACGACTCACTCCATGTGATATCAGGAAACGGCTGAAGGCACTGCATTCTGCAAAGACTATGGGCTCTGACAATATCGCAGCAATAGTACTGAAGACTTGTCCTGCAGAACTTGCCGCACCCCTAGCCAAGCTGATCCAGTACAGCTACAACACTGGCATCTATTCAGCAATGTGGAAAATTGCCCAGGTGTGTCTTGTACACAAGAAAAAGGACAAATCCAACCCAACCAATTAGCGCTCTATCAGTCTACACTCCATCATCAGCAAAGTGATAGAAGAAGTCATCAACAGTGCTTTCAAGCGGCACATACTCAGTAATAACCTGCTCACGGAAGCTCAGTTTGGGTTCCGCCAGGGTCACTCAGCTCCTGACCTCATTATTGCTTTGGTTCAAACATGGACAAATAAGCTGAATGCCAGAGGTGAGGTGAGAGTGACTGCCCTTGACATCAAGACAGCATTTGACCGAGTGTGGCATCAAGGAGCCCTAGCAAAATTGGAGTCAATGGAAATCAGGGGGAAAACTCTCCTCTGGTTGTAGTCATACCTGGCACAAAGGAAGATGGTTGTGGTTGTTGGAGGTCAATCATCTCAGCTCCAGGACATCACGGCAGGAGTTCCTCAGGGTAGTGTCCTAGGCCCAACCATCTTCAGCTGTTTCATCAATGACTTCCCTTCTATCATAAGGTCAGAAGTGGGGATGTTTGCAGATGACTGCACAACATTCAGCATCACTCACGACTCCTCAGATAACGAAGCAGTCCATGTACAAATGCAGCAAGATCTGGACAAGATCCAGGCTTGGGCTGACAAGTGGCAAGTTACATTTGAGCCATATGAGTGCCAGGCAATGACCATCTCCTACAAGAGAGGATTTAACCATCGCCTCTTGACATTCAATGGCATTATCATTGCTGAACCCCCCACAATCAACATCCTGTTGGTTACCATTGATCAGAAACTGAACTGGACTGGCCATATTAATACTGTGGCTACCAGGGCAGGTCATAGGCTAGGAATCCTACGGCAAGTAACTCACCTCCTGACCCCCCAAAGCCTGTCCACCATCGAAAAGGCACAAGTCAGGAGTGTAATTGAATACTCTCCACTTGCCTGGATGAGTGCAGCTCCAACAACACTTAAGAAGCTTAACACCACCCAGAACAAAGCAGCTTGGTTGATTGCTACCCCTTCCACAGACATTCAAACCCTCCACCACCGATGAACAGTGGCAGCCATGTGTACCATCTACAAGATGCACTCGCTTCCTTAACACCACCTTTCAAACCCACGCCGCTACCATCTAGAAAGACAAGAGCAGCAGATACCTGGGAACCCCAGCACCTGGAGGTTCCCCTCTAAGTCACTCATCACCCTTTTTTAAAAAATATATCGCCGTTCCTTCACTATCACTGGGGCAAAATCCTAGAACTCCTTCCCTAACAGTACTGTGGGTGTACCTTCACCCCAGGGAGTGCAGCGGTTCAAGAAAGCAGCTCACCACCACCTTCTGACAGGCAACTAAAGATGGGCAATAAATGCTGGCCTAACCAGCGACGCCCACATCCTGTAAATGAATTAAAAAAATTATTGAAAACAAACTGGACCTGTTCCCATATCCATTTTATAGAGAAACATATGCTGGAAGATTTTGCACGTGTAGTCATGTTTATTCCATGGGCTACAATTTTGTTGCCACGTTCGTTACCTGCGTTTATCAACTGTTTTTTTTTAGAAGTCCATTTATGCCACCAACTGCATTAACCTCATCAAAAAACTTAGTTAAACACAATTTGCCTTCAGTAAATCAGTGCTGGCTTTCCTTAATTATTTCATATTTGTCTACGCGACTGTTAAATTTGTCCCGAGATTGTCATTTCTAAAAGCTTTTCCGTCAAGGTTAATCTGAAAAACTGACTGGTCTGAACCTCTTTTTGAACAAGAGTGTGACATTTTTGTAGTTCTCTAGTCCTCTGCCACTACCCGTGTCTAAAGAAGGTTGGAAGATCGTGGCCAGTGCCGCTGCAATTTCCAACCTTACTTTCTTTAGCATCCACGAATACTGGTGACTTTAGCAACCTTTAAGCACAGACAGCCTTTTCAATACCTCTGATGCGACCACCAATTCACGTGAGACAGAGAGTTGAAGTGAACAGTGGCTTTAATCGACTAGAACAGTGCCTGCCTGCCACTACTCTGCTAGTGAGAGCTGCCTACAGGACAGCTGCTCTTTATACCTCCCCTAAAGGGGGCGGAGCACACAAGGGCACCAACATGATACATTCCGTGTAGTACAGTACAATGGTCCATAGGTGGAGCCCACATGGGCAACAGCGTGATACAATGTAATACAGTGGTGAATGGTTAGTACAATACGTTCACCACAACCTCCTCTTTATCAAATGTCAACATCCGGTGTCACAACCAGCTCCTCATTCACTATGCCTTTAGCAGCATCCTCTTCCTTTGGTTGTACAAATTAGGCTGCAGAATACTAATGATGAATTTAAATCAAACATTGCTGTGGTGGTGGTTAAGAGCAGTGTGTGCAATTTGCCATGCAGTCAGCTCTGCTGTCGGTGTCTTAACTTACCTCAAGTCTCATTCCCCTATCATCCCTTTGCTTGCTGACCCACTGCTCAAGTAAGGTTGATTTTAAAATTTTATCCTTGTTTTCAAATGCTTCATGGCCTTTCTATTTCTGTAATCTTCTCCAGCCCCACAACCCTCCAAGACACCAAAGTTCCATAATTCTGGCCTCTTAAGCATCCAATTTTAATTTATCCTGCATTGGTGGCCGTGCCTATGGTAGCCTAATCCCTAAGATCTGGAATTATGCCCCAACACATTTCCACCTCTTCCACTCACTTTCCTTCTTTAAGGCATTCCTTAAAATCTACCTCTTTGACCAAGCTTTTGGTCATCTGACCTAAAATCCCTGGGGTGATTCTCCAATATGGAGCCCAAGTAATCGCGCGTCATGAATGCCGTCGCGTTTCACAATGGCGCGCACCGGGCCCGGGTAAGACCGATTCTGGCCCCCAGAGGGGGCCAGCACTGCGCTGGAGCGGTTCACGCCGCTCCAGCTTCCTTTCCTGGCGCCAAATGGGCGCCGTGCCAACCCGTGCATGCGCAGTTGGGCCGCACCAACCTGCGCATGTGCGAGGGACTTCTTTAGCGCGCCGGCCCCGACTCAACATGGCGTGGGGGTTCAGGGGCCGGCCGCGCCAGAAAGTAGGCCGTGGGGGGGGGGGGGGGGAGAAAGGCCGGCCCACCAATCGGTGGGCCCCAATCGCGGGCCAGACCCCATTGGAGCCCCCCCCACAGGCCACCCCCTGACCGTTCGTGCAGAGTTCCCGCCGGCAGCGACCAGGGGGAACGGCGCCGGCGGGACTTTGTCGGATCCGCGCGGCCCATCTGGGCCGGAGAATCGGCGGCCCCGCCTATTCCAGTGGCCCGTGGCCGGCGCCGCGCCAAACCCGCCGGTGGAAATGGCGGCGATTCTCCGCACCTCCTACATCCATTGTAAGTCTTACGGGTGCCTGGTCAGCCCTCAACAAAGGTTAAGATACTGAGCCAGACATGTAACATTTTAAAGTTTTAAGACTGCGAAGAAAAGATTGATTGATTCCGGAGTGGTAATATATGAAATTGCGCTATGTTGTTTTATAAACAAAACTTTATTAAAACAAAACAAAAACAATTTTTACTCCACAGTTCTAACACTGACAGATTATGTGCAGTTTCTTAACTTTAACACGAGGTCCCATTAAACAACACTTGACATTAAAATACAGCTCTTGTTCCACTTGCTCATCCAGGCAAAGGCAGCACTTTCATTTCAGAAGCAATCTTTATTCTGTAGCTCATCGTTTTCAGCATCCTCTCTCTGTGGTAGTTTGCATGACCTGTTCCATGCTTACATCTTTAAACTAGCAGGCTTCATGACCTGACTGGCTGATCTCCAGTCTTCTCCTTCCAGGTTTCCTGAACTGTCTTCTTGACTGCCGATCTGCTTCTTCCTTTGTTCCCAAAAAGATTTCTCTCTTTCTCTCTAAGCTCTGCCCAGCCCTCCAAACAAAGCTTTTCTCCCCCGAGGTGGTCAAACTTGAATCTATTCTCGTTATTTGGCTGATAGCCCATTGTCATTGACACAAAAGTCCAGAGCGATGCCTTTCATATGCAACTACCTTCCATTGATAGGCCATTAGGTCGTCAGACTCTGTTAAAGGGATAATGGCTGGTCCTGTAGAAAAGTCCTGAAAGGAAATGGGTCTTTGGCGAATCACATTATGCATTCCCTGACGCGTTTAAATCTGAATAGGAGCATGTGGCTCAGCCAAGTATGGGCATATCCCTTTGAGTTTGGGCTAATGGCATTTTCCTTCAATCTGTTTAAACCTTTAAATTGTCTGCTTCATGTTTGGACCTCATTTCTGAATCCAAATTTCTAATATCTCCCTATCATGATAAAGCATATGTTAAAGCTCTTCTTCTGGTTTAAACAATGTAGAATGTAAGATTTACAGCAAGGCTTACTGGTGGTTTGATGGTCTACCATGTGGAAATGCAGGATTCCTCTCTTTTAACTTCTCTCCATCATGATTGCAACTCAGATCCTAATCGTTTCAGAGAGTGATCCTGCAAGTGTGAAATTTGAGTAAAGCAGCTCCATAGCCTTGTATGTTAAGAAGGTCTCACAAAAAGGTTCTGAGTCTCGTATGGTTGAACATTAAGTGTTGATTGCTAACTCATAGCTGTGTACATATATACAGGGTATAGCCCAAGCTCTGAGCTAACTCCACGCTTGCTTCTACACAGGTCTCTGTCCAGTGCCCAACTATTCCTCATCTCAGATCATGTATGTCTTCACATACAGTGTGGGCAGTTCTATTTCCCAGACCCACATTAACTCTTGCTATGTCAGACACTCTTCTACTTATTTTCATCTCCAAACACTGGATGTCCGTATAAACTGCAAATGGCTGCCATCTGTGTGCCATCTGACAATTAAGAAAATGTCCAAATTCTTCGCCAAATTTTTGAAAGCTGCTGTCAGCAAAATGTGGAAAAGCCTCAGCAGTTGAGGTAGGTTATGAAAACTCGTAAATGCATGCATTTTCCCCCCAGAGATTAACACTGGTACTAAGACTGGGTAAAGGTATGACTGCCAACTATTACCCACTTTGTGTTACATTGCGATCTGCAGCACGAGACTCCTCACCCGCGCATGCGTATGAGACACCGCCAAGGGACCGCTCTGACGCTAACCGACACCATGAGAATGCGCAGGCGCGTGGGTCTCTGCTGCCTGTCCGACCCTGGGAGTGCGCAGGCGCGCCTGAGGCTCAGCTGACTGGACGGGCCCCGGGAGTGCGCAGGCGCGTATGAGACTCAGCTGACTGGACGGGCCCCGGGAGTGCGCAGGCGCGTATGAGACTCAGCTGACTGGATAGGCCCCGGGAATGCGCAGGCGCGCCTGGCTCACCTGACTGGACGGGCCGCGGGAATGCGCAGGCGCGCAGAGCTCAGCTGACTGACTGGCCGACTCCCGGTACTTGGTCTCTGTCTCGAGCGATGTGAGGAGGATCGGGCCGGTTACAGGAGCAGCGGCCACCAGGAGCGGAGCGGAGCGGACTCCCTCTCAATCGGTACGTCTTCCCGATATCTGAAAGGTGGCGGCTGCCCTTGTGTGGCCGTGGTTGGGTTTGGCGGGCGGTGCTGTCAGTTAAACGGGGAGAACGATGGAGGAACCAGGCCCCGGGCCCCACTGGACACTGACTGACTTCCCCCAGTGAGGGGCCGGCTGGCAACCTGAGGCTGTCCTCTCCACTGTCACCGAGCTAGCCCCCCCCCCCGGGGGGCCCAACTGTGCAAACCTTCCCCGTCCCAAATTTAATGGAGGGTGCGACGTTTGGGGAAGTGCAAGTTGCCAGTTGAGCAATCGCTGGAATAGTCCATCTCCTCCAGCTGGCAAAATGGTCAGCTGCCCTCGTCGACTGTTGGGTGTTTTCTGAAAAGCAAATGCACCCAGGTTGGTGCATGTCTGCTCCTCTCTCTTGTGGAGCTTCGGGGAAGCCGCAGTGCGCGTGTGCATGCAGCAAGCACCCTGAGCTTGCAGTGTGCTGGCAATACTGTATACATTTGCTGGGAGCTGTTTGTTATGTGGATTCTGGTGCTCACATAATCAGTGACTTTTAAGAAGTGCTGGTTCCTTAGAAATGTAGCCATGTTATGTGCAAAGCCAGGACATTAATTTCGATCTAACTTTCGTTATAAAGGTGCTCATGTTGTATTGATTATGGACGTATTTTGTACTCCTTGTGTGTATGTTAGCATACTGCCATCTTACTGTTTATTATTGGTACTGTATTCATATTGCTTTCTTGGTTGAAAAACTTTCATAGTGACACCTTTTGTCTTTCTTCCTGAACTTAATGGTGCACAAGATAGATTTTTGTCTGTTCCTTTGTGAATTTGTTTCCTCGGATAGGTCACAAGCTTGTTGCCAGAGGCTTGTAGCTTGAGGGGTGCCACTCCGTATCAAGCATGGCTGACTAGGAGTGTCTCCCATTCTTACCACCTGCCATTGTGGTGTATGGAAGGTTTTGCAGGTTGATAGTCAACCTGTTGGCCATGTTATAAACGCAACAGGCAGAAAGTCTTGTTGCTTTCAGTTAGAAGATAACTTTTATTGTAAAACACAGTTCTGTCCAGTAAACATGTCACCAGAAAAATTAATTACATCATCAAACTGGTACTTCATGCACACCTTTGTCCAATTTAACATTTTTCAAAACTAACTTGTTTCCCACCCATTTCAGATTCTGCCATTGACTAATCATTTGGGATTGGTGAAGTATGCAGAAAGGTTGAAGATGTGATGAAGCAAGTGTTAGATTCATTCAGATTATGAATCTTTTTTTTATGTTCATTATTAAGTCTGTTTTGATGATCACTATAATGCAGTGATTATACATGTTCATTATTTCTGTAACCATACATTAAAAGGTATATCCATTTTCCCCTTTATTCAAAAACAGTGCACTTCTATTCTCCACTGAGGCCAATCTTATAACACACTGCTTTGTAACTTAATATCTCTTAACCCTGTTGAGTTTCATAGAGACAGCTTAAAATTGGCCCCTTTTTAACACCCCAGGCAGAGGAAATGGAATATCTACAGAAAGACTAATAAGATCCTTCATAAGTTTAAAATTTCCTTTTGGCCTTCTATGTTTCAGTGGAATGGTCCCAGTACCTTGAGTCTCTTCGACTAACTGTGGCTTCCCTCCCCAGCATCATTCTTGAATCCATGCTATATATTCTTCAATGTCCTTTCTTAATGTATCCAAAATTTCACACACTGCTCTTAACCACTGCCATAGCAATGTTTTATTTAAATTCATCATTAGGTATTCTACAGCCTAATTTGTACAACCAAAGGAAGAGGATGCTGCTAAAGGCATAATGAATGAGGAGGTAGTTGTGACACCGGATGTTTACATTTGATAAAGAGGAGGTATTGAAAAGGCTGTCTGTACTCCAAGGTTGCTAAAGTCACCAGTATTTGTGGATGCTAAAGGAAGTAAGGTTAGAATTTGCAGCGGCACTGGCCATTGTCTGTGTCACAACAACCTCCTCATTTTACTATACTGCAGACAAGTGTGAAGTGATGCATTTTGATTGGAGAAAAACAAGTAGAGGTAATGTGAAATACAGGATTCAATTCCAAAGGGCAGAGGAATAGAGAGACCTGGCTTGTATGTGCACAAATTATTGAAGGTGGCAGGACAGGTTGGGAAAATGATTAATGAGGCGTGTGGGATTCTGGGCATTGTAAATGGAGGCCTAGAGTAGCAAGTAAGTTTTGGCAAATCTTTGTCCTGAATTGACCTTTGTGTAGATTCTAGGTACCACAGCATGTGAAGGCATGAGAGAGGGCACTGGGAGGATTTAGATAATGGTTGCAGGGATGAGGGACTTCAGTTATGTGGATAGATCAAAGAGGCTCGAAGTCTCCTTGGAGAAGAGAAGGTTAGAGAAGATTTGTGGAGGTGTTCAAAGTCATGAAGGGTCTATACTGTGTTGGTGAGAGAAACTGCTGCTATTGATGGAATGGTCAAGAACAAGAGGACACTGATTTAAGGTGTGACTGGAAAAATAGTTCATGTCTTTCTGTCATCCACATCTTTTTATTTTTGTAGGCTATAGGCAGAGTTACAACACCTGGAAAACAGTAATATTTAGGATTCCGAGTCAGCAGCTGTGTTTTCTCAACAAGCATGCTGGTGTAAACCACAATGGAAATTCCCTGCTTAGTTTTCTTCCCCTCTCATGGTCCTGTGCATTTAAAATAAAGTCAACATTCAGCTTGGGTGCAACTTATTAAGGTCAATTTTATCAGCATTACCAATGCCTTTGGGCTTATAATAGGATAAACCAGTATTTTAATGTGTGTACTTGACAACATTTTTCCTAAACCTAGGCTCGATTGCACAATGGTTCTTGAGGCACTGATCCATGATATAAAAATGCTTCAGTGAATTAATTTGCTTTTTCTAACAAGACTTGGTTGAAAAAAATCAGGAAATGTACCTGCCGTGGTACCTCAGAACCAAGATGAATTTGACTTAAGTGGTAAATTTTACCCGTCGGCTTGAGTTGGGATGGAAATTCAAAGTCAAATGTTTTAATTATGAGATTCCGGATTGTAAAATTTGCCTCATTTTGTTTCTGTGAGAAGATAATTCAAACTGAATAATTTCAGTTGAAAGAAACTAGACTAGAACATGCAAGTATGAGGAGGAGAAGGAATAATGTATATACCATTTGATCACCTCCCCTGTGAGCAAAAAGGGAAAAAGAAACACAATCAGCTCAGGACTTTGGTAGCCTGATGTCAGGAAGTTGCTCGAAGTCTTGGGGTATTTTTAAAGAAGTGAAACGAAGATTGAGAGTTTGGTCTCACTGTAACATACACGTGATGTGTTGATCCTCATTTTGAAGGTATCCTTGACTGATTTTCTTTTGTAAGAATATTTTACTGTGATTTACCCCGGAATCGTTATTACAGTTTTCTGTCCAAAATTCATCAACATGTGGAATAGAAGTGGATATCCTTTTCTGTTCAGGAGGGAGAGCGACGGACTAATCAGCTATCATCTCAGAATAACCTAGCCACAATTGGGAATAGTCTATAGTTATCATGCTTTCCTTTTACATTCTTATTTTCTATACATTCATTTTGAAGTAATTGATTCTCACTGCACCATGATTGGAAACATGTCGGCAACCCTCCATTACCATTCCAATTTGCCATTTAAACCTGGATGGTAATTGTTCAGACAACAGCTGAACGCAGTCTTGCCTTCATCCAACAACAACTCATACACACCGGTTTGTAAATCTTGGCTAATTTCTCCCACTCTTGCCTGAACGTTAAGGCTACTTTGAAGATTCATGTTGCCAGTTTAACTCGCACTAATTAGCAATTGACCCCAAACCTTTTGTCCTGTATTGCTTTGTTACACGTTGACTTTCCCAGCTGAGCCATCTGTGTAGTGTAAGGGTGGGTTGACGTGGGATAAATTGATCTGGGTCTGTGACTGCAATGGGAGGCCACCAAAATCTGACAAGAAAAAATGGTTACTGCAGCACCACCTTTGAAAGTGAAACAGCATTTAACTCTGCACTTCCCTGAGCTAAAGAGCAACCATTGACAATAAATCAATTCTACCAGTTCTATTCGGCTGGTACAAGGGCCAAACCAGATGCACAATTGGGCGTCAAGGAGAAGAGATTTTTTAAAATTCCCAGAGTAGGTCAGGATTAAGTAAAAGAAATAGACAAAGTCCATGTTAACATGTTTTTATACTTTGTGAAATTGCCTATGAAATAATCCTAATGCAAGGCATTGATGAATCTGCAGCCAGTTTGATGAGGCATTAAAGGCCACTAAGAAGTATTTTAATTTTCAAGTGTTGGGCGTGCAGAGATTAAAAAGAGGGATTGAACACCCCCAGTAAAGCAACAAAAGGGCAAAAGACAATACTCGAGCAAATCACAGGAGGCTATGTCAGTGCAATGAAGTGCATGAGCTGCAGAGTTTAATGCAGAAGAATGAGGAGTGTTCTGATAGGAGGGAGAGAGGCAAAGCTGAACTCCTTTATTCTCTTGCCATCTGTCTGTAATCAGAGTTTTATTTGTTTAAAAAAAATAGGCTATGGTGCTTATTCCAAAAATCCTATTGTGTAGTCAATTTTAAAGTAACTTGCAGCAAGTTGTTTTAGGATTAAATTGGATGTCTAGTTTATTTGTACATTCCAGCTCCACAACTACACATGCACAAACACACAAGCTCACTCATACTCACTATCTCTTCAAGAAATAGAAAAATTGATGTTTTACAACTATGAATAATGTAACAGTAAAAAGAACCATTGGAATAGATATCAGTTCGCTTGATTTCCAGAGTCCAGAAAGTCCAAATCCTAAGGGGGCTCCCTCATGGAGAAGTTCCAATTCAGGCGGTTCCTAGCTGAAGGCTAGAAGTGCAGAATTCTTTAAAGATGACGGTGGCACAGTGAGGTGAGATTGATATTCTGAGACTTGGTCTGCTAAACAAACAATGACCAGTGGCTTCCACATGAACAAGCTTTGAAGAGGCTCAATTCTAGCAGGCTCCTTTGTCAGCCTGAAGTCATTTTTTAAATGTTTGCAGGCTGGAGTTAAATAAACGGACCTTCATGTGAGGCTAGAAATGTAATATAAAATATACAGAGGCTGGAAGCTTGGGTAATGTAATGTGCTCATTAATGAGTTAATTGTAGTTTAATGAACAGTTTCCGTTCTCCTGGCCAAAATCCATTACTTTGCCCTGGATGATAGAAGGTGGTGTTTTAGTGCCTTTACAGGTATAATCAGTTTCAACGATGTTTCCTTTGTTCAGGGGGAGACAAGATGGCCCTCTGGTTTTGTGGATTATAATGTGTTTTTACAAATGAGGTGTGCGATTCCACAAGGGTGAGTGGAACTGTTGCCCTTGTAACTGCTGTTGGAAATTTCCAGAAACTATGGACATTATAAGATTACCTAGTGAATCATGTGACCTGTAGCAGCCACCTTGATTATTTCAGCAAAGTTATTTTTTAAATAAGCAAACAAAGTTTGATTTACACAGTTTATGGACCCTTTCATGCCTTTGGTCATGTCATGAGGGTGCAAAACAGTCGGAAGACTTGAGAATACAATCTTTTGGAAATGCTGACTCCGTACCTTATCTGCAAAAGCAGCTGGCAGTGCAGAGTGAGCAGATGACTGTGAATGAAGGGAAGTTTTCTGACATAACCTAAAAACGACAGAAACTACAAAAAAATATGAAACAAGTCCACAGGAAAATGTTTGCATCAGAGCTGAACTGGAAGACTTGCAACACCAGATTCAAGTGGAGTGTGTATCTGGTCAACTAAGGTCCTCAGCGAATCAAGCTGTGAGCACACACGTTTCTGTGCTGTCGTAAAGACGCAAGGAAGCTTTGAAAGAAACAGCAAAATTGAAATTTGCGAAGAATGTATGAAGCGAAAATCTAAATCATGTGCAAGCTCAATACCTATCTCTAGAAAATCACAAGAAGGAAATAACAACCCTTCCACTGGGAAAATCGAAGAGGGAATTGGAAGATCTTAATCAGAAGTACAGTCTGGTAGGGCAGCACGGTGGCCTAGTGGTTAGCACAACCGCCTCACGGCGCTGAGGTCCCAGGTTCGATCCCGGCTCTGGGTCACTGTCCATGTGGAGTTTGCACATTCTCCCCATGTCTGCGTGGGTTTCGCCCCCACAACCCAAAAATGTGCAGAGTAGGTGGATTGGCCAGGCTAAATTGCCCCTTAATTAGAAAGAATAATTGGCTAATCTAAATTTATTTAAAAAAAAATTTAAAAAAAAGTACAGTCTGGCACAGCAGCAGGCAGAAAATGTGTTCAAAGAAGTTGCTGCCTTAAAAGACTCTTTTGAAGGGTCTGAATGTGGCCCCGGAAAAAAATTAGGCAAACAAAACGTTGAATACTACTTCAGAACAAGTTACGATGGAGCTATCAGTAGCAACAAAGCAACACACTGAAAAGCAGAGTGAGTTGGCAAGAGCTGGACAACAAAATAAACAGTTACAAGAACAGCGAATTGTCTTCTGAGCGCAATTGCAAAAAGAGTAGATAACAGCAGGAAATGGTGAAGATTGCCTTTAACGGTAGATTAAATAAACAAAATTAAAATTTCATCCCCCTGAAGGAATGGGATAAGCAAATCATGGAACTCCTGCAGTGCAAAAGGAGGCCATTCGGTTCATCGAGTCTACCCCGGCCCACCAAAAAAGCACCCGACCCAAGCTCACGCCCCTGTCCTGCATCCCTGCAACCCCATAACCCCACGTAAGCGTTTGAAACTAAGGGAAAATTTAGAATGGCCAATCCACCTAACTTGACATCTTTGGACTGATATTCAACCACAGAAGACTGATGGTTGATAAAGTGAAATTCATCACGAAGGAGCACGAAAAGCAAACTGGCTGGAGACACAAGAACCGAAAACACCAAATATTACAATTTCAACTCTGAACCAACAATGTATGTCCAAAGCAACTGAACCTACCACTCCTGCAAGTGTGACCAGAATGAGATCTGAAAGAATTGTCAAGCTTCCAGACTATCTGAATGTACAACATCAGAGAATTTGGTTTGGGGGGGGGGGGGGGGGGGGGGGGGAGGGAAAGAGTGTTCGAAGGGGTTGCACATGAATGATTATACTTTTAAATGTGTTGGCAAAGACTTGAGGTGTAATATAAAGGTGCTTTTTTTCTTTGGAGTACCCAATTTTTATTCCAATTAAGGGGCAATTTAGCATAGTCAATCCACCTAAACTGCACACCTTTGGTTGTGGAAATGAAACCCACGCAGACATGGGGAGAATGTGCAAACTCCACACGCCCAGTGACCTGGGGCTGGGATCGAACCCGGGTCCTCAGCGCTGTGAGGCAGCAGTGCTAGCCATTGCACCACCTTGCCGCCCTTTAGTATAAAGGTGTTCAGCATAGCAAGGGTTAATGTGGGACTGGAGAACAGTGTCACCCAAAGTTTGATGTGGAAGGACACATGACAGGAGGCAGTTGGTTAGATAGTCTGAGAGAAGTCTGCATGAAGATAGCACCTAGACAGGGCTGTACTTTGGAAGAAATGTTTATTATGTGTTGCCAAAGAACACTATTGTTCACCCTTCGAGCTTCTGAACCTCTTGTAAGACCTACTGAAACAGCCAGGGATCGATGCATCATTTAATGTAGATTATGATACCAGTTTGTGACTGCCTTGTCTTTATAATTAGTTTTGGAATGGTAATTTTCTTTAAAATAAAATCTCCTGGTAATACAGTAAAATTATAATTTTGAACAAAAATGTTGAATGTCGATCTCAAAGATCAAATTGTGTAATTAAAGTTTAATAAAAAACTGCTGATAAATCACATGTCCATGTAAAAACATCAGTTCCTTCACTGGATCCTTTGAAGCTGTTTTCTGCTCTCTTGTTTTCTAATTGTTGTGGGGGGGTTTTATATCTTAAATGTTTGTGACAATAAAAGATTATTATTTATTATAATAAAGTAAGTACAGCATTCGGCATCATTAATATTTTGCTTATTTCATGACAATTTTAAATTGTTTTGAATGGGAGTGTTAAATACCATATTAAAATACACGTGCACTGTGAGTTTTGTTTTTCAAACTGAGGGTAAAGTATTGGGCACAAATGAAGGCCTCGGCCTTTACTGCTTGTATGCCTTCGACTGTACTACCTTCTCTTCCGTGATTGTTGTTTTGCTAGTTATTGTAGCTGATGAATAAACTATTTGAACCTTATTTGAACCATGTAGCTCTGTGCAGCATTTTGGTCTCTTGGTTAGATCAATTTCAAAGCACATAGTCTAGGCTGACAATCTTAGATTGACACTTGAATGATTTAATTGCTATTGGTGCGACCTTGCTGTGCGTAAATTGACTGCTGCATTTCCCAGAGTTAGTGTGATCATTCATTGGTTGGGAAATCTTTGGGATGTCCTGAGGCAAATTGGTTGGCAAGTTTTTGGGATGGCCCAAAACCATGAAAGGCACTAAGTTTGTCACAACAAGTTTGTCAAAGTTAGGTGTGCGGGAAGCCCAGAAAATCATGTCCACATGTTTTGGGCATGCCCGAAGCTTAGAGGGTTTTGGCAGGGTTTCGTGAAGGCAATGTCCACTGTACTCAAAACATGGGTGGTGCTGAGTCCGGCGATCTTTGGAAGAGCCGGGAGTTCAGGGGGTGAAAGAGACCGACGTCTTGGCCTTTGCCTCCCTGGTAGTCCAAGACGGATCTTATTAATGTGGAGGAACTCGAAGCCCCCGAGTGTAGAGACCTGGGTTAGTGACATGGCTGGGTTTCTCAGCCTCGAGAAAATAAAGTTAACCGTAAGAGGGTCAATGGTTGGGTTCACCCAGAGGTGGCAGCCGTTCATCGACTTCCTCGGGGAAAATTAAAATGCAGAATTCCAAAGGGGGGTGGGGAGAGGGCTGGATTGTTTTTATGGTTGGGGTGTGTGAAGATTGTGATGGGGGTGGAAATGTTTATTGTACCATATTTATGTCGCTGTTATTATTGTTATAGAAACTTGCAAATGCCCCAATAAAAATATTTAACGAAAAAGAGACCTAGCACGAGGTCAAGTCATAGTGTAGTTTAATAGTTAGATAGAATATTGATGACTACTACAAATTCAGTATTATTAGTTTAGTATCTGTTATTCAGCAAAGTGTGCGAATCTAATCAAGTTTAGTACAGTAGTGTAAAATAAATTTGTTTTGATTTAAAAAAAAAAAAAAAGTTTTTCAAGGTTGACATAAACACTCCAGGTAAATATATTGTATTAAATGGCTGCATTATGAACATAAGAAATAGGGGCAGAATAGATAATTTGGTCCCCTTGACTCTGCTCTGCCATTCGATAGGATCATGGTTAATCTGGTTGTGTTTTGAATTCCACATTCCAGTCTACCCCCACTGCTGCCTCAAAAATATTCAATGACTTACCTCTGCTTCTTTCTGAGGCAGAGAGTTCCAAAGTCGCAAAACCTCAGAACAAATTTCCCCTCCTCTGTACTAAAAGGGCAATCCCTAATTTTACAATAGTGTATCCTAGTTCTGGACTCGCCCACAAGAGGAAACATCCTTTCCATGTCCACATTGTCAACTGTTCAGGACTTTTTCTACTTCAATCAAGTCATCCCTCTTATCTAAACTTCGGTGGAAACAAACCTCAAAAGACAACCCACTTATTTCGAGTATCAATCCAGACCCACCTCCAACACATTTACATCCTTCCTTAAATAACTAGACCAAAATCAACACATTAGTGTCTCTCCAATGCAGTGTGTAATGGAAGCATAACATCCTTACTTTAATGTTTTGTTCCTCTGATAGTAAAGGATAGCATTCCGTTAGCAACCTTAATTACTGGATAAGCCTGCATACAAACGTTTTGTGGCGCATGCACTAGAACACCTAGATCCCTCTGCACCATTGAATTCTGCACTTGTACTCTCCTTCAGTAATACTCTTTGTATTCTCTGTGCCAAAGTGAACAGCTTCACATTTTTCCACATTATACTCCATTTGCCAGATCTTTGCCCACTCACTCAACCTATCTATTTCCGACTGCAAGCTCCTTATGTTGTCTTCACAACTTAGTTTCCGATTTATCTTTGTTTCATCTGAAAATTTAGCTACCATGTATTCACTCCCTCATCTACATTATTAAGATAACTTGTAAGAAGTTGAGGCCCAAGAATAGACCCCTGTGGAATCCATACATCTCATTCTGCCAATCAGAAAAATATCCATTTATGCATACTCTGTTTTCTGTCAGCTAGCCTCTCTTCTATCCATGCTAATATGTTACTTCCTACACCGAGCTTTTATTTTCCACAATGAACTCTGCAGTGAACACGTTAAATGCCTTTGGCAATCCAAGTATCGTACATCTGCAGGCTCCTCTTTACGCACAGCGCATGCTACTCCTTCAAAGAACTCCAGTAAATTGATTAGTGTGTTTGGGTGTATACTCATTAGAATTTAGAAGAAGAATGAGGGGTGATCGAATGTAAGATTCTGAGGGGGTTTGATAGGGTAGATGCTGGCAAGATGTTTCTACTCGAGGAGAAATCTAGACCTTTGGGGGGGGGGGGGGGAACGTTTCAAAATATGGGTATCGCATTTAAGACTATGAAGAGGAGGGATTGCTTATGAGGGTCATTCACCTTTGGAATTCACCCATCTTGGAGAACAACGGTGCCTGGACAATTTAAATATATTCAAGGCTGTGTTTAACAGACTTTTGATTGAGCCAAGGATTGAAGGGGGTAGGCAGGGAAGTGAAGTTTAAAAATCATTATCATATCAGCCGTGATCTTATTGAATGGCAGAGCAGGCTAGAGGCGTCAAATGCCCACTTCTCAGGTGGCTGGGGGAGCAGGGAGGCGAACGGGTGGTGAAGATCAAGGAGAAATGGGAAGGGGAGTTGGGAGGGTGGATCAATTGGGGAGTATGGAGTGAGGCACTGTGTAGGGTAAACAGGACTTCCTCTTGCACAAGGATGAGCCTGATACAGTTTAAGGTGGTACACAGGGTGCGTATTACTCTGGCGAGAATGAGTGAGTTCTTCCAGGGGTGGCAGATGAATACGAGAGGTGTGGGTGGGGGCCAGCGAATCACGTGCACATGTTCTGAGGTTGTGAAAGATTGGGCAGATTCTGGGCGGGAGCATTCGCGGTCCTAGCCAGGATAGTAGAGGAGGAGGTGGATCCGGACCCCTTGGTGATGATATTTGGGGTTTCAGAGAAGTCGGAGCTCATGGAGAGGAGGAAGGCCTATGTCTTGGCCATCGTCTTTCTGATTGCCCGATTGCGAATTTTGCTGGAGTGTCGGTTGTCATTACCACCGGGGGTAGTGGTTTGGTTGGGTGACCTGTATGACTTCCTGTGGTTGGAGAAGATAAAGTATGAGTTAAAGGGCTCAGCAGAGGGGTTTGAGAAAAGGTGGGGATGTTTGTTACTGTGTTTGAGGAGCTTTTCATTGCGTGGGGGGAAAGGGGAAAAAGTTGTACAAAATGTATAGTTGATTGTTGAGAAGTATGTTTCCCGGGGTGTTTATTTGCTGTAACCTGTTTTGATACATGTTTGTAATAAAATATATTTAAAAAATAAACAAATGGCTGACTTCTATTCAATTCTTTACTACAGTTGGATAGAAATCACCCATACTGGTGATAGATCATGTCCCTTTATGCTTGCAATGACCAGTATGGTGAGAGTATGATGTTTTGCGAACTGCACTGGACATTATGTAATCTTATTTTTTTTTAGGGTCTTTTATTTGAGGGGGAGGCAGTTGTGCTTACCCTTGATTACTCCAGGTGTGGTTGCATAATCTGTGAAATGTTCTGGTCTTATGAATTATATTTAACTTTGCATGGATGATCCAAAATGATGAAGCAAAGCGTTATCTAAGAACTGACATGCAAGGCAAAGCATTGAGGTATTATTGCATTAACTGGGTTTTATTGTCTTGTTTCAGTATATTGGTTTACTTCAAGAGATTTCTTACTGAGGATGACAGAATTTTGGTTAATATCAGCTCCTGGGGAAAAGACATGTCAACAGACATGGGACAAATTAAATGCTACAACCACAAGGAACAACCATCTCTCTACCAACTTCAAGTTTGCAATTCCAGATTTGAAGGTCAGTATGGGTATCATAAATGGGTAATTTTTGTGCATTTTCAAATGTCATGAAACTGCCCCCTAAACTAGTTATCTGGTAATTAAGCCAATTATATTCTCTTTCTCTTCTCCCACCACCACCACCCAATAATTAAAAATTAAACATCCAATCTGGTAGATGACATTTCTTAATTATTTGAAAAATATTTGTTTTTATTACTGAGTCGGAGTGAAATATTAGTATGGAGAAATAAATGGGTGAAATGTCTTGCACATCAGTCCACATGCTGGATATTTTACATTGTTGTACTCCATTTGTTACATTCTTGCTGCAAAGAATGAATGGAAAGACGATGCAGCATATTTATTATTTTATGCATGAGCAATTTTCAACACGACAATATTTATTCATCAACATTTGGCAGAAGTTCATTATTTTTGCTTAATTTCAACTCTGTTGCTATTTGTCTTCAATACTGCATGGTAAACATGGGCGGCACGGTCGTACAGTGGTTAGCACTGTTGTTTCACAGCGCCAGGGTCCCGTTTTGATTCCCGCTTGGGTTAGAGTCTGTGCGGAGTTTGCACATTTTCCCTGTGTCTGCGTGGATTTCCTCCGGGTGATCCGGTTTCCTCCACCAGTCCTGAAAAATGTGCTTGTTAGATGAATTGGACATTCTCAATTCTTCCCCTGTGTACCCAAGCAGGTGCCGGATTGTGGCGACTAAGGGCTTTTCACAGTAACTTAATTGCAGTGTTAATGTAAGGCTACTTGTGACAATAATAAAGGTTATTATCATAAACCACTTGTGTGGTGTCTTTGCATTAAGCCCAAGGTGCATCTTGACCAGAGACATGAGGACCTATAGCTAGATGTGACAATTCTTCAGCACTGGAATATATGAATAGATAATGCACTTTCTGGAAAAATTGATCCGGCGGAATCTTGGATGTCTTAATTAAACTGTGCTCTAACCTTTAGTTCTAGTAAGGTTAAGTAGCAAGGTCGAAAATTGTGCCCCATCCGGCACCCCACCTCTTTTGGCAGTGAATATGGGGTAAACATTTGTAGAAATATGTTATGGGGTCATGGGATGCATGTAGTAATTTGGAGTACTAATTTACAGACTCTTAACCTGATATTTGCAGAGTTTAGAGAGGACCGTTATTAGTATGGCGCAGTTGTAGGTTTAACTGAACCATTCTAACAGTATGACACTGTATTTCAACAAGAATATATGCCTATATATTTTGCACCTCCTGTTTACCTTTGTCTGGCGAGGTTATAGGCCTGTAACATTTGGGGTTGTGTAAAAGATTTTGAACTGATGAATGAATCTCCAGTCATACTTGCACGGGTAAGGGGTTGGGGCTGGTAGAGAGCAGACAATATTTGGCGCTAGCCTGCCTGAGCAGACGAGTGTGGAGCTTTAAGTGGCTGCCAAGTGTGATCAGCAAGAGGTTAGAATGGAACTGAGAGAACTGGGCGGCCAGAACCACAGTGGAGAACAGAAGCAGATGTAATTCCATTTTCTTGTAGCTTGCATTGGATGGTTGGAGTTGAAGGTTATGCTCCATGTTTTAAATAAGAAAAATATCATGGAGCGAACCATGGGTTGAGCCTTAAATCCTTTAAGGAGTCTGTGGTATAAGCTGACGATAAAGATGGAAGCATGATCTGGAGGAGGCAAATGCACAGAGGGAGAATTCAGAATGTCCGATTCACCGAACAGCACATCTTTCAGGATGTGAGAGAGGAAACCAGAGCACCCGGAGGAAACCCACAGGGAGAATGTGCAGACTCCGCACAGACAGTGACCCAAGCCGGGAATTGACCCTGGCGCAGTGAAGCAACAGCACTAATCACTGTTACAGATAATTTCCCAGACACCACCATCACCATCATAGAATTTACAATTGGCCCTTGGAATGTCTCCACTCCATCCCTGTAACCCCACCTAACTTTTTGGACACTAAGGAACAATTTAGCACGGCCAATCCACCCAACCTGCACACCTTTGGACTGTGGGAGGAAACCGGAGCACCCAGAGGAAACCCACGCACACGCGGGGAGAAAGTGGAAACTCCCCATATCCTTGGGTATGTCTTGTCCCACCGGCAGGACAGACCCAGCAGAGGTGGCGGAACAGTGGTATACAGTGGGGAAGCGGTTGCCCTCGGAGTCGTCAACGTCAACTCTGGACCCAATCAGTACTCCTCCATGTTGAACACCTCTTGGAGGAAGCAGTGAGAGGGGAAAGGGCACAGACTGTGCTCTGGGGTAGGCGACCAATGTCCATCATCTCGAATGGCTCGGGAGCACCACTACTGACCGAACTGGCCGAGTCCGAAAGGACATAACTGCTAGAGTGGGGCTACGAGAAGGAAAAACATGCTCGACCTCATCCTCACCAACCTGCCTGCCACAGATGCATCTGTCCATGACAGTATTGGTAGTTCTTGTGGAGTCCAAGTCCCATCTCCACATTGAGGATGCCCTCCATTGTGTTGTGTGGTACTACCATCTTGCTAAATGGGATAGATTCAGAACAGATCTAGCAACTCGAGACTGGGCATCTATAAGGCACTGTGGGCCATCAGCAGCAGAATTGCACTCAGCCACAATTTTTAACATAGCCTGGCATATCCCCAAGTCTATCATGATGGCATTACCATCACTGAATCCCCCGCTATCAACATCCTGGGTGCTGCCATTTACCAGAAACTGAACTGGACTAGCCATACAAATACTGTGGCTACAAGAGTAGGTCAGAGGCTAGGAATTGTGTGGCGTGTAACTCCCCAGAGCCTGTCCACCACCGACAAGGCACAAGTAGGAAGAGTGATGAAATACTCCCCAGTTGCCTGGATGAGTGCAGCTCCGAGAGCACTCAAGAAGCTCAAAACCATCCAGGCACAGTAGCCCACTTGGTTGACTCCCTCTACCACTAACACACAGTAGCAGCAGTGTGACCCATCTGAAAGATGCACTGCAGGAACTTGCCTTCGTCAGCACCTTCCAAACCCATGACCACTACCACGTGAAGGATAAGGGCAGCATGGACATAGGAACACCACCACCTGGAAGTTCCCCTCCAAATCACTTGCCATCCTGACTTAGAAATATATCGCCGTTCCTTCACTGTCACTTTATCAAAATCCTGGAGCTCCATCTCTAATAGCGCTGTGGGTATACCTGCATGACATAGACTGCACTGGTCCAAGAAGGTAGCTCACCATCACCTTCTCGAGGGCAATTCGGGATGGGAAAGAGATGCTGGTCCAGCCAGCGAAGCCCACATCCAGAAAAAATGAAAATAAAAAAAATAACTCCATCAGAATTCCAGTCAGATTGCTAGAAGTTCTGGACTCAGCTGGCCAGTAACCTGGCCAAAAAGGGGCCCAAACTCAACTTTCTAAATAGATTTAATAGAATGTTTCTACAATGTGGATTTTTGTAACTGCAGCTGAATATTCAAGTTGTCATGGTAAACTTAATGCCTTTAATCTCCTGGTATTCTATTTAAGTTCATTATTTTGACTAACCCAAGATGGGAAATTTAGATCATTGCATGGTGAGAAGGGGTTGCTTTATCATTGTAATGTAAGGTAGTATATTTTGAGGAGTTCACTCACTTGTTGACCCAATTCTGTGCACTTGTCAGTGTTTAAGCTGCTCAAAGCAACATTTTAAATACATTTGGACATTGGGAAGGAGCGTTGAGAGAGTGAGTTGCAATTTGGGTGTATTGTGATAAAATGCACTATTGAAATGTTGAAATACTCGAGGCATGAAGGTGCATCCCCCCCAAAGGATTTACGGAACGGTAATATCAACAACCTGCATTTTGGAATGTAAAATTCATATGAACAGTTTTTACCTTGAGATTCCCTTCAAGCTGGTCAGGATGCAAACTGCTCAGCACTACTTTCTTTGCTAGTTGGCATTTTTAAGGTCATGATTAGCAAATAGCTAGAAATTTCTCATGTGGAACTGACAAAAGTTGTAAGTAGCTTGTTTTATTTCAATTCAGATTTGCGCAGATGCCCACATGCACATCTTTGAGGAAACATGGGTTATAAAGATTCTGCATTCTATCATTCCGCTTTCGAGTTGCTTACGATGGTTTGGGTCTGTCATACATTTAAACTGTTAAATATTGCTACGTGTTTTTTTGGGGGAGGATACAGGAACACACATTTAAAGCTTATTAATAAAATAATTAAAGATTATTTTTTGGCAAAAGTCATTGCTTTCTTGTTTTTCATGGATAAAAAACACATGTATTTGTATTGCATTTAATAATGGATTTTTTCTCCCTTAGGTGGGAACTTTAGATGTCTTGGTGGGGTTATCTGATGAGCTGGCCAAGTTGGACTCATTTGTGGAGAGGTAAGTTTGTTGAATACCTTCAACAGTTTGTGAAATCAAATTTGCATTTCTGAAGCATTCTGTAAAAGATGAATATGAGTATTAAATGTTGCCTTTTGTTAAATGGGTGTTCTGATGCTTGATTGCAGAGCTACAAGATTCTCACAGTATCGGCAGTGAAAATACTTAGTGCTCTCCCTTTTAACAATTAATGCCACCATATTAGTTGTGTGGGTTATCTGGTTAGTCAGTCTTTAGAAGTATTGTAAGAAGTCTTACAACACCAGGTTAAAGTCCAACAGGTTTGTTTCAAACACGAGCTTTCGGAGCGCAGCCTCGGTGAACCTGAGGAAGGAGCTGCGCTCCGAAAGCTCGTGTTTGAAACTAACCTGTTGGAATTAAACTTGGTGTTCTAAGACTTCTTACTGTGCTCACCCCAGTCCAATGCCGGCATCTCCACATCATGGCTTTAGAAGTATTAGTTTGCATGTAGTTTATGTAAACAAGCTACCTTAGAAACATTGGGCTGGATTTGCTGCAGCCCGATGCTGGAATCGCGGCCGGCACCGGGGCGGAGGATCCAGTTTGATGCCCGTTCGTCGATTCTCTGGGCACCGAAAATTGGCGTCACTGGGGAGTACGCCGCGCTGCCGGGGGGTCCATTGCCAGAGGTCCGCCCAGCAATCCTCCGCTCCCAACCGGCCGAGTTCCTGACAGCGTGGAACTAACCTGCAATTGCCGGTCAGAATGCTCGCATGGTGGCTGTGGACTCAGTCCGTGGCCGCCGTGGTCGGGGGCGGGCGGATCGGAGACCAGAGTGGGCCTTATAGGTAGCCGGGGCATTAATGTAAGAGGGTTGAGGCTCGGGCGTGTGGCCGATTGGGGGGGTCTCTTTGGTCTGGCTCCATGGTCCGAGGCCACGGCTGTGCGTATGCGTGGCCTCTGACCCAAACGTGCGGAGGCAAGTATCTGCAGCAAAAGCTGCGAGATTCACTCCGGGTCCCTGCTAGCCCCCTGCAGGGCTGGGAATTCATTTCACTTTTTTGCAGGAATTTCAGGAGTATAACTCCACAGTTTTAACGCCGGCGTGGGGGCATAATTTCCATAATGGAGAATCCAGCCCATTATCTTCCTGTGACTGGGTTGGAGGCCAGAGCACCATGCTTCACGTTTGTCATGATCTAGCATATAAATGCTAGGTGATACAAAAGTCTGAGATAATTCGCTAACAGATTCAAAAAGCTTCTTTCCCCGCTATTACTAGACTCCTGAATTGACTCTCTTATGGACTGACTGATCTCTCCACGCATTTTCTTTACTGAGTAGTACTACACTCCGTATCCTTCATCCAATGTCTGTCTATGTATTTACATTGTGTATTTATCGTATGTCCTATGTTTATCATGTATGGAATGCTCTGCATGGACTACAGGCAGAACAATACTTTTCACTCTGCCTCAATACACGTGACAATAAATCTAATCTAAATGTGACGACATGTGGAGGGAACCGTTCCACATTCATGGAGATGATCTTTCTCTAATGAGTTTTATTTTAAAAATTACTTGATATACCTTACACACTGAGCACTTTAAGGTGAAATATAATATAAGCCAATAGTTTAAATAATATAGTTTTCATTATGAATCAAAATGCAGTTCTGTCACGTAAATGTGTGTGGAAGGTTGCTTTTTCTCCAACACAGTTGCAGTTCTTAGAGAAATTTTAAGCCCATGAAATGTTCAGTGGATTTTTCTTTGTGATATACTGCATTATGTGGTTAGTTTAATGGTGCGGACTACTGGAATTGAGAAGAGTTGGGTGACTTGATTGAAGTACAGAAGATCCTGAATAGTTTTGACAAAGTGGAAATGGAAAGGATGATTCCCCTTGTGGGTGAGTGTAAAACGAGGACGCACTGTTTTAAAATTAGGGAACGCCCTTTTAAGACCGAGCTGAGAAATATTTTTCCGAGGGTTATGCAAATTTGAACTCTGCGCCAGAAGGCGGTGCAAGCACTGTCTTTGAATATTTTTGAAGGCGGAGATGGATAGATTGTAGATTCTTGTTGGGAAAGGGCATCAAAGGTTATCAGTGATGGGAATGTAGAACACCAAACACAATTCAGCCACAATCTTATTGAATGGCGGAGCAGGTTTGAAGGGTCGAATGGCCTACTTCTGCTCCTATTTGGTATGTTTGCATGCATATTAAGGTAATGTAGCAGAGGATGTCAAGGGCAACAATCATGAAATTTTAAGAGATATGCTGCACCTGGTTTATAATTTTAACTTTGTTATCCAGAATCCTCCTTTGTGACTAGGGCAACTATCTACTGTTCGGAGAAGGAACATATTGATGGTGTTCACCGTGACTCAGTTAGTGCCTGTGTCAGAAGGCTGTGTATTCAAGTCCCAATTTAGAGATATGGCGCAAAGATCTAGTCTGCCACTCTTGTGCAGTGCTGTTGGCACTGCTTTCTCTTGGGCAAGACACTGGTAAACATAAATGCCTTATGTCTGCCACTGTGCTGAGAATTGCTTCACTTTTGGCACGTTTACTGTAGCGTGGATAGGATGCCTCAGACTTTGGCTCCTGTTGTCAATGCCAAATGTCAAAGTATGTAAGCTCCTAATATATTTCTGGTTACTTTCCTATGATAACTGAATTGAGGTTCCCATCCAAAATAATCTCTTTCACATCAGCCCAAGGGGTTTCAAAGTTTGAGATTTATTGATCTCATTTTGTAGTTAAATTTGTAGAGTTAATTCTATAACTTTGTATTTGAATTAATTAATCCCATAAACTTATTTTTACTTTTGTGGCATAATTTTCTTTTGCCACATGGTGAAATAAAGAAGCTGCCACAGCAGTGAGACAAGAATGGACAATGCTGAAAATGCAAGAATACCTATTTGCAAATGAAAAGTGCACGTAGTGATCTCTGTGTGTGCATGTACACAAGGGATCAATGTGTAATCAGCAGCACCACATGATGACTAGAGGGCCGGACCAACAGGGGTATTAAAAGCAACCACCTTGTGTCTCCCTCAATCCCTCTCTCTCGGGTGCACTGTGATCAGGGTAATATCAGAATAGTACAGATAGTTAGTGGAGTTACATATAGTCACTTGTTAGATTTTGTTAACCTTATCATTAGATTCAAAGTTAAGGTAAAGAACTCATGCACTTGTTGTTATAGTTACTCATTAAATCTTTGTTGTTAGTGGATGAGTTTGAGTCTTCATCAAGATTTAGAAGACCTCACCATCAACCAAGGATTGAGTAGCACTAGTTACCTATCACAGGTAACAAGACAGTGCAAACTGTTATTAGGATTGACGGAGGTCAAATATGCTTAATATGAATCCAAAGAGAAATAATAGCAATGAAATAATATTGACTGATGAATGAATTCAAACAAACTAGAGAAAAGTAATAATTTACAATGATCATCTCAGACTTCTGAAAGGCAAAAGCTCAGTAAAATGCTTCCAAAGTTGAAGAAAGCAGACATAAGTTGGATGATAAAAGGCTATGACCCATATCATTCAACTTCCACAACGCTGTTGTATAATGCAGATAATAGCAATAATTGAGTTGTTGACTAATTAAGATAATCTTTAATTAATCTCCTACAGACCAGAGATGAGGCAAAGAAGCTCCCAATGGTGAAAAACTTTGGGAACCAATGACATCTGAATCTCCCAAAGATGTTACATTTATCCAATGTTCTGTCTTCAATTGCCCAGATAATGTTTCGGCAAATATTATCTCCTGGGAGATCTATCTAATTTGTATTTGAATAAATCAACACATTTTGCTTCCACTGTCTCCATAGCAACCTATTTCCTAGATTTACCACCAGCTCTCTTCAAAGTTAATCAAAATATTTCATTTACCTTCTTAGGAATGGGAGAAACTTAGCGAAATGTCAACCTCCATTGATTCATCTAGTTTTTGTCACAAGATTCAATTTTCTGTTGACACAATCTTTGCAGAATGCAAAGTTCACTATTTGGTTTGAAAAATAGTACTCCATTATTATAGCATTAATTTTATTGCAATACTGGTCGGTCTCTCATTCTGTTGCACATGGGAAGTCAAAACCAGGTTCACTGTAGGGCTAGAAGATGGATAGAGAGGAATTGGAATTATCTGAAAGGGGCGGCAGAGTGTCACAGTGGTTAGCACTGCTATCTCACAGAACCAGGGACCCGGGTTCAATTCCAGCCTTGGTGACTGTCTGTGTGGTGTTAGCACTTTCTCTCCATATCGGTGTAGGTTTTGTCCGGGTGCTCTGGTTTCCTCTCTCAGTCCAAATATGTACAGGTTAGGTGGGGTTACAGAGATAGGGTGGGGGAGTGGGCCTAGGTAGGATGCACTTTCAGAGGGTCGGTGCAGACTTGATGGGCCAAATGGCCTCCTGCTACACTGTAACAATCCTATGGTTTATTGTTTTTAAAATTACCCTTTAAATCACAAGTGAAAACAAACTCTGGAAAGTGTAATTGGAATTCCTAACAAATATCTCAGTTTGTGGAAGTGGCCATGTAATCAGTCGGCATGGGGAGAGAAACTCAATTGGAAAAGTGTCAAGTGACAGTTTTTGCACCTTGCACAGTATCACACAACCGAAAACAGCTGCTCCTGAGATGCAGGCAAGGGAAGAATTGGAACTCTCCCAGGGGCAAGTCGAGCTTTTCTGTGAGAAACGGTGGGGAGCAGAAATAAAGCGCTCAATAGCGAAAGCAGTCTTACATGAGCAACTAAAGAGATTGGGTGCAGGAATCTCTAATTCCTGATAGTGAGGGCTGTTGTGACCTGCAGGAGAGAGAATTTGTCAAGGTGTGCCTTGCTGGTGATGATTGTATCAGGGAAAAGTTGGGTACAGTGGATGATTGCTGAAGTGCACAGTGAGTTTTGGGTGTGTTTGGTAGAGGGCACCCTCTGCTGGAGAACTGAGAGTGCCCTTCGGACGGTTCTTTTAATGCTACATATGTGCTCGAAGCATGGCATTGTGTAAAAGCATTTTGTAAGACTTGTGTTGGCTGTTATATTGAAAGCAAAATTTATCTTTATCTCTATTTTGTATTAGTTGCCTGTTAATTAATGTTTGATAGAAACTGTGATTTGCATTTGCTGCTGTGAAGCTACAATATCCAGAGCGGTGATGGGCAACCTAGGCTCGTGGGTGTGCCGCACAAATGGCCCTCCATGAAATTGGGCTTGTTCCCTCTAATGAATAAGGCTGGATACATCTAATACACCACAAATATCTCCATTAGTTTAGAAAATACTTAATCATTCATATATTTTTATTTTTAAAAAATAAATGTAGAGTACCCAATTCTTTTTTTTCCAATTAAGCGGCAATTTAGCATCGCCAATCCACCCAGTCTGTACATCTTTGGGTTGTGGCGGGTGTGACCCACGCAGACACGGGGAGAATGCGCAAACTCCACACAGACAGTGACCTGGGGCGATCCTGAGCATGAGGCAGCAGTGCTGACCACTGCACCACCGTGCTGTCCCTAATCATTCATATCAATAAAATTATCAACTTTAAATGGTATAAACAAAATAAGGATATATGTTTCGATTGGACGCATGCAACTCTTCACGTGTCCTTTATTTATATGCATTTCACCTTACGAGAAAGGCTTAGAGTAATTTGTAGCACCCTCACCTCTGGGTCAGAGGTTTGTGGGTTCAAGCCACGTTCCAGGACATGAGCGCAAAGGTCAAGATTAAACACTCCAGTGTACTACTGATGGAATGCTACCCTGTTGGAAGTGCTGCCTTTTTGGGTGGAACTTTGAACCAAGGCCCCATGTGTTCCTTCAGATGGCTGTAAAAGATCCCATGCTACTATTTTGAAGAGGAGCAGGGCCGTTCAATCAATGTGATGAAAACACATGATCTGGTCATTATCACTCCTGCTTGTGAAAGCTTGCTGTGCACAAATTGCTGCATTTTCTCCATTACAATAGTGACTGCAGTTCAAAAGTACATTATAGGTTCTCAAGCACTTTGGGATGACCTGTGGTCATATAATGACGTGCAGGTTTGGTGAGGTTATGGGGTTACGGGGATAGGGCAAAGGGGGGTGGTTGGGGGTCCAGTGCTTTTTCAGAGGGTTGGTGTAGACTCAATGGGCCGAATGGTGGCCTCCTGCACTGCAGGTATTCTATAAACACAATTTCTTTGCTAGAACAATGATAATTATGTGGTGATATGATCAAGTTTAACTGTTGTGAGATGATGGTATCTGATAATGATGCTGCTTCCTATGAAGACTGATTTCAGACAAGAATGTATGAACAACATTTGGACCAGATCTCAAAATTCAGCAGCCTGTGAATATTAAGGTGGCGTATATTTAGGATTTTCTACTGGAACTAGTGACCTTGCAAGAGGGTTATGGAGTGTCCAACTATATCTTGCTGCATTACCACTTTGCTATTTATCTGATCTAATTTGTAGTTCATTTGTTGTTTGTCACTGAAGTGATAATGTAGATTTGGAAAATTTAATATGTTTGCTAATCAAAATAGTTGAATGCATCCTTTCCTTCAGAGCAGTGTCAGTAAGTTTGTTGAATATCAACATTTAGATGTGAAGCCAATTTTTTTTTTTATAAAGAGATGCTTGTGGAATCTAACGGAGAGGTGATTTAATTTTTATTCTGGGGTTAAACTATGTCGATCGCATCTAGCTTTGACATTAAGTATGTTTTGTTTCTTGAGAAAGTTAAAACATCGTTTTAACTTTCTCAAGAAACAAAACATACTTAATTTAAACCTGTCACATTTTTTCCCAAGTTAAAACATCGTTTTAACTTGGGAAAAAATGTGACAGGTTTAAAGTGTATTGAATAAATTGGGATGAACGGAAATTCAGAATGTAAAACGCTCTTCACTTGGGAGATGTTTTTGACAAGCTGTATGCTGACCTATTATTAGAATCAATCTGGGGGGGCAGCACGGTGGCACAGTGGTTAGCATTGCTGCCTATGGCGCTGGAGACCTGGGTTTGAATCCCGGCCCTGGGTCACTGTCCGTGTGGAGTTTGTACGTTCTCCCCGTGTCTGCGTGGGTTTCACCCCCACAACCCAAAGATGTGCAGGATAGGCGGATTGGCCACGCTAAATTTCCCACTTAATTGGAAAAAATAATTGGGTACTCTAAATTTATAAAAACAAAAAAAAGAGAATCAATCTGTCTTAAATCTCGGGCAATCTAAAATTGTTTCGTCCAATTGGGTTGAATGGAAATCCTTTTCCATTCTTGTCATTTTGAAAATTCGATTTCTTTGTGCTGTTATTTGATTCCTAGCTTCAGATTCAAACCAATTTAAATTGCATTCCCTCATGTTGAGTGACTGGACAATTTCAGTCCACAGTGCAAAAGTGCGTTTAATTTCACAGTACCTGTCGAAAAATTTTAACCCAAGATTTGTCAAATGTAATTTTTTTCTTTTGTCTATAGATGTGGGTGACATACTGAAGTGACAATGTAGATTTGGAAAGTTTTATATGTTTGACAATTAAAATAGTTGACTGCATCCTTCCCTTCAGAGTAGCAGCAGTAAATTTGTCGTATATCAACAAATCTGGAATTAAAAGTCTGATGATGAAGCTGAAACCATTGTCGATTGTCATGAAAACTCATGTGGTTGACTGATGTCCTTTCAGGGAAGGAAATCCGTTGTCCTTACCTGGTCTGGCTTTTATGTGTCTACAGATCCACAGCAATGTGGTTGACTTTTAAATGCCCTCAGGGATGGGCAATAAATGCTGGCCCAGCCAGCAAGGCCCACATCCCATGAACAAATAAAATAAAAATTAGATGTGCAGCCAAATGTTTTTTATTTAAAGAGACGCTTGTGGAAGCTAATGAACAGGTGATTTCATTTTTATACTGGGATTGAAGTTAAAGTATGTTGATCACGTTTTAGCACGAGGCCTAATTTTTACTCTAATGTGTTGAGCCTTACCATAGAAAAGTAAGTTATTTTTGTAGAACTGATTGATTTTTTAAGCCATGTAAGAGGGCAATAAGAGCAAACTATGTTGTGTGAACTAGAGTCACATAGGGGTTCGATTAGGTGTGTCTCTAAAGACAATGAACTTGTTGGTGTTTTGCATCAATCCTACAGCTTTCATTAAACCAAAATTAGATAACAAGAAACAAATTACCAGACTTAGTAAATTTAATTTTGGTGAAATTTGTACACTCAGCTTATCAGTTGCTTGGATAGTGTGCTAACTGTTACTGTTCCTAAAATGGAAGTTAGGATTGGATTGGATTTGTTTATTGTCACGTGTACCGAGGTGAATGAGAAGTATTTTCCTGCGAGCAGCTCAAACAAATCATTTAGTACAGGAAAATAAAAGAAAAAGAAAATACATAATAGGGAAAAGATTAGTACAGTTATAGGAGATGTAAAAGAGGATCTGTTTGGAAGAGCTCGCAGAGTCTGGGAAACTTGGATCCCTTTGGCGCACAGGAAAAATGCTGTATTTTATCCAGTTTAGATATGTTGGTAAAATCTGTAACCCTTGTTCTGGCCTTTTATTTTTCAGTGTGGTGAAGAAGGTGGCCCAGTACATGGCTGATGTATTGGAAGACAGTAGGGACAAAGTACAAGAGAACCTTTTGGCCAGTGGAGGTAAATGGGAAAGCCACTGAATTATAGCTGGCTGTTGTATTTTGTATTTGTTGCAGCTCTTTGTAACAGTTGTACAAACTGAATTCTGTCCTGTGTTTCATGCATCAGCGAATGTTGTATCTGTAACAGACTGGTGACTCAGTTGTCTTGTCATTGTGATGGGATTATTTGATCTGTGCTGCGATTTAAGTTTCAGAAAGTTCACTAGTTTTTGTTTTATTACAAGCAACAACCTGCATCCTAAAATGTCATTAACCACTTGGAGTAGATCATATCAACTAGATCAGGAAAAGCTATTAATTTAGTACATAAGTAGGCCATTCAACCCTGTAACGCTGTTCTGCGATTGGGATCATGGCTGAATGCATCTTCGCTCCATCTATCTGCCTTGGCTTCATATTCCTTAATACTCTTGCCTATTAATTTTAAACCTGAGGCCAATAGATTTTTATAAATTGAGCTATGGCTATAGCATTCAACAGTTCTACCAGCAGAAAGTCTTTCTCTAGCCTTTTGATTTGTCTGAATATCTTCAAAACCTCAATGAAATAAAGTCTTAACCCTCTGTGTTCCACCTAGCTTATGTAATCACTGCTAATAATTGAGCGCTCGGAGCTCTGGTAACCTTTTGGTGAATCTCTCCTTACCCCTTCTTGGATTAATGTATCCTTTCTGTGCAATACATAGATTTGCCTCGAGTACCATGAGCTTTTCCTCTAGCAACTGTCTCCTGCATGGAACTTTATTGAATGCCTTCTGGAATCCAGAACTGTATCACTAGTTAGTGGTCTCTCCTTTACTTAGACAAAAAATTCAGTCTGGTTTGCTGGGTAGGACATATCTTTTACAAATTCACATTGGCAGTCTCTAATCAGTTTAATTTCTCTTAAATGTTTGGCCACTCTGTCTTAGTAATAGAATTGAATAATTTCCGTCCAACAAATTATGGACTGTTTGCTCTCTCTTTCTCTCAAAGGTGATATACAACAGATAATACAAGTGAGAACTGGACTGAACATAGAAAGTTCAGAGGGGGAGTGAAAAAAGAAATGAGAAGCAAAGAGAGAGTATCAGAAGAGTTTTGGCAGCTAACATAAAAGGAATCCAAAAGTCTTCTATTGGCATATAAATAGCAAAATGATTGTAAGAGGGCGGGGCGATTGTGGACCTAAGCTTGGATTTATCCATGGAGGCAGAGGTACTAAATGATTACTTTGCACATGTCTTTACTAAAGAAGAAGATGCTGCCATAGTCATCATGAAAGAGCAGGTAGTTGAATACTGGATGGGCTACCAAAGGATGTATTGGAGACGCTAGCTTTACTTAAAGTTGATAAACCGCCAAGACTAGATGCATCAGGGCATGCTGAGAGAAGTTTAGGTGGTAATTGTGGAGACACTTGTGATAATCTTCCAATCCTACTTCAGAAACAGTGATGGTGCTACAGGATTGAAAAATTGCAAAGGTTACACCTTTGTTCAAATAGTGTCAAAGGATAAATCCAACAACTATAGGACAGTCGCTTCAGTGATGGGGAAACTTTCAGAGACAATAATCCAGGACAAAATTATCAGTCACTTGGACAAGTGCAATTTAAGTAAAGAAAGCCAGCACTGATTTTTTTGTGTACAAATTATGTTGAACTTGATTGAGTCGTTTGATTTGATAATAAGAGTTTGAAGATAACATGAGAGATTTGGCGCATTGGACTTCCAAAAGCTGTTTAATAAAGTGCCACATAAATAAGCTTGCCACTAAAGTTGAAGCCCATGGAATAAAAGTTACAGCACGGATACAAAGTCAGATGCGTGCCAGAAGCGTAGTGGTGAATAGTTGCTTTTTTGGACTGAAGGAAGGTATGCAGAAGTATTTCCCAGGGATTGATATTCGGGCCACGGTTTCGCTCAGCATATGCTAATTATCTAAACTTAAGCACAATTTCCATATTTGCAGATGACATGCAACTTTGAGGTATTGCGAACTATGAGGAGAATGGTGTAGACTTCAAGAGGATATAGGCAGGTGGAATGCGCAGACATGTGGCAGATGTAATGCACAGAAGTGTGAAGAGATAGCCTTGGTAGAAAGAACAAGGAAAAGTAATAGAAGATTGTGTGCAGCAACAACTTGTGTTGTGTAGCACCTTTAATGTGTTTCACAGGAACATTATTAAACAGCACATGACACTGAGCCACCTAGGCATACAATCAGCCAGATGGCTAAAAGCTCGATTGAAGAGGTGGGTTTTAACGAGTGTCTTAAAGGAGGAAAGTGAAGTGGAGAACTGCAGTGTGGGTATTCCAGAGCTTGAGATAGCCAACTGAAGGCAAGACCAGATATGTTGGAGGGTTGTGGAGCAATAGATAGGGAGGGGCAAGGCCATGGTGGGATTTGAAAACAAGGACGAGAATTTTAAATTCAGGACAGGAACCCGTTTAGGTCAGTCAGGATAGGGGTGATGGGGGAACAGGAGCTGGTGTGAGTTAAGATGTGGACAGAATGCAATATTGCTCCTTTTTGTCCTTTATTTTTAAACTAACCTCATTGCCCTTGCCTGTTCATTTTCTTCCATTTTATTATTGTAAAACTTGTTCATCTTTATCTTTCTTTTCTTATTACTTTTATTGCAGCTTTTACCATCATCGTTTTGACTCTTGATGTTCTTTGCACCTCTCCCACTCCCCTATTTGCACTTTGTTGTGCATTTTCCTTGGTATATTTAGTAACTCTCATCCCTTTTGTCAACCATGATTGTTTCATTTATAACTCGAACTTTCACACCTTGCAAGTATATGCTGGCTCTATATTAATTAATTTATTTTTTGCACACTTCCCATTACAATGAATCCTTCAGTTCGAAGGAAACAGTTTTTTCCCCTGTAACTCCGACAAGACCAACAGGAAAAATTCCATTCAACTTTAATTTTTGTCCAGAAAGTCAATGTCCTGCTTTGGGATTGAAGTTTATGGTTAGGAATTTTATGGATTCCTGCCTTTAATTGTCCAGGCATTAATTTACTTTAACTTCAAAATGAATTGGGAAATGGCTACAGTTGGATGAAATCCAATATTAATAATGATCCATAACTCCACTTACAGAACGGATCATAACATTTACTACGAAGAGACCAAATTTATTGATTCCAGTTACACATTTTCTGAACATTTTGTCGATAATGTTCTTCACGTTGAAACTTTAACTTGTTTAAATATATTCTTGCAATTCTGGCCAACACTTCTTGTTTGATTTTAAAAGATTATAATCCAACTTGTTGGAAGCTGATCTACAATATTTATTTTTTGGTGTCCTTCTGTCCTTGATCCATTTATTTCCACGCTATTCATAAATGATTACCTATTAATGTTTTTAAAAAAAATTACTTTACAGTACCCAATACTTTTTTTTTCCAATTAAGGGGCAATTTAGCGTGGCCAATCCATCTACCCTGCACATCTTTGGGTTGTGGGGGTGAAACCCATGCAGACACTGGGAGAATGTGCAAACTCCACAAGGACAGTGACCCAGAGCTGGGATCGAACCTGGGATCTCGGCGCGGTGAGGCTGCAGTGCTAACCACTGCGCCACCGTGCTGCCCGTTACCTATTAATGTTTGTTTCAAAGCTGAATGCTTTATATAGACGGACCCATTTTATTATTCATTGCCCGTTTTCTTGTTTGAATTTCATGCTTGTGATAACATATGTTACTAACTTATTGTTCCTGTGGGAGGAAAAATAAGCTACAGGTGTGTTTACTTTTCGTGGTTGGTCAGGTTTTTTTTGGATACACTGCGGCTCCACTGCTTTACGCGTCCCAAGACAGGGATCTGTCTCTCGGTGCACTAAATTCTCTTCTTGTAGCTGAGGACACACTCCCTAGGCATAGTTACATATATTAACCCCACGCTCAAGTACGTTGAAATGCTGGTTGACAAAATGATGTTCTTGTGAGAATTTGGTTTGGTTTCAAGCTAAGTTTGGATATTTTGACATGTCCAGTTTGTTTCACAAGAGGTAGTGCAGGTCCACAGACCAGAATTCTGCCTCGACATCGACATTTTAAAAATTAACATTTGTTGAATAAATGCTTGCTTAACCCTGACCTGTCTCAGAATTGGCTTTATCAATGTCAACAGATAGACTTGTGCATACATCCAGTGTGTACCTCCTGGGGGGAAAAAAAGTTTTTATTCGTGTTTGCAAGTGCACATTGTGCATGGGCATGTGTGCATCAGAGTTTGGAAACAGTTTTATGAACAGCCAGCCGTGTAAGTGGGTCAGCCTGACCACAGTGATTTAAATGTTGTTCCCTGATGGTGACAGTAGTTCTCACTAAGAGCTTAAGATGGTTACGTAACAAAACTTCTGTAATCATGAGCTTATTTGTATTATTAAATAAGCAATGTGAAATATTCTGTGTGGTTGTAGTGCAGGAGTAATGCCAAAATACACTTAAGGTAAAAATACAGTGTAAGGTATTTTTATCTTGCGTAAATACTTGTGACAAAATACCATTGTCACAAGTTAAACTGGCCACATTGGCAGAAATGATCTCACTTCCAATTACTTTCTCCTCTTCCCACTGGATTACTGTGAAAAGCTTATAATTAAAGGCAGACAATTTTATGGTGAACGAGCCTTTGCTTTCTCTGCTGCCAACTTGTATTAAACAATCTTAACATCTTTGGCCCCAAATCAATCTCCTTGTACTGATTCCATCACCCTCATGGTCCATAATGTCAGACTGAACCAGATTGTTTACATTACTATGTTCCATTTAACTGCTAGCTGAGCTTCCAACCACATCAAAATGACTGTCTACTTCTGTCCTTGTAAAATTGTCCACTTCTGCCTCCGTCTATCTGCTGCTGGACCCCACTTATCTACTATTCTAATAATCACCTGACTGACATGCCATTATCTAAATTTCAGCTCATTTAAGGATTGCTCCTGTCCTGTACCAGTTTCGATGCCTCCAGTTTAAAATTCTAATTCTCATGTTTAAATCCCATCCTGGGCTCTACAGTCCTTATTTCCATCACCTCTTACAGATCCTTCCCTCAAAGTCTTCCTCTGGCTCCAGCCTTGTGTATTTCCCACACCCTATGCCCAGCATTAGTACCTGCGCATTCTTTTAGGCCAAACACACTTAAATATCCTCCCATAAACACTGTGTCTAATTTGACTCAATAAGCTTCAAACTACTCACTTACATCCTCAACCAAACCACCTATTCCAGTTTTATTTTTGCCTACGTCAGCTTATCTGATAAAACCCTCATTTGTGCCTTTGTAACCTCCTGACATGAGTGTTCTTTTTAAAAAATATTTATTTTAATTGGTTTCAGTTTAATCATTTACAGTAACATATGTTGTGTATAATTATGTTGTTAATATCTATATACAGCTAAATAAATGAAAAGAAAAAAAAGGACACACTGGGTCGACAAATTTGGTGTGTCCATCAGAGAAAAGAAAAGTAACCAGGAAACGTAATCATGTGGGGCAAACAGTTAGTTAAGTTTCCCCGATACAGAATCTATGTACATGCATGGGGGCCCCCTGTTTGCGAGCCCCAATGGTTGGTTTGTTCCCATCTTCGCTGCCTCCTGGTATAAAACGCACCAGAAGTCGCTGGACGTGTTTTGTTCCTGCTGTTGTGGTGGTCTCCCTATTTGCCCTCTCCTTTTAGTTCGCCTTTCCTGCTTCCCTGTATTTCCCCTGGCGTATCTCCCCCCCCCCCCCCCCCCCCCCCCCCCCCCCCCAAAAAAATCTCTCTCTTCCATTGTACGTTTTGTTCCCCCTCCGCTTATTGGTTGCTGGTCACAAAATCTCTCATGTTATCCTCAAACTCTTTCTGCTGTAATTTCCCAGTCCGTAGAGTAGGAGGTTTATTCTGTTGCAAGGACATCATAGTTGTATCAGTTCACATCTTTGCAGTTTCTTCGTGTAGGTATCCAGTGTAACGGTGCTGGTCAGCAGTGAGACATAGGAACCCTAATTTAATTTCCTTTCATAACCTGAGACATTGAAGCCACTTGTGGCAACCCTGACCATCTGAGATCAGTCAACTCCGTTAAGAGTGGGGATGGAATCCAGGGCTCCGCTGTCTGCCTGACACCACTTCTTGTTGCTTTAAGTAGCTCACTCATGGGTGAGACAATTGTAGGTTACATGGACTTCTGTTCTCTTTCTTTTGGAACAGGTAGGCTGGCAGTGCAGGGATCGAACATGTGACTTTGGCATTATTAGCACCAGGCTCTAACCATCTGAGCTAATTGTTTAAATTCCATTAGTGTCCTTCAGTTATGTGTTTGTTTTCAAACAATTGGTGGTGCCCATTACCACTCAAATAATAGCACAGTATGAATAGTTTCATGTTGAATTTAAACTTTCAAATGTAGAATATACATAGCAACGTCATGGTTACTTGCCTTTCATCTTTTTCTATGAAATGGAGTACATTTTTCACGTGGCTAAATTCTTATGATTTGATTTGGCTACTTATCAAGTTTTATCTGTGCTCCTATTTTTATATTTTTCCACCGTACTGCAATGTAAAGTTCAGTTTAAGATTGTGGTTACTTAAGACTGTATAGCTTTATTCCGATTCACAATTTTATTTAATTAACAAAGTTTTCATGACTGTAGGTCAAGCTTGCATACAAATTCAAGATGGCAAAGGAAAGCCATTTGGTCCATCCTAACTCCCACTAACAATGAAGCTGAAGCCTGAGCCACATGTTCAACTCATTCAATGATTCCAGAATTCTCTTCAATTCTTCATCTGTTCTTTGTGTGAAATATTTGCTGCTGATGTCAGTCCTGAATTGCTCTTTTACCACTTTGTCATTGTGCTCTTGAGAAGTACTGTTATAGTTTAATTTGCAACTGTAGTAGAGTAAACAATAGACCTGATTTCAATGCAGTCTGTCTAGCTAGACCATGAATAACCACCACTAAATTTTAATGTTCTGCTTTGGCTGTATAATTCAAAATTATATTTGCTCTGTTGATTGTTACTGCATTGTGAGTTAGGGATGTTACGTACAACATCTGATTTCCTGTTCAGCTTCTCACTGTTGTCTGATAGGTAGTGATTGGTGTGCTCACCAAATCCCAAAGTGAAACTTGCCAAACTATCACAATGATGTTCAATTTGTATTTTACTATGAGAAAATGTGTGCTGAAATCAGGAGTCACAAATTCCCATAACACTTTTTTGGCGATTTTAAATAGCAAGTTAAAACATTTATTGAGGAAAAACTTAAAACACAAGATTACATTTACTCAGTTCATATTAGTCATCAGAACATTTGCCCAACAAATTATTAACTTGGTTAGATTCAAAAATAAACACCTCTTTAGGCAATAGTGTTTATCGAAATATATCAAATAAATTCCAGCGATACCACAAGGCACAACTCACTGTTGCTATCGGGATGATATTTCATCGGGCTTTTTTCTCTATTCTATTTCCTCACTCAGCTGTGGAAATCCAAGGCTTCAAACAAATCCCTTTCTGGAACAAACTGACACTTCTCTGGGTGACTGAAGGTGGCTTTCTTCCTCTCTTCACAATTCTGTTTCAACACAGCACATTGTTCAGGATGTTTCATGGCCACACCCGGCAGCACCACTCCCAACCTGTTCTTAAATGTAGTCTTCTCTTTAAAACCGCTGTTTGAAACATACCTCTAAAATTAACTGTCTTCAAAATATAAAAATCTTTCAAGTTCTCTGTTTCCCCCATTGTTGGGTCCTATAAAGCTTAATCTCTCCCAAGCTTACGTATGACCATATCTTAAGTTCTAAACTCCTTCTTGCCTCCCTTTGAAATTCAACAACAAAAAATCCACATCCTCACTTGTCTCCAAATGCAAATTTCTACCTATGTTGTGTTCACTTGTAGATCATCTAACTTGGTCTTGTTCACTTCAAATGTTTGCTTTTCATGGTGTTTGGTCTCAATATCAAATCCACTCAGTCCCTTGCTTAATTAAGTTAGCCACACACAAACACACACAGCATTTTCACAGACAAACACGATATCCTCAATTATTAAAATAACATTTCCACCACACATACTAAGCTGTTTGAACCCCACAGCATGGGTGAACTTCAGAATTGCAAGTTTTCTTTTTCCCTTGTATGATACTTCATACTTCTAATTTTTAATGACACGTAATGGGTTGGATTTTGCAATCTGTGTCAAAGGACAGCATTCATTGTTGGCCTCCAGCTCCTCAAAAACATCTAGTGATCTCTGGTGTGCTTTCCCGCTTTCCTGATGGTAAGTTAATCTGCCGCCAAGTTGGGTTACCTTTTGGCATGCTGTGACAATCAAGTCAACAAACAGACTTGCAGCTAATATTTTCAAACCACAAACCAGGAAGTTCAAATCACTTTCTGTCCTTCACATTTAATTTACATTTTCAATTAGCAGAATAAATAATTAGATTAAGACGGCTGCTGAAATAAAGTTAAACAGTCTTTCTTAAAAACAATTGTGGCTTTAGTTATCATGTGGAGAAATTGGATATTAAACAATAATAAAATGAGCTTTCCGGAGTAAGTGAGGGTGTTCAACAGTAATTGTGAAATTTGTAATTAATTTCCAATCCAGTTACACTTCTTTCGTCAAGGTGTTAGTTTGTCAAGATCTTTTGACAGGCAGACAAGCAGTGTAAGAGTGAGAGTTCTTGTCAATTCCTAGATTTCCTATTGATTGCAGTCAGCCCTGTGGAAAAGAATCATTGACAGCAACTTCTGGATTTCCGTGTCATTCTGTATATATACAGACTCGCAGGCGTTGCTGTCAGTTTCATTGGAGTAATGACCAACCTCAAAATCAAGGTCAATATTTTACCTAACTTTGTGGGTGGGTCGATAGCAATCACTTGCTTCCTGGTATTGTTTGCATTGACTTTGTAAAAGTTGGAAGGAGTATTGTTTAAGACAATGCTGTTTCTTTCCCATTTCCCCATCCCCTGCAAACAAATGACAATTATGCTCCTAATAAATAAACTTATCCTATATTTCAGTCAGTTTTATACTCCTTTCTTGGTTTTACATTCAATTCCTATCCTGAAGTCACAACC